>NC_054492.1:11962300-12289652 GCF_017639515.1 Carcharodon carcharias | reverse complement strand
AAAAAGCACAATTTAAACAATATTTGGGATCCACTTACCACCACCTCCCATACAGCATATTGCAAAATGTGACTAACATTGAGGTAAAGAGACCAGGAAGGTCCTCGCTCCATGCAGTTACCTGGATATTTGGCTTCTCTCAATTATTCAAAGATCATGATTTTCAATTCCTTCCCTGTTTATAAGGCACCTGGCAGTTGAAAATGGCAGAGAAACAGTAACCATCCCTTGGATGTCAATCATGACTTTTTTTACTCTTATTTTAGTGCTGTGGGAGGGATGGAAATCCAATTGCAGTGGTTCAATTAGATACTGTCAGGGTATTGGCACAGATTGGGAGGTGATATATATTCAAGTACCTTGAAGTGGAAAGAGAAGTTGGAGATGGGGCTCTAGTTAGGGAAGAGACGGCCTAAGGGCAATATTTATTTTTAGGAGTTGTTGATCATGACGCTTTTGAAAAAAAGAGGGGATAGTCCCTGAAGAGAGGCAAATCATTTTTCAACATAGCTGTGCAATGTTTAAAAAGTGGACCTTTTGTTCCGCTTCCTATAATTCTATGTCTGAAACCTGCTTTTATTACTTAAGGCTGAATTTTTAGTCCCAAGTGGGGAGCACAGATTCAGGGAAATTCCCGGCTCCACAAGACCAACTCAGGAGAAAGTGTTCCAAACAATCGGGTTTTCGTTTGTTGGGGTGGTGGGTGGTTGTGGGGGGTTGCTGTGGGTGGGGAGGGGCGGGCTGTTCTGGGTGCTAACTGAAGTTAGCACTCCCCATACCTCATCCATACCACCCTATGCCCCTCTATCAAACCCCAGATGGCCCCTCATTCCCTCCATTCCACCCCATGCTCCTCTGCTATTGGCTATTTATAGTCACTATGCCAACTTAATGACAACTCATGCCCCCACCCACCATCTTTTGCCTTTATACTCTCCATGCCATCTTATCCAGTATCCAGCATGGACAGATATCCAGAGCAATGCTGAGATAAAGTAAACAAAGTGTCTATTGATGACTTCACTATTAAAATAAAAACACACTCATTGGTAAAACACATTCAGTACATTTAAATCCCTCCAAATACATAATTCCTCATGAACACAGCCATCTGTATTCACAGCCCCATACCAGACTTGATAACTGCTTGAAACAGCCAATCAAACTGTGAACTTACAGGCACCCCACTGTGACAATGACAGTTTATGGAACCAATCATGGAGAGCTAATTTCATAATGATATCCCTCAGGCTTACCTCAACAGACAGAAGTAGTGAAATTGCAAGCAGTCATAGTATGTCTTTATTTTCTAAACTTAAAGAGCTGGGGAGTTTAAATGCCTTGACAGCTTGAGAGTTCCAATGAGTTTATTCACTTTTTACATACATTCATGTCTATTTTTAACAACCCCAAGTGCACTTGACCTCTCCCAAAAGGCAACCTACCTCTCCAAAATGGGTCCTTGGACCTTTCTGAAAGGTTCCCTTACCTCTTCAAAAGGACTCCCTACCTCTCCAAATAATTCTTGCAACTTTAGATTTTTTGCTTAAATGTCTATAGCCCACGATTCATGTTTTGCACATCCTCTTAAACAAAAATTTGCATCTGTTTCAAGGCAGCTGCATTTCTACATGTATAGCTGCCTCCATGAACCACAATGTACAAACTACAACCCACCCCCATTCCCTGCCTGGTGGAAATTGGTGGGTGCCAGGTTCAGGGGTAGGACCTCTGGAATCGGGGCTCCGACACCATTTTGGTAAAGCCAGAGGCCCTTTCCATCATTGCAAAAATAAGGCCCTAGGCGTGTGTAGTCAAATCACCCCTACTTTTCCCCATCCTTATCATAAAAGAAAGTTTCCATCTTAATACAGTGTAGAGAGGCCCATCTTCCAAATTTCTTTTTAACAATGAGCAATGTTTCTGAGTTTGGAACATAAAAAGGACAAAACCAGCAGTGGGGTTTACTTATATGTTGGCCTCTATGTGGGACATTAGCTTGGGAACACTTAGTGCATTCAAATGAAATTCAAATATAACTATCAAAATAGTTGAGAAAGGAGTTTCATTGATAGAATCCCAGGGAGTAATTTTTCTGTGGGAAGTTTCACTCCAACAGGTCCAAGTCGAGGGAGCTCTGAGCTTTCAACCTGTTATCCCTAGACAGGAAAACAAAATTTTGTAACTTTCCCATGTCATAATTCTTTTACAGTTTATTAACCGCTAACATTTTAATCGTGGCTTCAATTAATGAACAGGACATTTATGCATGATTTTATGCTTCTGATCTATATTAGATATATAGGGCTAGCTATAAAAGTTTATATTAGTAACAGATTTGACAAAATGTTTGCAATATAAAAATGAGATTTTGGCCCTAAATAGCTTGATGCCTATGGTGGGAATCAAAAAGAAAAAGGACATAATCTTAAAATTTGAGCTAGACCAATCAGGCGACAAATTAGGAAAGACTCTTTCACATGACAAGTTTTTTAAATCTGGAATTCTTGCCCCAAACAAGGTTGTGGATGCTGGGGTAATTGATACTTTCAAGGCTGAGATTGATGGACTTTTGTTATGTAAAGAGATACGGAGCTAGTCGAATAAGTGAAGTCCAAGCACTGATCAGCCTCAACATAACTGAATTAAGGCACAGGCCTGAGGGACTGAATGGGCTCCTCCTATTCCTATATGCATCTGTGGAGAGAAAGACAGAGTTAACATTTTGAGTCCATATAACTCTTCTTCAGACTTTCAAGTCATACGGACTTGAAACATTAACTCTATCTTCCTCTCCACAGATGCTGTCAGACCTGCTGAGATTTTCCAGCATTTTTTGTTTCTGTTTCAGATTTCCAGCATCCGCAGTACTTTGCTTTTATCCTCCTGTTCCAATGTCCTTCTTATAATATGTTTTGCACCCACAGACAGTGAGTGAAATTATAAATCTTGCTTTGACATTATAAAATCCTGGATCTCATTGAGTGAGGGTTGACAATTGATTGCCAGTTATCTAGGTAAATCACTGTCAAGAGAGAGACCTCTGGTACAACCATAGCCTACAGTGGAGTTATTCATTTTGGCTCATCATGGAGTAGTTTTGATGGAAAATCTAAAGCTCATATAGCCTAAGCTATCCAAGTTCTCAGACTGAAGTAGAAATTGTGCTTAATTGAAGAGAGTTTTAGATGTATCTTTTAAAATATATTAGTTCATGAATGAACCTGTCAAACATAACTGCATCCTGCTAGCAATGTTGATAAAACAATTTGAATGTACTAAGTCCACTAACCCAATAAAATATTATCCTTGTACTGCATCATAATACTTGTCATAAACAAGTGCAGTGCTAATGTTCTAATGTCTAGAGAAATGGGCATTTGTTTAGATCTTTAATCAATTTGAATGTTCCTCACTAAAATAGGAGCAAAATACTGCAGATGCTGGAGATCTGAAGTAAAACGGAAAATACTGGAAAAACTCAGCAGGTCTGGCAGCATCTGCGGAGAGAGAAACAGAGTTAGTGTTTCGAGTCCAATATGACTCTTCTTGGAATGTTGAAGAGATATTGGAATCAAAACATTAACTCTGTTTCTCTCTCCACAGGTGCTGCCAGACATGTTGAGATTTTCCAACACTTCGTCTTAATTTGGACACTGGATCTGTACTGGATAACAAGTTATTAAATCATTTGCAATGTGTCGATTGGATTATGTGAACTGCTTAAAATCTCGAAGCATAAATATTAAATAGTGTAATTGCACATATATTTAATGCAAATCAGCAATGATTTAAGAGGAATATTGCAAATAATTTAAGAATCTACTTTTGATTCTATTTTGAAGCGGTTTAGCTTGTAGTAATGGTGTAGCAATGATATTGTCACTGGACTAGTAAGCCAGAGGCCCATGCAAAGGACATGGGTTCAAATCCCACCACAGCAGCTGGTGAAATTTAAATTCAATTAATAAACATGGAATTGAAAGCAGGTCTCAGCAATGATGATCGTGAAACTATCACTGATTGTTGTTAAAAACTCATTCTGGTTACTAACCCCAAAGGCACTTATTTTTTCTTCTTCATTCTATTAGGGGATGTGGGCATCACTGGCAAGGCCAGAATTTGTTGCCCATCCCTAATTGCCCTCAAAGTGAATGGCCTGCTAGGCCATTTCAGAGGGAAGTTAAGAGTCAACCACATTATGGTGGACCTGGAGTCACATATAGGCCAGACCAGGTAAAGATGGCAGACTTCCTTCCCCAAAGGACACTAGTGAACCATTTGCGTTTTTAACAACAATCAACGATAGTTTCACGATCATCATTGCTGAGACCTGCTTTCAATTCCATGTTTATTAATTGAATTTAAATTCCACCAGCTGCTATGGTGGGATTTGAACCCATGTCCTTTGCGTGGACCACTGGCTCACTAGTCCAATGACAATATCATTGCTACAGCATTACTACAAGCTAAACTGCTTCAAAAATAGAATCAAAAGTAGATTCTTAAATTATTTGCAATATTCCTCTTAAATCATTGCTGAGTTGCATTAAACATATGTGCAATTACACTATTTAATATTTATGCTTTGAGATTTTAAGATAAGCAGTTCACATCATCCAATCGACACATTGCAAATGATTTAGTAACTTGTTATCCAGTACAGGTCCAGTGTTCAACCAGCTCAACAGAAACAAAGCAGAAAGATGAAAGCAAAATACTGCAGGTGCTGGAAACCTGAGATAAAAACATGAAATGCTGGGGAAACTCAGCAGGTTTGTTTCTCTCTCCACGGATACTGACTGATGGGCAGGATTTTGCCCTCATCAGGTGAGCTTGGCGGGGTCGAGAGGGAGCGGCCACGAAACGGACTGCCGCCTGCGATCGGGCAGCGACTGTGATTTCACGTTGGCAGGCCAATTAAGGCCCCCCAACAAAGCGTGAGCGGCGGCTGCAGAATGTTCAAGAAGGGGCAGGCGTGGGCGAGGGCCTGTCAGTCGCTGGGTCCAATGGTGACCCGGCGGCCGGTTCAAAAACGGCACAGGCAGCCCCTGGGTGGCTGCCCGCATTGGAGTTGCTGCAGCGACATGGCTGCAAGCGAAGATGCAGATGCCAGGGGGGGAGGTGAGGTCAGGTGGGCGCTCGTCTTTCGGATGAGCGCCTCGCTGCCCTCCTGGGGGAGGCGGCTGCCAGGAGGGACACACTTGTCCCCAGGGATGGGAGGACGAGGCCATCGCACCTCACCAAGAGGGCATGGGAGGAGGTGCCAGCCCAGGTGAGCAGCCACAACATGGTGCGGTGCACCTGGGCACACTGCCAGAAGAGGTTTAATGACCTGCTGCGCTCAGGAAGGGTGAGTACCATGTTGGCATGGGTCAGTGTGTTAAAGTGTTTTGGGCTGTGCCCCCCATGGAGCTCAGCGGTGTTAGAGTCTGAGTGCCAACTGTCGATGACCAAGGAGCTGGCCAAGGGGGTGAGCCCTGGCTGCTTGGACTGAGTGTCTTGTGGCTCGAGGACCATGACTCGGATGTGCCCTGCAAGTTGTTCCTCAGGTGGGGTTGGCCAGACTGCAATGGCGCTGCAGGTGGAGAGTGGACTCATCAATGCTCTTCTGTCCTTTCAGGAGAAGACATCCCATAACAATATTGAAAGGTTGCGGACTGGCGGAAGACCCCCACACCCCCTCATCCTCTCCAGATACGAACAAGATGCCTTACAGCTCGAGAGATGCCATAAAACCTCAGTCAACCGGCCGTGGTGAGGCTGGGGTGTCAGATGAAGGCAAGGATGCAATGCACTGAGGTGAGAGTTTCGGTTGGTGCAAACATTCTTGTATAGTCTCATCATTGATGGGACCCTCCAGACTGGATTCTTCATCGATCATTGAAAGACGATGGCACCATGATGCAGATCTCCATGGTCTCACCAGGGTGCCTGGCGCACACAGTGACAGTGTGATGACTTAATCTAATGACATGTCCTTGTTGTCCCTCAGATCTGCCACCAAGCAGCCAATCTCAGGACCTCCAGGAGCTACCCCTGACACTGGAGCACCACCAGGCTCTAGAGGCACCCGCATTACACCCACTCTATGAACCAGGCACCAGTGCAGCTACCAGCACCTTGGTGGGAATTAGATTGGCTGCGGTGAGAGCACTTCACACTCGTTTGAGGTGCAGGCAGAGGCAGAGAGTATCCAGGGTGCCAGCAATTGGAGGACTGCTGGAGACCAGGATGATGCTCAGTCAAAGGCAGATGATGAGCCTCTGGAGTCATCCATTAGGCGGCAGATGCTGGATGTCCAGCGAGGTGTGGAGGAGAATCTGGCGAAGATCCATGAGGGTACGTGTGCCATGGTCTCTGTTGTGGAAGAGTCCATGCAATGCCTCACCCATTGAGAGAGTAGTCACTCTAAAGGAGAGGCAGCTCCAGGAAGAGAATTGGGGTGCCTGGAGTTGCGCTCCAACTTGCAAGCCCTTGCACAGGCAATGACCTCAGGTAGTCAATGTCTGTGTGTGAGATGGACGAGGCACCCAGTATCCCAGCTAGGTGCCTATCCATCCATCAATGACAAGCAGGGAGGTCCCCACTGAGCCCTAGAAAGAGATGCTGGCATAGAGGTTGAGGACCACTGTGACGTTCAGAGCCACTGGCATGGGGTGTCCACCCACACAGTCAGAGCTGATCTCAGGCCCGATCATCTGACAAATGGAAGTCACTGTCTCCCTGGAGAGACGGACTCACCTTCGGCATTGCACCTCGGACATATTGAGGTAGCTGCATCACCGCCTGTAAACCTTGGCAGCAGGATAGTGGCGTCTTCTGCGGCCCCTTCCACCTTGGACTACCTGATCGCCCTGTGCCGCTCATGTCTGCGTCTCTCCTCCCACAGGTTCCTCCCCTGGAAACTGCATTGGGACATCTGGCCTCTTTTCCCTCTGGCACTCTTTTCCTCCTCAGAAGGGATGCCACCCATGGAGAGCAGGGTAAGGGAAGGCTGTCTGATACCTGGAAGGATCCAGATGGTCCAAATCCTTCGGGAGCCTTGGAGACACCAATAAGCCCTGAAGTGAAGCCTAGAAATGCCAAGAATGAGGCCCTGAACAGAGATGAAGCTGCCAAATACCAATAAGCAACCAGCTGCAAACTATCTCCAAAACTCCTCACTACTCACACGGGCAAAGCTGCTGACCCTTTCTATCCCACCCACAGATGGGGTTTTGCAACTTGCAGGCTGCCCGCCTGTCCACTCTGACCATGCGACGAGCGAAAAATCACGTGTACAACATTAAATCGGCATCAGTTAGGTTGTTAAGGGACTTAATTGGTGTCTTAATTAATGGCAGGTGCAGCTCTGACTTAGGTGCATGGCTGCCAACCGAAATATTGCACGTGTACACGATGATGTCGGGATGCTCGCCTGACATAATCGCGCGTCGTTTTGCGCTTGTTCGGGTCGGGCGCAGAGAATTCTGCCCAATGTTTCAAATCCATATGACTCTTCTTCAGAAACAAAGCAAACTACTGTCATTGTGTTTGACCACAGAAAATCTCAACTTGAAATTTGGGCAATAAAGAGTGCAAAGGAAACATTATTTGATGAACAGTTGAATTAACAATGCAACAAAAAAAAATGAAATATCAAAATGTTGAATTGTGTTGAATTTTGGGATCATTCCTGATTGCATAGCAGGTTTTGTGACTTTTCTTAATAAGAGGATACCTGGCTTAGTAACTGTTCTACAGATACAATCCTGGTCAGTGTATTTCCCCAAACCTTCATACTTCAGAGGCATAATACAGCTTCAGTTAGGAGCAGCACTCTCCCCAGTGACTGGGAAATTGATGTTCATTAACTGGAAGTACTGTCAGTCGAGGAATGCATCTGTAGTTTTGTTTATACAGGTGGTCTGCATTTATGGCAAAACGTATAATTGGGGGCATTGCTTTGCGGGATTTTTCCACATGTATATCTGCAAACATGAAAACCTTCTTACAGCTTTATTCCTCATGAGGAATCAAAGTCAAGCCATTCACTGAGGCTGTACATAGAATGCGCCATGGTTACTGGTGTCAGATGATGAGTGTACAAATAACATACACACCAGCCACATGTGTTATTTCTGGTCAGATACATGAGCTGTAAAAATATACCATACAGGCCTGCCAGTATGGGGATGTATCAATACTTACATTGTAACAAAATCTTTTTCCTCATTAATTAATTCAGAGTGCTCCAGTTACTGACCCTGTTACTACGAATGTTTGTGGTATCCTGAAGTAGTATTGCAGCCATGATATTACATGCTAGGGTTAAATTCATTGTATCAAGCCACTCAATCGCTATTCACGTACAGGTGGGTTTATTTTGCTAAGACATGTGGCCCGGAATTCCTGGTCCTGCCTGCGGCAGGAATCATCACAGGCGGGATGGAAAATTCGGAGAGGCAGCCAAAAGTCCATTGACTTTGGGCAGAATTTTAATTCCCACAGCTTTCGAGGTGAAGCAAAATGAAGACACCAAGACACCTAGAAACAAGGAAGAACCAATTAATAATGGTTGATATGCAAAAATTGAATTAACCAAAAACAGATTCTAATACACTAACAATATCTCATAGTTTATTCAATTATATACCAAATGATATGCACTTATAAATACGTTCTTGGATTGGCTCAGTGTTACCACTCTTGCCTCTGAATTAGAAGGTTGTGGGCTCAAGTCCCATTCTACAGACATAAGGACATAATCTAGGTTGACATCTCTGGTACGTTACTAAAAGAATTCTGAATGAGTTACTGTGTTTCAGATGAGACATTAAGATGGAGTCCCACTCTATCCTCTCAGGTGCATGTAAAAGATCCTATGGCACTTTTCCAAGAACAGGGACATTCCCCCAGATTCCTGGTCAATATTTATCCCTCAACCGACATCTAAAACAGATGATTTGGTCATTTAGCTCATTGTTGTTTTTGGGAACTTGCTCTGTGTAAATTGACCGCTACCCTTCCTTAACTACAACATTATTTTGATTATTTTAGTTTTTGATTAGGTTTATGTTATAACAAAAAGCGTCATAACAAAAAGCGTCAATGTAGCAGATAAAATAAATATTATATTTGTTTCTCTGAAACCTTTATAAGTACTGTAATTATTCTGCCTTTTATATGTCTGTAGGAATTTGCCATTACCTTTGCCTGCTTGACTGTATTTAATAAAACTCTACTGTACAGAGTTCGAAACATATGAAACAGAAGGACAGGAAAGACCATTGAATCCAGCAAGCTCACCATTCAAACATGGACCATCAGTACATCATTAATTTCCCTTGCTGACAGTGATGCAATGTCCCCAGGAGAGACAAAAAGCCAGGGAGGAAAAATAAACTGAAGACCAAATTCCTCTCCAACTCCCAAAGGCAATCAAGCAAGCTCCAGGAGATTGCAATAATTCATGCTAACAATCCCAGGTACACCTCACCATCTAATATAACACAAGATGCCCTCTACTAACATCAGCTGCACCCAGCTTCCTTCTGAAGGGTGGTGCACTGTAGCTAAGCACACGCTTCAACAAACTCTCCCCAATGTGGCTGACTCTACAAAGAAATACTTCCTGATTGGAATATTTGAAACATCTTTTACCTTTCTAAGCTATGTGGTCATTGCAGCAGCCCGAGTGTTCCTATGCAGACTGTGCACAAGTTACCTCATATGCGCAGCCATTCAAAAAAATTAAAGGGCCCTTAAACAAATTTCCCTGACATCATAAAAAGAATGGAAGCTATGTTGCTTTTCTCCAGTGTTCAGGTTTAAAACAAAATGCCTCAAGAGCTGATAGAAACACTCCCTATTCGGTTTGCTGTTTAGAAAGATTTTAACCGATTATTTGCTGATATCTTAGACGCTTGGCTCATGTTTACAATCGCGCACAGATGTAACTTTCGAGTGACTGCACAACAGCACCATGAACACAGTCACCTTTATTGTAATCAGCCCGTGTCTGGTCAAGCGAACAAATAACTATTCGATTAGAAAGTCCACACCGTATTCACCAAAGGCAGCTCCATTTGCCTCCTAATGATTTACTTCCAAAGCTGAGTTTAAATCCAATTTCTCATCGCTCCCTGTACGGGTGGGACTTTCCAGCCTCAACACCAGTGGATATTGTCGAGAGTGGGATGGGGAGTTGTTAAAAGTCACCGGCTGTCCAAATTTTCCCGTCCTGCCCACGGCGATGTCTGCCATTGTCGGGGCTGGAAAATCCTGTCCTGTGCCTTTTAAGCAAAATGCTAAAGAGGATGTCAAAAGATTGCAAGGGGATGTACCAGAATGATACCTGAGGTGTTGGATGCAGCTCAGTGTTACCGCTCTTGTCTCTGAGTCAGAAGGTTCAAGTCCCATTCTGCAAACATGAGAACACAATCTCGATTGACATCGCCAGGACATTACCAAGAGAATTAGAACCATTGAAGCATAGGAAAGTTACATCACAGAAGGAGGCCATTCATCCCATCTTGTCCATGCCAGCCCGAGGACATCCAGGTGCCCTTTCTAATCCCACCTTCCTGCACCCATAGCCCTGTATCTTACAGTAGGTGCAGATCCAGGTACTTTTTAAAAGAGTTTAAAGTTTCTGCCTCTACCACCAACTTGGGCAGCGAATTCCAGATACCCACTACCCTCTGCGTAAAAAAGTTCTTCCTCATGTCCCCCCTACACCTTCTGCCACTTATCTTGAATCTAGGTCCCCTGGCTCTAGAATTCTCCACCAAGGGAAACAATTTTATCCTGTCCACTCTATCTATTCCCCTCATAATTTTGTCCACCTCAATCAAGTCACCTCTCAACCTTCTTTGTTCTAAGGAAAATAACCCCAACCTATCCAATCTCTCCTCGTAGCTTCATGAGGTGCCACGTTTCAGAAGAGGCATGAAGACAGAGTCCCTGTCTGCCCTCTCGGATGGATGTAACAGCTCACACAGCACTATTCCAAGAACAGAGTCATTTTCCCAGTCTCCTGGGCAATATTTACCCCTCAACCAACATCTAATACAAATTATTTGGTCATTTAAGTCATTGTTGTTTTTGAGATCTTGCTCTGCATATATTGTCGGCCACCCTGACTTAAGTGAAGCAGGGCTTTAGAGCAAGGGAGGTTATGAGGAGATTTAAGGAAGGTTTTCAAAATTATGAAGGATTTTTCCACCATCAGGAGGGTTAATAATCAGAGATACAGATTTAAAATAATTGGCAAAATGGAATGAGAGGGGAGAGGCCCAGATATTTTTTTTTCTCTCAGTGACCGGTCATGATCTGGAATGTGCTGCCTGAAACAGTGGTGGATGCAAATTCAATGAAAACTTTCAAAAGGGAATTGAATATATCCCTGAATAGGAAGGTCTTGTGCATTACAGGGTGAGAGCAGCAGGAAAGGGATTAATTGGATGGCTTTTTCTAAGAGCAGGCACTGGTTTGACTAGACTGTGAGACAGCTCTCCCAATTTTGGCGCTAGCCCCCAAATGTTCGTAAGGAGGACTTTGCAAGGGTGACAGGGTCTGGGGCCAAGGCCTGTGCCAGGTGGTCCATCTGGTTTTATTCCTTTTTATTGACTTTTTAGCAACTTGATACAACTGAGTGGCTTGTGGGGCTATTTCAGAGGGCATTGAAGAGTCAACCACATTTCTGTGGATCTGGAGTCACATGTAGGCCAGAGCAGGTAAGGACAGCAGATTTCCTTCCCTAAAGGACATTAGTGAACTGAATGGGACAATCGACAATGGTTTCGTGGCCATTATTAGACTTATAATTCCAGATTTTTATTAAATTCACATCCCACCATCTGCTGTGGTTGAATTCGAACTCAGGGCCCCATAACATTGCCCTGGAGTACCAGTCCCAAGACAATACCACTATGCCACTGCCTCCTGGAATCCTGGAACTCCCTCCCTAACAGCACTGTGGGTGTACCTACATCACAGGGACTGCAGCGGTTCAAGAAGGCAGCTCACCACCACCTTCTCAAGGGCAATTAGGGATGGGCAATAAATGCTGGCCCAGCCAACGATGCCCACATCCTGTGAATGAATTTTTGAAAAAAACAATTTTTTGTTTTGTGGAATGGTTCTATGCTGCAGGTTGCCTTTTTTTAAAAAAAAAACTGTATTTGAGTTTTTTTAACTCATTTATATATTGCAACATAGATTAAGTTTAGAGCTAGCTCCATTGGCGTTCCTATTCCAATGGTAAATAAACACCAAATCAAAGCTGGTCTTGGATCAAGTAACAAAAGAACAACTTACTTCTTTGATACAAGCTTTTGAGTCACATTTAATAAAATATTCCACAGCCGAATTGAACTTCTGCAGTTGTTCAGTGACCTGAAAAACAAATCAAAAGTGTTCATTCAGCAGGAACCTTGATTTTTAAAAAAATTCATTTTTAACAGCGGAAAAGTGATTGCAAGCTGATTGATCCAGAAATATAGAGCACCACAATATATTTTATTATCAACAGGCTCAACCCCTATGGTCAAATTGTGAGATTATAAGAAACACAAGCGAATAAAGATGGGATAATTGACAGTAATTCCAGACTTTTAAATGCACAGCATTTTCTAGTCATGTTGTGCTATAAAAATTGCACCTTTCTCGTTACGGTATCCATTCATATGTGCCCCAACTATCTGCCGTGGACTGGTTCCTCATGGAGGAAAACAGCCCATTAATTACATTTTGTTGGCCTTGTGCGGCTCATTAGTCACAGGGTAGCATGTTTCCTAACTAGAGGATTGCAGAGGAAAAAAGAGACAGAAACCTTTATAGCAGTCGCCCAACTCCAGGCTATGTCTCATCTCATGCTTGACAGAATTGTTGATAGTAAGTTTAATGCTAATCAAACTTAATCAGATGAGAATTTGGAAAGGTTGCGAGATTATATTATCTTAAAGACACGATAATGGGTTGGGCATACATTCATCGATTTGTTCTGTGATTACTGGATACCATATTCTTTTAGAGGGAAATAATGGAAATTGTCTGACTAGATGACTCTTTAACATATTTTCCAGACTACACTTACCAATAGTCTGAATATCATTGTTTAAAACATCCCAGATACAGAATATTATCCAATAATTTAATTGCAATTACTATACAACATAGTCATGAGTAAATCCAATAAGCAAGTCAGAAGAAACTTCTTTAACCAGAGAATGATTGGATTGTGGAACTTGCTACCACATGGAGCAGTTGGGGTGAATAGCATGGATGCGTTCAAGGAAAAGCTAGATAAACATGAGGGAGAAAGGGATAGAAGGATATGCTGATAGGGTTAGGTGAGGGAGTGTGGGAGGAGGCTCATGTGGAGCATTAACACTGCTAAGACCCTGTTGAGCTGAATGACTGTTTCTAACTTTGATGTAACCACTGTCTAACCAGCCCAGAATGGGTTAATCAATGCATCAATGCCAGGTTGTGGATTTTAGGCATTGCTCAACATTGAAACTCTACCTCCTATCACTTGTTGGAGATGCAGACAGTTAGCTGCTTAAACTACCGTTAAAATGTACCCAATGCTTGATGCAGTATAACTAGCACACGAGTGTATCAAGCTTTGCTTCATAAATATAACAAGATCTATATTTAGAGTTTACCACTGGGATCTAATCAAGCTGCTTGGGAAGAAATATTGAAAATACATGTCCAGAGCTGAGCTATAAGTTGAGCACTACTCTTGACCATGTTTAGGAATGAAAATACTATTCAATTGTTAATTTTATTCATCCTTGGGTCCACAGTTGTCAAACACTTGTTGGCAAAGTAATGAGGAATTTCTTCTGTTTCAATTGGAGATTGCCTGTGCCCATGGCCTTGGTCCATTACATCACTGATTGTAATGAATCTATTTGGAAACTGCTTTACATTCAGGAAGCACTGAGTGCTAAAAAAGTTGATTTTCATTTTTAATTACAGGTTACAAATCAGTTAAGAGCCATTGGAGGCGATATTTCTCAAATACTTTAGGCACCGATGAGCGTCCAAGGTGGCCAAGATGGGACCTCGAGCTGAAAGCTGGTTAGCTCACCTTTAGTGCAAGATGCTGACTTGGTAAAGATTGAAGTGTGCACTAGCAAGGCAGCTCAGAGGATCATTAAGGCTGATTGACAATTAAATTGCCTGCTAGCGTTCATTAAAGATGCCGCATGGCATTTTGGTTGCGAGCACTTCAATTAACAATCTCTCCTAACAAATACCGGCTCAACAGGAGGAAAGATCTTGGTGCTGAAGATTGTGAGCCTTACTTCAAAACATGCTCAGCTTTCACTTTTCACTTGCTGCAAGTGGTTTGAAGAGAAATTGAGATACATCGCAATACTTCCTAAGACAGTTTGTGAAGACTTCATCAACACCCTATCAACAGTTATTCTGGAAACTCTGAGGACTTTACCTAAAAAGAGTCAGGACTGCACTGCTCTACCTTATCGGAGTCACAAGGAGAATGCAGCTGTTTGGTGATGGGGATCTAGCTCAGGGTTCCCTTTGGTCTAGAGGAGGAATGGGAGGCCAAGCTGAGCAAGACTAGCTACAGGGTGGAGGAAGGGAGGGAGGTAGGCTCTTCTATCCCACCAGCCCCCCAAAACTCCCACCCATGCCACAGGTCAGGATATACACCTTTCTCTGGACCTCGTCCTCCAGTGCTGCCTCCAGGAATCTGTACGAGGTTCACAAGCTATCTTAACTGTTTCATTGTGTTTCACCCAGTGCACTCACACCTTCAGTGAAAGTAGAAATGTGGAAGCTACATATATGTCACTCCACGAAAATTGCTTCTAATCACTGCTTGAGCGCTAAACCAACAAGTGCCTATTTTAACACATCCAGGCATGTTTAACTCATGGTAATGATCAATTAACCTTAAAATTGCAGGCCAAAGCTAGACTTTCAAACAGGAGTATCTTATTAGCACAGCACCCATCTTCACCCTTTTGCCAAAATAAATCCCATTATCCAATTGCAGCAGAAAGATGGCAAATAATTATATCCTGACCTGGTAACATCAGCCCGTGCATCAGCCCTGGTCTTGTGAAAAAAACCATTACAGTGTCACATGAGTTTATTTCATATGGGCCTTCAGATTGCACAAGAGGATGGTAAATGTTAGCATCTGTCCAATATTTAAACATTTCTCTGCAGCAGCACCTTTTCTCTGTGTGTACCTATAGATATCCAGTGAAGGATGTAATGGAGAACAACTTCAGTTTCTGTCTGACTCAATAGCTGTTGATTTTGTATTGTTTGTAAAGTCTAACCATAAATCAATTTTTTGAAGAAGGCGCAAATTCTGGCAGATGTGAATTATTAACAAGGGACACTGATGTGTAGCAAAAGGATAAAGAATCATTCTGTAATGGTCTGCCTGATGAATACTCTCGTGGCTTCATTAGGATTTGCTCCAAGGATTTATTTTTACCTTTTTGTACATTAAGGAAAAGCAAAATTCACTTTAATATTTACTTTTCAGGGTTCAGCTGCCTCTTGTAATGAAGGCCCAATCCATCAACACCACATGCCTCACATTTTGTTTCTATTTCTCTTTCTGTATTATTGAATGGTTTTAACAATTAATAAGGCACACGATCATTTGGATTAAAACCCAATCATTGCAGAATAGAACACCTTTGAAAGTAGTGGTTCAGAATTCATGAAGGAAGCGACAAGATGCCTAGTATAAATAATTTGTATTTATTGAAGCTGTTAATTCAGAAAAGTTTGAATAAAATAGACAATTCAGCAGTCAGTGACTCTAAAAGGAATGTCAGACAAAATGTTGCACACAAAACAGAGTATCTTAAACTATTGTTTTAAACTGTTTTACTCACCATTTTTTTTTTAAAACATAATCTAGAGACATGGGCACTGCTGACGAAGCCTGTTTTTTTTTTTGCAGATCCCAAACTGCTCTTCAGAAGGCACTATTAAGTTTCCCCCTTGAACCTCAGCTCTCCCTGCGGTAACAGTGCTTCCACTGTGCAGTTAACCAGGGAGTTCCAGGGTTTTGATCCAACTATGATGATGGAATGCGACGATATGTCTAAATTGGGATCGTTTATGGCTTGGAGGGGTATTTTGAGGTGATGGTCTTCCCATGTACTTGCTGCACTTGAATTTGTAGGTGGGAAGTTGGGGGATTACTGTCAAAAATGTCATGGCGTGTTGCTACAGTTGATCCTGTGGGTATAGTACATTTGCAGGGCTGATTCTATGCTGCGGAGTAACTTCGCAGGCACTAGTCACCTTCTGATACCTCTCTCAAATCATAATATCTTTACAGTGCAGAAGGAGGCTATTCGGCCCATTGAGTCTGCACTGGCCCCATGAAAGAGCATTCCACCTAGTCCCACTCCCCTGCCTTATCCCCATAACCTTGCTCATTCTCTCTTTTCAAGTAGCAATCCAATTCTCCTTTGAAGACCTCAATTGAACCTGCCTCCACTACCCTTGCAGGAATTTGTTCCAGACTCCAACCACCCTCTGGGTGAAAAATGTTTTCTCACATCACATTTACTTCTTTTGCCAATTATTTTGAATCTGTGCCCTCCAGTTCTTGATGTTCTCTCGAGAGGGAACAGATTCTAACTCTTTACCCTGTCCATACCCCTCAGGATCTTGAGTACCTCTATCAAATCTCCTCTCAACCTTCTTCTCTCCAAGGAAAGCAGTCCCAACCTCTCCAATCTATCCTCATAGCTATAGTTCTTCATCCCTGGAATCATTCTTGTGAATCTTCTCTGGACTCTCCTTAATGCCTTCATATCCTTCCTCAAGTATGGCACCCAGAACTAGATGCAGCACTCCAGATGAGGTCTAACTAGTGTTTTATACAAATTCAACATGGCCTCCTTACTCTTGTACTCAATGCTCCTATTAATAAAGCCAAATATACTATATGCTTTATTAACTGCTCTAACTGCTCTCGCAACATGCCCTGCTATGTTCAATGACCTATGTATGGATACACCAGGGTCCCTCTGTTCCTGCACCTATTTTACAGGTTCTCCCTTTATTTTATACTGTCTCACCATATCTTTCCTGCCAAAATGAATCACCTCACACTTCTATGCATTGAACTTCATCTGCCACTTGTCTGCCCAATCTATCAACATGTCTTTTTCCTTTTGGGGTTCAAGACTGTCCCCATCACAGTTGACAACATTTCCAATCTTCATATCATTTGCAAATTTTGAAATCATGACCTGCACACCACAGTCTAGGCCATTAATATAGATCAAGAAGAGCAAGGGTCCCAACACTGACCCCTGAGGAACTCCACTACAAACCTTCCTCCCATCTGAAAAACAACCATTTATCACTACTCTGTTTCCAGTCACTCAGCCAATTTCTTATCCAAGTGCTTACTTTCCCTTTTTTTCCATGACCTAGAATTTTGATCGCAAGTCTGTTGTGAGGCACTGTATCAAATATCTTTTGAAAATCCATATACACCACATCAACAATGTTTCCTTTATCAATCTTCTCCGTTATGTCCTTAAAAAACTTTAGTTAAACTTGATTTTCCCTTGAATCTATGCTGGCTTTCCTTAATTATCCTGCACTTGTCTAAGTGATTATTGATTTTATCCCATATTATAGTTTTCAGAAGTTTCCCTATCACTGAGGTCAAATTGACTGGCCTGTAGTCGCCAGCTTTATCCTTACACCCCTTTTTGAACAAGGGTGTAACATTCTCAGTTCTCCAGTCCTCTGGCACCACCCCTGTGTCTAGGAAAGATTATCACTAGTGCCTCTCTAATCTCCACACTCATTTTTCTCAGTACCCTTGGATGCATCTCATCTGGTCCTGATACCTTATCAATTTTAAGTAAAGATGGCCTTTCCAACACCTCCTTCCTTGCGACTGTATGATCTTCTAGTGTATCAGTTACCTCCTTTCACACCTCAGCCTGGGTAACAAGTGTATCTGTCTTTGCAAAAGGAAGAAAAGGACTCGGTCAACACCTCAACTATTTCTCCAGCCTCCACATGCAAGTCCTAATCAGCCCTACTCTCTTTTTTACTACTCTTATTATTCATACACTTATTGAAGACCTTAGGATTCCCTTTTATGTTTGGTGCCAGTCTCTTTTCATGCTCTCTCCTTGCTTTTATTAGTTTCTTCTCTTCCCCTCTGGTCCTTCTATATTCAGCCCAATTCTCCATTGTATTTTCTACCTGATATTTGTCGTATGTGCACTTCTTCCTTTTCGTCTTTACCTTGATCTCTCTCATCATCCACTCTGGATTTATTTGTCCTACCTTTCCCCTTCAAGGGAATATGCCTTGATATTGCCTGCAATACTTTCTCTTTGACAAAAGAGGCACCATCTTTTATGTCAACATTTGTTTCCAACTCACTCGATTCAGATGTATTCTCATCCCATCGAAGTTGGCTTTCTGCCATTAATTCTCGCTGCTCTGGATTGTTCTCTGTCCTTTTCCATGATTAACCTAAACCTTATGATAGAATGGTCACTGTCCCTTAGAGGGTCTCCCACTGATGTTTGATCCACTTGGGCCAGAATGACAAATATCCATGTATGATATTGGACAGTGGGGATATTTGACTATGGGGACATTATAGACCATGTCCTCACTTGATGTTGACACATGCAATTCCATCTTGGGCACTAGGTAGTATTCACAAACAATTCCCATCCCCCCACCCCCCAATTTAGATACTGATCCAATTGCTGTGTGCCTACTGGTAGCAGCAAACCTTTGGACCTGGGTTACTTCAAGCCATACTCAGCTTTCTCTCTTCACTTCCTGATGGCAGTTTGAAGAGGACTAGGGATATATCGTGATACTTTTTAAGACTGTTTATCACTACTTCCCCATAAATGTTTACTTTGGAAACTCTGGCCCAAGTCATTAAGCTATAGAGGGACCCATGTAAAAATGTCCCCTTTTGGATCCATGATATTACATGGTTTAGGATATTTCCTAAGTGCGTATTGTTATGCTAAAGGAACCACATTTGTACAGACAGGACAATTGCTAATGTGACTATATAACTGCTGCTTCACCATCTGGTGCAGAGGGGAGGGGTGCGGGGAAGGAGGAGGACCTCCTTATAAGCTTGCTCCTGGGCCTGGCCAAGGTGGCCATCAACAGGTCCAGGCAGTGGGCGGTCAAGGACGGTTGTCCGACTCGACTGCTCCTCTATCGCGGCTACATTTGCGGCCAGCTGGCCCTGGAGAGGGAGCTTGCGGTGTCCACTGATAAGCTCGAGGCCTTCTGCAACCATGGGCACTGTGGGGGTTGGGGTGCATCACCACCCCCCGGGAATGATATTTTGGTTTAATTAGTTAAGTTTCCTCTGACGTTTTTGTTTTTTGTTACAGTCCCTACGAGGGGCTGTCATCCCCTCTCACTTATCGATTTTTGTTTAATCCATTGATTTTTGTTTTACTAAATGTATATAACTGCTTCCTTAATGCCACTTGCTTCCAGACAGTCATTTGCAAAGCAGGCTTATCAAAAGTTAAGGTAAAAATTGGAAAAAAATCTCTCACAAAGTTATATTGACCATAAGACATAGGAGCAGAAGTAGGCCATTTGGCCCATCAAGAATGCTTCGCTATTCAATGAGATCATGGCTGATCTGATAATCCTCAACTCCACTTTCCTGCTTTTTCCCCATAACCCTCGATTCCCTTACCGATTAAAAATCTGTCTATCTCAGCCTTGAATATACTTCACGACCCAGCCTCTACAGCCCCTCTGTGGTGAAGAATTCCACTGTGGAGTTTGAATTAAGCATGAGTTAATTAAATTAAGGTCGAGTTAAAATGTAAACCTCGAAAGCTTCCCAGCAGGCAAGATTCTTGCACAACATTCACAGCAGGTTTGAACCAATGCCCCAAAAGAAATGAAAAGGAAACTTTCTTTTGGTTTAAAAACATGTCTCCTTTAAAAATAACAGGCGTCATTCACATCTTCTGTAGAATGATCCCATTCATACCTCGGAAGGCGGCTATTCTACCCATCACACCTGTGCTAGCTCTTTGACTGAAGCTGAGTCATTTCAAGTGTCACACTATCCTTTTATATCCTTCCTTTTCAAATATTTATTCATTTTTCCTTTAAAATTATAGAATAGTCGTTGCCTCAATAGCTCAGTTGTGATAAAGCATTTGATCTTCTAATAACACTGTACATGGGAAAAAAAATTCTGATTTGTTTTATTATTCTCAGAACCCTTTCTATATCTGTCCATTGCTGATTGACCAACGGGTACAAAGAGATTTCCAATATTTTATCCTATATTTCATAATTTTAACACCTTCATTAGATCCCCTCCTTTAACCGTCTCTGATTCTATGGTGAAGGCCTCAGTATTTCAGGATTTCCACCATAATGGCAAAGTCTTATTCCCATTCCCCTCATTGAGTGAACCTTCACTGAAATCTTTTGTTGGCTATAGTATCTCTCCAAAAATAGGATGCCCAGCACTGCACACTCAACTCCAACTGCAGCCCAACAAAACCCTTCAACATGGTTTCCTTGCTTCTGTATTCAATGCCCCTTTTGTAAGAAATTAGAAATGGCAAAAGAGAGCAGCAAAAATAGTCTGCCGGCAAGCTTGTCACTATTTCAATTGTGGAAGTGGTCTTCCGGCCTTCAAACAAAAGCTGGCTGAACTCACCAGCAGCTAGCAGAGCAACATGCAGCATCTTGAGGAACGAACCTACCATGTGGTATCAGCCTTGGCTCAGTTGGTAGCACTCTGATCTGTGTCAGAAGGCTGTAAGACAATCCCATTCCATAGACCTTAGCGCGTAATCTGGGCTGTCACTTGAGTGCTGAAGGAATGCCGCACGGTCAGAGGTACTAACTTTTAGGTGAGAGATTAAACTGAGGCCCAGCTGTTAACTGTGTAAAGTAAGGTTAAGTGCATAACGGTGGAGGGTGGAGCAGCCATTGGATAATTACTTGTACACAGATAAAGAGACATTTATTGACGCTGGTGTAAGTTGTAGAGTTAGGAGCTATACATTTATAATGTCTCACTTTGTGAATAAAAATAACACTGAGTAAAGACTCCTCCTTCAGCCCTGGCTGTAAGAAGTTTAACATGGGAGCAGAGAACAGTTACCTAAAAATGAAGGTTGGAAACTAAGAAAGTGGGCTGAATTTTCCCAGAATTGCACTAAGTGCGGTAGCGGGCGGGTAAAATGGAGTCCTACCTGCCGATGAAAATGGCGGGTTTTCACACCGTATCTTCCCGCGCCCACCTCATTATATATTCATTCCCGTGAAATACGCCGTTTCCATGGCAGCAGGCTCTCATTCGCCTGCTCGCCGTCAACCTGCTGTTGCATCACATCGGCTGCCATCTTTAAAAGTCAGCCGCCAGCAAAGCGCTCATCGCCACCAGCTCACCACCGCTGCCCAGGAGATATGGCCAGCAAAGGAACAAAGACTGCAGCCCCCCCACTTCAACGACAGGACCCTCGAGCGACTGTTGGATGCCATGGAGGCCCGCCGGGATGTCCTCTACCCCTGCTCTGGCCACAAGATAGGCAGCAATGTCACCAACCCGGCTTGCGAGGCAGTAGCAGCGGTGGTCAGTGCAAACGCCTTGCAGAGGACAACCACCCAGTTCTGCAAAAGGATGAGTGATCTCTTCCGTTCTGCCAGGTTAAGTCACTCTTTTCATCACTCCCAACTCACACACTTACAAACCCATCACACACCCACAGGGCCCTCAATCACTGCCAGTGCAAGCAACATCACCATTCACTCTCACACACACCCTCATTGTCCTCACCCCATCCATGGGACCACTTGCTACCTACACAGACCAGGCATACTTATCATCTGGCCCAGCAGGCGTCCTGATACACTCTCCCCATCTCTATCCATGCAGGACAAACTGGCTCACAACAGGAGGGAAAGGTCGCAGACAGGTGGAGGGATGTTGGAAATCAAAGTTCTGAAAAAATTTGAAAACAGAGCCATCCAGCTGGCCGGCAATGACCGGGATCGGTCCTGTGCTGACAGTGAGGTCGGCGCTGCTCTACCAAGTGAGGGTCCAGCAGTGCAACATCCATCAGACAACCATGCTGTGAGTGATGTGTCCTGTTTCACAGGCCACTGCCATGCACTAATTATCTCCCCTTGTTTTCACAGGTACATCTGCCAAACAGCCAACGAGGTCCATGACCCAGGGCCTCCAATCAAGCCCCAAAAAAATCTCTGAAGAGGAATCTGGAGGCACCCTCCCTGAAGTCCCGTCACAGCGCTCACCCACACCCTCCATCAGCGCAGAGACACACACCTCGGTGGGACCTAACTTTAGAGTACCCTCGGGATCACAATCTGGTGAGCACATCGCACTTTCTGATTCCACAGCAGGCAGAGGCATGAACTTCCCAGGTCCCCGGCACTTGGACGACTGCTGGAGGCCAGAACATTGCTGAGTCTGAGTTAGATGAGCCTCTGGACTCGGTCATGTCGCATTTGCTGCAGCTGCAAAGGCAAGCTCGGGAACAGCAGGAAGGGATGTCCACTGAACTCCTCAGATTGCAAGGCACGATGGAGGAGTCTGTCCATCTTCAGGCTGAGCTGATAGCACCGGCATGCCAATGCACTGAGGTCAACACTGGCAGGATGGTGGCTGCCATGGAGACCTTGGTCCAGGATGTCACTCCTGCACTGCTGTGCGGGTTTAACTCCATCACTGATGCCATAGTTGGCCTCCAACAGTGTGTACACGAGAGGGGTGCTGGGCAGCTCGATCTTGCTCCAGCTACCTCTTCCGCTCACGAGGTCAACCTGGGGCCCCCCGGCACCCATAGGGAGGAGGATCAGCAGGTGTACATTCCGGGGCCATTCACCCAGGTGATTCTGGGAGTGACCAGCCCATCTGACGCCCCTCTCCCTGTGACCTCCACAGATCCAGCTTCACAGGCTGAAGAAGGTGCCACTGCTGCACAGCAGAACCCCAAAAGCAGGCCGAGGACCTCCAAGTCTCAGCCCTCCAGAGGACACCCGCCAAAGTCATCGCAGACAGGGTGTCACAGTCAGCAGGCTGCCTCCACCTCCATGTGGATGTCCAGGGAGCACCAAGATGTAGAGGCAGGGTTAGGAAAGTTAAGGAGGATTAATTCTTTTGGAGTTGCACAGCCTGGGCATGGATGTTAATCACTTGTACATAATGTTCACTATTGTCAGTAAACTCCCAAGAATGTCTCCCTGCCTATGGGTCCTTGTTCTGATGAGCAGTGTTCTTGTCACTCAGATGTGAAACCTTTCTGTACATGATAAAGGCAGGTGTCTCAGTCCAGGGCCTCTTCCCTGTGCTCTTTGCAGCCTTCAGACCAAAGTGATGGTCCAGCCTCACACTCCCTGGAGACATTACTGATGCCTGCAGCTTGGCGGTGCTGGTCATTGCTGCCAGAATGTAGTGGGCAGGCGCCATAGAGTTCTCTCATTCTCTCTGTGTGCACTCAGCGACTTTAAGACCCCCATCACACCAGCATCTGCGACCAGTGATGCTGTGCACCAGCACTTGAAGGGCTGAGGTGCTGAAGGCGGACACAACATCAGGTGCGTCTAAAGTTTCATGGCTGCGTCTCTATGATATGACCCTGACCACAGAGCGCAAGCGAGCTGCCCTCGGCCAGACAGGAGTCAGACATTCTCAGAGTCTATGTGAAGATCTATTGAGTGGCCTCACTGCATGTTATCATCATCCTCCTGCGATCAAGTGACTATTATGGCTTCACCTCCACTCCATGACAGGAGCATTCTCACAGAAGGTATTGGCGCTGCTATAAGCCAGACTGGAGTCAAACGTTCACAACTGCGATGTGAGGATCTAAGGGGACACCTCACTGCATGTCGTCATTATCCTCCACAAATCTGGCAGCTATGAGGGCCTCCTGAGGGTGCCTGCCTCAGCTAGCCAGTGCGAGAGCCCCCGTCATCGTCACCACCAAGAACACCCTCACCCTCATTCCCGTCAGCGTCCTCCTCATCGTAGGAGATGTGCAGATCTTCCATCTCCTCCTCAGCCAGCTCCTCACCTCGAGAAGATGGCATCCGTAACCTCATGGATGCATTTATGGGTGGCTGATTGTGAAATCCCACAGAGGTCACCTGTGGAGCCCTGAAAGGAGCCACTGGCATAGAAATTGAGCACCGTGGTCACTTTCACAGCCACTGGCAGTGGATGCCCTCCATGTCCCCTTGGTGCCAAGTCCTGCAGTAAGTGACAGATGTGAGCCACCAGGTCCCTAGACATGCACAGTCATCGGCGACACTGGTTCTCAGTCATCTGCAGGATTGGCAGGCGGTGTCTATAGACCCGGGGTGTCGCTAGGCGCCGACCAGCCACGGCTCACTGTCGCTCCTGGGCAGTATGTGCAGGAGCCCCTGCTGCTCCTTCTTCCTGAGGTTGCTGCTCCTGCCTTTGTGCAGCCAGGAGCCTCAGTCACTCTCTCTTCCATCTTCTATGGTCTCTGTAGGCCATCAGGAAGCTAGGTCACCGGGTTTCGTGATCCTGACGTGGTCCTCCTGCAGCATGAAAGAGAGAAATGTGGTTATCGTGGTTGTACTTAGTACCTTTCCTGGCCCTGTGTGACTGCCCCTTAATGCTTCCCAGCTGGTCACCCCTTGGATAGCCAGAGATGAGTGCTCTGCATGGCTGCCCTGTCAACCTACGACATGGGGGAGACTGGTCCAGACTAGGATGCTGAGATTGCAAGGGGCTGAGAGCACCTCCAGCAATAAATGCTACATGGCCAGCGTTGGTGAGGAGATTGTACAACGTGTGCAGTCCAACTGCTCTGCGGTCCAATAAAGTGGTGGCCGACAGAAAGTCAATGCTGGGGTGGGGGACTTGGTGGTGGGGGGCTGGGGTATAAGGTATGGAGCACTTTCTGGCCCTTTGGTGCCTCCACATTGCTTGCATGAACGGGCAGGCTAGGAGCCTGTCCCCAATCATATCACTGTGGCTGCGCCTGATCTGTCTCAGGTGCAGAGGCATGGTCAGTTTATACAGGTGCCCCTAATACCTCTTCCCTTCGCTTACCCTGCCCCCCCCTGCACATCAGTTGCCTGTGTGTGGGATGCAGCACCAGGGCAGCACTTGCCTCCAGGCAGCTCCCATCCCTCAGCAGTTGGCTGCGGGTCCAGGCATCAATTTTCTCTGCCTTCCTCCCGGCGCCTGTAAACAACAGGCCGAGCTGTGGAGAACGCTGCTGCTCACTCACCTCAATTCCCCCAAAGCGAAGGCCGCCAAGTGCACGTGGCCTGTGTGCTGTTGTGAAACACGTCGACGCGGAGGGATGATGCGGCGGGGTTCCGAGGGCCCGGCGGGAAAGCGTATTGTAATCAGCTTCCCGCAGACCGATGGTGGGAAACATGGCCCACCATTGGCAGGCTAAGCAAAAGATCACGACCAGCCTTCACGCTGTCGTGGAGTGAGTCCCGCCAAATTTTCCACGCAGGTCACCTATCACGCCTGCCACCAGTGGGCTCTGAAAATCCCGCCCAATGTTTTTGAGACGGAAGATTACAATCGGAGCAACTTTGGTGAAGATTTGGCTGAAAGCAAGTGCAAATTGTCAGGGGATGATTTCCCACCGACGTTCTCAGAGTTTGAACCTCATGACCAGTGGGAGGAGGACATGGATGTGTGGACATGGGTCACATCCATAACAAAGAGGAAACAAGGTATGGCCTTGGCATTGTCACTGCCTAACAAATGCACAATCAGAAGCAAAGCATTTTGTGAGCTGGAAGCTCATCAGTTGGATACCGAGGAAGGCTTGGCTTTTCTTTTAGGTCTCATGGATGAAAGTTACCAGAAGGATGATCTATTAGACGTATACGAGACATGATCAGACTTGGATGGATTTTGAAGATGGACGGTCATTCCGAGGAGGAATACATGATGGACTTTAACAGATTATATAAAAGATTGCAGAAGTTCAATTTGGACAGTCCTCCTTCAGCGCTCGTATTTAAATCACTGGATTATAACAACGTGTCACATATTGACAAGCTCCTCGTCTTAACTGTGGTTCAGTTCTCGGAAGGAGGCTCCCTTTTGGACCAGGTGTATGCTACCTTGCAAAAATTCCTGGGGAAGCAATCATTTCCAGCAGTCTTGATGGCACAAGTGGGACATCCTGTGGTGTCACTAAGGATGGAGTTCTGAATGATTGTGGCATTTCGGGAATTTCCAGAAGCTGGACACAGGCCTCAGTACAAAGGAAGAGTGACAGACAGGAGGAATGAGGATGAATGCACTTTCAGCAGATCTGGATGCCACAGGATTAGAGCAGCAATAGGAGGTGAAAGAATCCCAGAAATGCCCAGGGATCCGTTAACAGGTGCTTCAGATGTGACTTAATATTATGATGCGATGAACTGCCAAAAGCAGAGCAACAGAGTTCTTGAAGTGACACATGACACAGGGAACTTGAAGACTCAAAAATGACTAAAGGCTAAAGCGAGGCAAGTTGCTCAGGGTTTTGAAGAGTCACTGGGCGATACAAATGTTAATAGAGTGGAGTCTCTCATGGCTGGGTAAGTAATCCTGAAAGTCCTTTTAGCTCTTTTGGCCACATATTCCTGGGGGTGTACATCAATTGACAAAAAAGCCATGATTCTGCAGGGTGAAAAATTTCAGCTGTAAGTGTTTCTGAAGCTGCTTAAAAAGGCCAGCGATACAGAGGGGAAACTATGGAACCTAGACAAATGCATTTATGGTCTGAATGATTTCTCGAGGGTGTGGTATTTTTCAGTGAGATCTGCTTTTCTGGAAATAGGCTGAGTTCCAATAAAAGCAGATCCTACATTGTTTTATTGATATTAAAAGGGGAAGCTTTGCGGCATCTTCATGATGCATGTTGATGATTTTTCATGGGTTGATACTGTGGAATTTGAGAAACCTGTGGTTAATAAGATTGAAGTGGAATTTAAGATCAGAAGCCAGGCTTTAGGGGCTTTTAAATATACTGGTTTGGAAATCAAGCAGAATAGGTTTGGAGCGAGTGAATTGGTTATGTACTTTTTGCCTTAAAACATCCACAACTTCATTGTAGTACTCAGCTCCAATACATCAAAACTAGCATTCGGTCTTGTCTAAGGCAAATAAAATATTTTTAAAAAATATATGGGGAAATGTGTACTTAAGTTTCCATCACTGGGTGACCAAAAGAACACAAAGTTAGCTATTTTTAAAGTGATGCTTCTCATGCCGATCTTCCTTATGGGGATTCAAGTGCAGCTAGTTCCATAATATTTTTGGTGGGTGAAAATGGGAAATGTTGCCCTTTAGTCTGGGAAGCGAAGATAAGAACGGTTGTTAAAAGTACTTTAGCTGTGGAAATACTGGCTCTTGTGGAGCAGTGGATACGGGGCTCTCCTTGTCAAATATTTTACGGGAAATTCTATACAAGGGGTGTACTGAAAAGAGTTTGCCCATTGAAGGTTACATAGTCATCTTTCCTTCTGGGATAATGTACATTCTACAAAATATGTAAGTAAAAAAGTATTAAGGATTGATCTTTTAGAGTGAAACAACTGTTGGAAGAAAAGGAAATCTCCAAGCTCAAATGGGTTTGATGCAAGTTATACATTATCTGGTTGTTATACAAAAAGGAGTGCTTGCACCAAAAGATGCAAAGAAGGGGTCCTAGACGACAAGTGCCATGATGCAAGGCTTTATAGAAAATATGAAAAATAATTTTCTTCCCTTCCTTTGAAATATTGAGCCAAATCTTCTGGTCTCCAGATCGTCAGAGACCAGATGTATGACTGAAGATGCATGTCATGATCCTATGGAAGTCCTGATGTGTGGGGCCTAAGTGGAAACTGCCCAGGAAGTTTAAATTTCCAATGGGAAATTCCCCCACCCCCTGGGACCCTCTGTGAATTTCTCCAACTCTGATTTAGAGTCAGAGGCTTTTGGACAGTAATTACCCAGAAAATGTTAGGCAGGTTAAAACCTAATCCAATGCCTGGGTGACTACACAACCAACTCCCCAATCACACTCCAACCACCACCCTCACAACCAATTATGCCCTTGACCCGCTGAGTATACCTTCAATCACCCGGCTACCCTACCTGACCTAACCACCCTCCCCAACCATCGTCTCCAGCTACCCCCGAGCCGCTGGCTACCACACAGCCTGACCTGAACCCTGCCCCCCCCACCCCCCCCAACCATATCTCCATGGTCTGACTACCCCCTGACCATCCTACTACCCACTCACTCACTAACATTCAAAGACTGGACCTTTAAACTTATCTTAAGGCAGCTAGTGCCATAAAAAGGGGCTGTGTGCTGTCTTGCCCAGGCTTTCCAACAGAGCCCCTTTAGGAATGCTGTGCATTTCTAGGAATGGAAGGTCCTGGGGAAAAAAATGGGCAGCATCGTCGAGTGGAGGGAACTTAAGCCGCAGCGACAATTCGGCCATCATTGCTGCTGCTTGGAAGATCCAGGCCATTGTTCATGAATATTATTTGTTTGTTAAGTTTTATTTAAAGAAGTAAGAAACGGGAATCTGTTAATTGTATAAACTGTGGTTGTGGGTATATGTGGTGGGGGCAATCATTGGATATGTGCATATAGAAAGAGACTCTTGGACCTCCTCATGAACCTGCTCCTGGGCCTGGACAAGTTAGTCATCAACAGGTCCAGGCAGCGAGCAATTGAGGGGTTCGTCTGGCCCGACTGTCTTCCCTCTTTTGCAGCTAATTTCACGGCTGGGTGTCCCTGGAGAGGGAGCACGTGGTGTCTGCTGGCATGATCGAGGCCTTCTGTGCCTGGTGGGCACCATGGGGACTAGGGTACTTTATTGATCCCCTTAAACTCACTTTTTGATTTGATGTTGTAAGTTTCCTTTGTGATTCTGGTTTTCTTTTGCATTATCCCTTTAAGGGCCTGCCTCTTACTTTGCCCCTCGTTTTCTTAATTTAGTTGGATTGGTTGCTCAAAAGAGTAAAGAGACTCTTATTGACACTGGTGGTGGGTTGTAGAATTAGGAGTTATACATTTGTACTGTCTCACTTTGTGAATAAATCTAAAACGGAGTGAAAATTGACTTCTGGCCTCCTGCTTCACGTGATTGCAGCGGTTCAAGACTACTAAGTCTGACCACCATCTTTTTAACAGTAATTAGATATGAATAATAAATGTTGGCCTTGCCTGTGAGGCACACATCTCGCAAAATAATGCAAGGAATATTGTGCGTGATGTAAAATTCCACCCGATTCTGTCAATTTCCCAGTGAGTGGGTTAGATTAAAATTCCCTCCCACAATGATTGCATGGAATAATTCAGCTAACCGTGGTCACCGTTCTTTCAAGCCAGATACTCTTAATTACATCCCATACATAATTACAGCACATTTCTCACTTATTCCACTAAACAAGAGAAATGTATTGGAGTCCATTGGAATAAATTTGAGGTTTGATAATTCTCTTAAATCAACAATTCCTGTGCACGGATTTCATTGTATAAGCAACTAGCACTTGAAAAGAAAACTGTTGGTTTCTAATAAGAGCAGGCATGGGAAGCAGAGCAGAGGGACAATTAGAAATAAAGAAGTAAAGCTATTCTGTCTGCTTTGATGTTCAGGCCACTTATGAAACAAGTGTACCAACAAGAAAGAAAATGTGGAAAAAAAAGAGAAAAAGGTGAAATGACTTGTATCAGTACCTTTTGCAAGGAAAAATCTTAGATTTTGGGTTCATAAAATGGAAAAGGTGAAACTGTCCCCGTCTAAAAGGCTGTGTGTGTGTCAACATGGATTAAATGTAAATGCGTCAATATGAAACTTAAAGTTAACAACGCTAGCAGCATGCTAATGGCGGGCTGCAGAGTCGACCTGTACAAGCAAGAGTAGAGTTAAAGGAATGGAGTTTGTTACATCCTGTGAGTTCATGAGGTCACCTGGACTTCAGCATATTGCCGGGTGGAATTTTACAAATCTTACCAGACACAGACAGTGTAATTTTGTCAGAAGTATTTCCATAATCAGAAGCAGCTTCTCGGTTACATTTCACATGATGTGAAACATAAATTTTTCCATTATATTCATACATTGAAAAAAAAATGGACACTTTGAAGTGATTTTCACTGGTAGAAGTAAACCCACCTGTGAATAACTACCAGTTATAGTCATGATTTCCCATGTTTTTTCTATATTACATAGCTACAGGCCAAGTTGCGTTTCAAGACATAAATAATTGATTCTTCATGAAAATCAACTGTTGTTACAAGGCCAGCCTATTACATTTATAATGCAGCCTGCAGTATTTCACCCCTAACCTTTGATTATTCATGCTCAACATTCATTGAGCATCCCCTGCACTGCAATGTCTTTACCTAACTATTATAGAATCATACAATTTTGCCACACAGAAGGAGACCTTTTGGCCCATGTGCTTGGCAGCTTTGAAAGAAATAGTCATTTAATCCCATTCCTCACTACCCCCACCCATTCTCCATACCCCTTAAAACTCTTTTTTCCAAGTATTAATCCATTTACACTTCTAAAAGTTATGAATTCTGCTTCATCATTTTTTGGTAGCACAGTCCATATCCTAACAAGTCCCTATGTGAGTATTTTTCTAAACTCTCCCTTCATTATTTGCATGAGCTCAGTAACTAGTGCATATAATCGTTTTCAAATTTATCTAATTTGAATCTCACAATTTTGAACACCTCTCTCAGATCTTCTCTTAACCTTCAATCTCAAGATTCCCAGTTTCTGCAATCTCTTCTCTCATAGTAAACCACATTTTGTGGCTTTGGATAATTGCTATCTCTATCCCAAATTTAAACTGCATGCAAATGCCAATCCATAATTCTCAAAGGATTCAAATACTGTCAAGAAATGCTCCATACAAACCATCCACAATGTATGTTAGTCATGCACTGATAGGTTTTACTGAGGAATGGTGATTAACAACTGTAATCAACATGAAAAGGCTTGAATGCAACAACTAAGAGGTCAATCCAGCAAAAATGTCCTATTGTTGCTACAAAAATATTGGGGTAAAATTCAACTCTCAGACAGGCAATATGATCAGTGGATCAACATGTGTTATACTCCTAACTCAAGTATCCTTTCCATTGAAATGACTGGTAATCCAATACCGCCTATTTTGCTCCCACAATGTTGAATTTTAACCTCTATGTATTTTTTTGAGATGGAAAAATAGCTCAGGACACCAACCTGTTAGTAGATACCAACCCAGACTGTAACTCTTTTAAAGTCACACTAAGTGCCAAGGTCAACCAATAAGGCCAGTTCCTATTCAGCTTTGTGTTCAGTGACAGTGACACCAGTGGCCAAAGATAATGACCCCAGTGCCAAGACAGTGATCCCAGTGCCCATCCATAGTGAATTCTTTGCCAAGCAATAGTGAACCCTATGTTCAGAGTGTGGGACTGTAGTCAGCAAATGCGCCCTGTGCCTATCAATAGCTAGTGATGTCCAGCAACTGTGAATTGTGTGCCCAGCAATAGTGAGCTCCACGCATGCAAGGGCTCAACTAAGCAGAATCTAAATTCCAAATCAATGTTTATGCTAGGAGAGAGCGCTGACGCATATCCATTCTCAGCTCAGATCAAAGTTTAAGATTGAAATAAAGATTTACCATTCATGGCTAAGGGTTGTAAGATATGTACTTCTGTGCACTGCTGACCTCAGTTTTACTCTCCTGATAGGCAGAAAACAGTTTTCTCCTGGCACCCGCCCAATTTCTTTGTTGGCTTTTGATCTTTATTGTGACCTCCGCCTTGACCACAATTTCCTCCTGAGATTGCAGTGTCTGCTGCACTGCCTGTACTCCATCACCCGACCTGCTCCTGCAGCTCAGTTTTCTGCTTCTCAGCTGTGGTTTCTTCACTTCACACTGAGCTGGCTGTGATCTGTTCCTGATGGGTTCCATTCTTCTCTGGATTCGAATCCCTTGCTGCTGGATAATCTGTGGCTTACTGCTTTCTGCTTGTTTTCCATGGCTGCTGAATCTACTCATCCTTCAGAGTTCCTCTGTCCCCTTTCACTGGAGTGAATTGGACTGGATCCTCAGAGTCCTACTGCTACTACTGAGCTCATGTCCTCTGCATCACTCCATCTCTGTTCCTCTGACCAGTTCTTTCATTTGCACTAATCCTGTGGATTTACCTTTCACCAGCCCCAAGGCTCCCAGGACTTCACCATTCTTGGTCCTTGGACCTCACTTCCTTTCATTTCTACTGGTAAACTAGGTCCACTGGTAACATAGAGGCCATTATGAACTTACACAGACCCTTGGATCAACACTTGTTGCCTCTTGGTTGGATATCCACTCTCCCTCTGTCCTCTGTTTTCATGGGACAACCTCCAGAAGTATGAGCGCTAATCTCAGGGGATGCTCTACTCCCATGGTTTCAATCACGGTCAAGGCCATCACTAAGCTGCTTCTTGTATCCGGCACCGCTCCCAGTCCTTACACTCTGCCACACCAACTTCCTACTGCATCCACCCAGGAGAAATTCTCCACCTAATCAATTACAAATGTACATTTAAAGCTGTAAACTGCTGTAGGCCTTTCATATACCATGATACTTGCACAGCTGTTAATCTACTCATCTACTCTATCAAATCCACCTTTAATGCCCTCGTCCCCAGCAATACCAGAAACCTATACATCACTAATCCCTCCCACCTATATATCTGGCCGCTACTGACCTGCATTATCTTCGCATCTCCCAATGCCTCCAATTTCAAATTCTCATCTATGTGATTAAATCCTTCTATGGCCTTAGTAATCCCCCCACTCCTACAACTCTCCATCCTTGGATTTGGTCTCTTGTACATCCCCTCCTCCCCTTACCCCATCACTGTAGTTGTGCCTCTGGCCAACTAGGCCCAAGCTCTGGAATTTCATCCCTAAATCCCTTCATCGCTCAACCACTATTTCCTCTTTTAGAGCCCTCCTCAAAAGCAATCTCTTTGATTGGCCTAATATTCCTTCTTTGCCTTAGCAACCCTTTTTGCCCAATTATGTTCTGATCCAGGACCATGTCTTCAAGTTTTTGTTAAGATCCAGTTAGGGACCAATAATGTTTTATTTAAAGTAGATAATGTTTGAGATTCAAGATACATGCTAAACGAATAAAGCCAAACGATTCCATGAGTTTTGAACCACGAAAAATAAACTTTACTATACAAGATCAGAAGGATAAAACAATTTACAATATCTATCTTCTACTGTAACATTCAGGGTAAATAGGAGGTACGTGTGAATTAACAGGGAAACTGTGGTCGAACACACCACACTGCACAATAAATGGCAGATGCGATCCAGACAGATTCCACAGATTCTTAACAACCCATCCAAATATCAGTAAACATTGAGTCAACCAATCTCATTGAATCTCTCACTCTCTCTCTTGGGCTTCCAGTCTTCACTTTTGAAGGTCTGACTTGGAATTCTATCCAAAAGTCACTCCAACTCAGATGGCATCAACAATGGACCATCTCGCAGGGTTTCAATCTTGTCTCCCGAGTTCCCATTCCCTTGGATTCCCGAATCTGTACTCCTTGACCAACTCACTTGGATTCCCGAGTCTGTACTCCATGACCAACTTGCAAGGATTCCTGAGTCTGTACTCCAGCACTAACTCGCGAGGATTCCCGAGTCTGTACTCCAGCGCCAGCCAACTTGCGAGGATTCCCAAATCTGTACTACAGCGCCAACTGGCGAGGATTCCCAAGTCTGTACTTCAGCGCCAACTCGCGAGCACAACTTCAGTTCTTTGGCCATGCTGAGCAGAACGCTATTGTTCCAAGTTGGTACCTCTGCCTTAACAGCAGCGTGGAGTTACCAACCTTCTTCGACCCTCTTGAATTGCCAGAACTTCTCCTGAGCCCTCTTCACTTAAAGTATGCTAACCGCAGCCCTTTTCCTGTTTGTGGCTTCTTTCTCTGCTCCTTTCCTTTTAGCTTAACTGGGACCTCTTCCTGTCCCTGACCCCTGTCTGGGACTCTTGTTTTTTGACCTTTATCTTGGAATCTCTCCCTGTCCAGTCTCCCTGTTCCCTGCCTGGGTCTCTTATCTGCAATGGTGCTCTGCTCCTGGTTGCATGACTCAGGTTGTCGTGCCATTTTCCCTTCCAGTGCAGGCACGCTGGGCCCATATTCGACCCAAAGAACTCAAAATGCTGAACTGCTCATGTGCGGCCTGCTCCCAGTCTGCGCATGTGCAGAAACTCCGAGGTCTGTTGGGACTTGGGAGTTCCTGACTCCCGCTCTTGACTTTAAGATAAGTCTGGTACTCATAACAAATTGTAATTCTACGAAGTGTTTTCCTACATTAACAACAACACGGCTGGCTACTTCCCCAACATCGTCCGACTCTGTCCTTTCTCAGTTCCTCTCTTACTGAAACTCTCCAGACTTGACTTTTTACATTCACTCCTGGCTGCCTTCCCATCTTCTATGCTCCATTAACTTAACCTCAAAACTCTGCTGCCCATATGCTACCTTGCACCAAATCCCACTCATCCACTACTCGTGGGTTCACTGATCTACACTGGTTCCCAGTTAAGCAATGCCTCTATTTTAAAATTCTTGCCCATCTTTCAGATTCCTCCACAGCCTCGCTCTTACCTAGTTCTGTAACCTTCTGCGGGCTCATAACCCTTTGAGATCTCTGCTCGTTGTGCATTCCTTATTTTAATCACTCCACGATTCGTGGTGTTGCCTCTGTTGCCTAAACACCATGCTCTGTAATTCCCTCCCTAAATCTCTACACCACTCCCTCTCTTTCTCTTTCCCCCATTAAGAAGCTCCTCAAAACCACTCACTGATCAAGCTCTGTCCCAATGCCTCTTTATGTGGCTTGGTATCAAATTTTGTTTGATTTCCTGTTTAGGACCTTGGGACATCTTACTACATTAAAGGTGTTTTTTAATGCAAATAGTTATTATTATTGCAAATAAATGTAAGGTGCTTTTCAAGTAGGTTGCCTAAACTAGCTTTGACTATCTTACATTCCCCATTCCAATTATATTGACAAACCAAACAACACTTGCATTCCTCCACTTCGTTCCACGTTCAAGCAAGTAAAGCTTTTTTTTTAAACTTAGCAATTTGCTGGCAGCTTCCTTTAAAGACCCTGGATTCTCTTTGCCCGAGAAAATTGACTGCATGATAACTGCTGCAGGCAGTCATGATTTGATATTCATGATGAATCCTGAAATAGACGTTAGGCCTCTGATTTGCACGCGCAAATGTGACGTGCGGAGCATACCTGGCACTGAGTGAGCGGGTGCACTCTGCACGCTCATATTGGACCCTTCTGTGCCCACTGTCCACTTGCAGGAGGAGTACTGCACAATTTGTGGGCCATTGTGTGTTGAAGTTTCTTTCTGTCTGTGAACAGCGACTAGAAACGGAGCCAGAGATACAGACAAGCAGTCAGGTCCAGCCGAGTTAGGCCAGGCTTTAAACAGAAAGTGAAAAGGGCAGTTAGAAGTTATTTTGCTTAAGTCAAATAAGATGATCCCCTTGTACGGTTAAGTGTAGCATGTTTATTATTTTGCTTTGATATGCAAAACGTAGCTGTGCTGTTTGAACAAAGCGAGTCTGATCCTAACTGTTGCTTTACATGCTCACCAGCTGTGAATAAGTTAATAATTTGTATTTAGCTATGTTTTACCAGCTGTTTTCTTGAATTGAGGTTGAAGGAACAAACATCGGAAAGACATAAACGATCAGTTCAGATCACAAGGGTTACATAATCATACTGTTAAATATTGAAAATTACATAAACACTTTCACTGCAAGATGCTCAGACCATTTACAGAAATAACTAACACTGCTGTACTTGAGAGATTATGCAAGGCAAAGCCTGAACTTGTAATAGACAGCAATAAACTTGTAATAGACAGCAATACCAGAGCTTCAAGCCTGCCCAAGTACTCACCTTGTTACTTCCTGTTTAAAGCCTGATCTGACTTTGTAGCCTTGGTTGGACCCGACTGCTTGTCTGTATCTCTGGCTCCGTTGCTAGTCGCTGTTCACAGCCAGAAGGAAACTTCAACACACAATGGCCCACAAATTGTGCTGTGCTTGTTCCCTACAAGGAAAAAAAACCCAGTAAAACTTGGAAATGAAAGGTACCAGTAAAACTTGTCTGAACTGGTCTTGCATACCTTAAAATGGAACTCCAGTACTACTGGTGCCAGTATCACTGATTTTTACTCAGATTTGAAAATTTTGAACTTTTTTTCTTTCACAGAAGCGTCTGGGCATGCAGTGTGCTCTCACTCATTCCGTGCCAGGTATCTTCCACACATGTCACTTTTGCGCAAGCAAATTGAAGGGCTGACATCTATTTCAGGATTCTTCAGCGATCGGTTTCCCCTATATCTCCTCCCCTCCCCCAACTTTACTTGATTCAGAGATGTATCCAAACAGAGGTCAAATTACTTCATTTCGCATTGATAGTGTGGTTAAGTAACTAATCCAGACATTACCTGCTTTCAATCTCAGTAACATGTTGATGTCTGCACCAAATTCTTGCTGATGGATCGGTGGCTTCACATCTGCCAGTAGAATAAAGTGAGAGGTGTGCTACTTGATCTCCTCACAGAGAGTTGTGTGTTAATTGTATATTAGTGGGTGTTTAATTGCATTCAGGCGTTGGGGATTCACTTGTGCTTCTGTGTATAGGAGCAGACTGAAACTGTGGTTGTTGGGTTTGGAGGTGCATGTTTGTAATGTATATTTCTGTAAATTAAAGCTTATAAAGTCTGTAAACATTTGGCTCCAGTTCTATCCTTTATCACGTGGCCATCTAAATTGTAATATTGTGAACCAGTTGGTTGAATTGATATAGTATTTAATATTTATTCATACTTCAATCTTAGATTTCACAACCGTGTACACAATGATATATGTGTGGGGGGAGGTGGGGTAAACTGCTGCATATATTTTTACCACAGTGCTGCTGAATGAAATGTGACTTTTTAAAGGAGTTGTAAGGGAGTGCCTCACATTGCGTCTGTTATATGGTGCTGGGACTCTAAGACATACAGTCTGGAAACATCCCAGGTTCAGGGTCTGGCCTGTGTTAAATGAACTGCTCTGAACCAGGCCAGCAGTAAGGGGAAGATGTCATTGAAACCGACCAGTACATCTTCACCGAAGATTGAAAGGGGGAGGAAAGATATGGCAACCACAGGCACTCCTCCCTCTAGTAACTGTGTTATGTACTGGATGCAGGGAGAAGTGGGATTGGCTATGATAGGACTTACTGGTGAATTGGCCTCCAATGTCCATTGTCCAAGATCGCCCCTGAGAAGAATGGGCAGATGGATACAGTTTCAAAGTGCCTGGGGAACCATATCCCTGTATTAGTGTCACCAATTCTGGCTGGAGGTATTTCTGGTTTTGTCACATGACCTCCTGTCCACATCTGCCCCACCCCCACACTTCCATCATTGGTCTTGCAACACAGCCAGTCTCTGCATGCATAGTGAACACATGCCAAATGGGAAATAAACAGACACTTTGAGCTGAATGTTTTTGGCTCACTGGAACAGGGGTGTTGGGAGGGAGGGGGGATTGGGTGGTGGTGTTTCATTAACACACTGGAAACCTGAATGTAAGTGCAGCACATCCATCTTCAATTCTTCAATCCTGTCACTACATCACTATATCATTTCCAGGTTTCCAACTAATTAGTGTGAGCGAATATGGTAACAACCCTCGTGAGCCAATTTCAATTCCATTATTTAATGGGACACTCCAAACATGCAATATGATGGAGTTTGGAGTTGGGAGCACAACAGAAGGAATTAACAGAATGGAACTCAGATATTCAAAGGCAGTGCCTCGATTGAGTGCTGAATTGGTGTGCTGCAGGGAGCTGTACCTGCTAGGAGGTACTTAAGGGAGGGGTGAGGAAGAACCCTGCAGGAGAAACCGGGAAGACATGGCTAGAGTTTGTCCAGGAGTTCAGCAGCTGTAGTGTGTGCCATAGTCATTCATTCAGGGTCACAAGCAATTTAATGACACAAGCAGGGCAGGAAAGGTGAGTACAGTGACACAGTCACCTTCATCCTGATATGTGTATCACTCCAAATCCCTCACTCTGCTTTTCAAGCCTACTCCAGCTCCTCACTCTTCACACCAACTCACCTACCCTCATCCGTCTATCTTATGCACTTACTCACATTCCCATCTGTCCCCCCATCACTGAGAGTCACTTTCATCTTTATGCAATATCATGCCCCTCCCTCGTAGTCAACCTCAACAAATGATCTCCATCCATTGGCTGAGCACATGCCATTACTCTCACTCATAAGTCTTTTCTTTCCATCCTTGTAGGAGAAGAATGCAGAGAATCTGAAGGAAAGGCAGAGAAACACAGAGGCCCTCCATCCATCACTCAACTCACCGCTGCAGAAGAGGGGACACTGGGCATCAGCAGAACTGCGTAGTTGGCTGTCAGTGATGGGGAGATGAGAGTCTCCAAGCTACCTGGTGACAGAATTAAATATCAGCCACGCAACACTCACTCATGTTAAACTGATTGTCAGCAGTGAGTGAAATATGATCATGTGGATAATGGTCACTTAATACAGTTCTGCCTTGACAATTTTAATTCACATCTTCAATCCTCCACTGGGCCATGAGGAGAAGGTCCAGGAGGACAATGATCACTCATCAGAGGAGCTCACTCACTCAGGATGCACCATCACATTTATTTTTTCTTTCCACCTGTTTCCTACATTGCCCATTTTTACCTGCTGACTGGCATGTGGCCTTTCCTCTTGTGAAGGTGGTAAGACAAGAATTGATGCCAAGCAATAGGGGGCTGTGAAAGGGGTGCTTGGTTGTTTGCAGGAGGTGCTTTGTGTTAGGGAATCGGGGTGGAGGGAAAAATGACATTTCCTGTGCTTGTCAGATGGGCACACAGTGAAATCTTAGTGAACCTCACAGCAATGAGGGCATTCCAGGCAGTATTGGGCATCACTGCTGCATTGGCTGCATCATGTTCCATCTCCTCCTCTGCAGAGGTTCTGTGCTCTCTGCCTTGTTCCTCCTGCAGATCCAAGTGGCTGCGCAATGTTGTGCAGAGGGCAAACACACCATGGCCACTCTGACTGATTCATATCGAAGGACACCCCCAGATCTCTCCAAGCACCTGAAGAGCATCTTCAGCAGCCCAATGGCTTGTTCAATGGCACATCTAGTTGTCATTTGGTTTTCATTGTAGTGCTTTGGGCCTCACTGGTTGCATTTTTCACAGGTGTCATTAGCCATGCTTTAAGTGGGTGTATAAGTGGAAGTGTTGGTGTAGTGGTATTGTCACTGGACTGGTTATCCAGTGTAATGCTCTGAGGACCTGGGTTTGAATCTTACAATAGCAGATGGTGAAATTTGAATCCAATAAAAATCTGGAATTAAAGGTTTGATGATGACCATGAAATGATTGCTGTAAAAACCCATCTGTTTCACTAATGCCCTTCAGGGAATGGAATCTGCTGCCCTTACCTGGTCTACAATGTGGTTGACTTTTAAATGCCCTCTAAACAGGGGCAATTAGCGATTGGGAATAAATGCTGGTCTAGTCAGTGACACCCACATCCCATAAACAAATATAAAAACAAATCCTGTCTCCAAGCAGCTAGCTGGTAAGTCTGCCTTGAGATGGAAGGAGATTAGGGAGTGTGGACTGCTGCAAGATGAAATTATTGCGGCAGCTATCCAGGAATCACATGCACACCTTCTGAAACCTTTTTTTTGTGGTTGGGACGATGGTGGTGTAAGTGGTAATGTCACAGGACCAGTAATCCCAGAGGTTTAGGCTAATGCTCTGGGGACACAGGTTCAAATTCTACCATGGTGGAAATAAATTTAATTAATAAAATCTGGAATATCAGGCTAGTCCCTGTAATGGTGATCTATAAACTATCATTGACTGTTGTAAAAGCCCATCTAGAAAATAGAAGCAGGAGTAGGTCATTTGGCCCTTTGAGCCTGCTCTGCCATTCAATATGATTATGATCCTCTATCTCAATGCTGTACTCCCGCTCTCTCCCCATACCCCTTGATTCCTTTAGAGTCCAGAAATCTATCTATTTCCTGCTTAAATATATTCAGTGACTTGGCCTCCACAGTGTTCTGTGGTAGAGAATTCCACAAGTTCACCTCCCTCTGAGTGAAGTCGTTTCTCCTCATCTTCAGTCCTACATGGCCTACCCTGTATCCTGAGACTGTGACCCTTTGTTCTAGCCCCCACCCCCCAACCAGAGGAAAAATCACCCCTTCTTCCAGTCTGCCCTGCCCCGTCAGAATTTTATACATTTTACTTAGATCCCCTCTCATTCTTCTAAATGCCACTGAATACAGGCCTAGTCAACCTAATCTCTCCTCAATCGACAATCCTGCCATCCCAGGAATCAGTCTGGAGAACATTTGCTGCACTCCCTCAATGGCAAACACATCCTTTCTTAGATAAGGAGACCAAAACTGCACACAATACTCCTGGTGTGGTCTCACCAAGGCCCTGTACACCTACAGTAAGACACCCTTGCTCCTGTACTTAAGTCCTCTTGCAATGAAGGCCAACATACCATTTGCTTTCTTAACTGCTTGCTGCACCTGTGTGCTTGCTTTCAATGCTTGGAGTACAAGGATAGCCAGGTCCCTTTGTACATCAACATTTCCCAATCTGTCACCATTTAAATAATACTGTGTTTTTGTTTTACCTACCAAAGTGGATAACTTCACACTTAACCACATAATACTGCATCTGCTGTGTATTTACCCACTCACTCAACTTGTCTAAATTGCCTTGAAGCCTCTTAACATCCTCCTCAGCACTCAAGTTCCCATCTAGTTTCGTGTCATCAGCAAAGTTGAAAATATTACATTTGGTTCCCTCATCCAAATCATTGATATATATAGTGAATAGCTGGGGCCCAAGCACTGATCCCTGCGTTACCCCATGAGTCACTGCCTGCCATTCTGAAAAAGATCCATTTATTCCTTCTCTTTGTTTCCTGCCTACTAACCAATTCTCAATCCATGCCAATATATTACACCCTATCCCATGTGCTTTAATTTTGCACACTAACCTCTTATGTGGGACTTTATCAACAACTTTCTGAAAGTCCAAATATTCCACATCTACTGGTTCTCCCTTATCTATTCTACTAATTACATCCTCAAAAACTTCAGTAGGTTTGTCAAACAAGATTTTCCTTTCATAAATCCATGTTGGTTTTGTCTAATCCTGTTGATATTTTCTAAGTTTCCTATTATCAAATCCTTTATAATAGACTCCAGCATTTTCCCTACTACTGATGTTAGGCTAAACGGTCTGTAATTCCCTGTTTTCACCCTCCCTCCTTTTTTAAATAATAGGGTTACATTTTCCATCCTCCAATCTGCCAGGACTGTTCCCGAATCTACAGGATTTTTGGAGATGACAACCAACACATCCACTATTTCCATGGCCACCACCTTTAGTATCCTGGGATATAGATTATCAGGCCCTGGGGATTTATTGGTTTTCAGTCCCATTAGTTTCTCCATGACTATTGTTTTCCAATACTAATTTCCTTCAATTCCTCCTTCACACTAGACCCTTGGTTCCCTTGTACTTCTGGGAAGTTGTTTTTATTCATTCAAGGGATGTGGGCATTGCTGGCTAGGCCAGCATTTATTGTCCATCCCTAATTGCCCTTGAGAAGGTGTTGGTGGGCTACCTTCTTGAACCACTGCAGTCCATGTGGTGTATGTACACTCATAGTACGGTTAGGGAGGGTGTTCCAGGATTTTGACCCAGTGACAGTGAAGGAACAGTGATATTTTTCCAAGTCAGGATGGTGAGTGTCTTGGAAGGGAACTACCAGGTGGTGGTGTTCCCATGTATCTGCTGCTCTTGTCCTTCTAGATGGTAGTAATTGTGTGTTTGGAAGATGCTGTCTAAGGAGCCTTGGTGTCTTCCTCTGTGAAGACAGAACTAAAGTAGTTGTTTAATTGCTCTGCCATTTCCTTTTTTGTCTATTATAAATTCTCCCATTGCAGATTGTAAGGGACCTTATTTGTCTTCACTAATCTTTTCCTTTTTACATAATTATAGAAGATTTTACTGTCTGCTTTTATGTTCCTTGCAAGTTTACTCATACTCTATTTTTTCCCTCTTAATCAATATCTTGGTCCTCCTTTGCTGAATACTAAACTGCTCCCAATCCTCAGCCTTACTACATTTTCTAACAACTTTATATGACTCCTCTTTGGATCTACTACTACCCTTAATTTATTTTGTTAGCCCTTGTTCGGGCCGCTTTCCCTGTTGTGTTTTTGTGCCAGAAAGGAATGTAAAACTGTTGCAATGCATATATTCATTCCTTAAATATGAGCTATTGCCTATCCACCGTCATGCCCTTTAACGAAGTTTCCCGATCTATCTGAGCCAATTCACATCTCATAATTTCATAGTTTCCTTTGTTTAGATTTAGGACCCTGGTTTCAGATCAGACTACTTTACTTTCCATCCTAATGAAGAATTCTATCATGTTATGGTCACTGCTCCCTAAAGGACCCCACACTCATGAATTTTAATTAATCCCTTCTCATTTCACAATACCAAATCTAGGATAGCCTGTTCCCTAGTCGGTTCCTTGGCTTACTGGTCTAAATAACCATCTTGTACACACTCCAAGAATTCATCTGCCACAATATTATTGCTAATTTGAATTGCCCAGTCTATATGTAGATTAAAGTCACCCATATTTACTGTGTTACACGCATCTCTAATTTCCTGTTTAATGCCATCCCCTACCTTACCACTACTGCTTGGAGGCCTATAGACAACACCAACTAATGTTTTCTGCCCCTTGTTGCTTCTTAGCTCCACCCAGGCTGATTCTACTGATTTCATCCTTGACTAACAAGGTCATCTTTATCTGTTCTAAGCTATATACGGCTTCAGATCCACAGCAATATGATCGACTCTTAACTACTGTCTGAAATGGCCTAGCAGTTCAAGGACAATTAGGGATGAGCAACAAATGCTGGCCTTGTCAGTGACGCCCACATCCAATGAAGGAATGAATAAAACTCTAGCTGCACATGGATGGAGTGGAAGCCCTTGTGGTTGATTAAAATGCCTGCGTGATCCATGGGTGCCTAGATGACACCCTGGACCTATGGAAAGCCAGCAAACCAGACCACTCGCTCATTCTGACTGGCATCATCCATTCACATAATTGCCAACCCAGGCAAACAACCCATCAGCCACATGGTTTATACATTTGTGGGCAGCTGACTGGGAGATCCTGTAAATGTCTCCTAGAGGACCCCAGAAGGGCAGAGTAGCAAAGACATTGAGGACGGTGGTGACTTTGCTAGGCACTGGTATAGCATGGCTACCAGCTGCAGCTAGCCATAGGTCTTGTTCTAGTCTGCCACCATCTGACATTAAACCCTGAGCTCCAGAGACACTGATGTTCTGACATGATGAGGAAGGTTATTTTATTGCCCTTTACTCTTTTATGAGATGTAGATATTGCTGGCAAGGCCAGTGTTTGTTTTCCATTCCTAATTGCCCTTGAAATGAGTGGTTTGCTAAGTCATTTAAGAGTCAACCACAATGGAATCACATGTAGGCCATTTTATGATAGTTGCTATGGTGGAATTTAAACCTATGTCCCCAGAACATTAATCTAAGCCGCTGGATTACTAGTCTAGTGACATTACCACTAGGCCACCATTTCCCTAGTTTTACACAGTGTGCTGTGGGTCGGCCTCCTGTGAGCTGCACCTCTCTGCTGATCACCTCTCTCCTGTGAAGCTGCAGGTCTGTAAGGAGCAGGCAGTGATTGCTCTTGCTGATGCTGTTCCTGATATTGTTGGCATTGCTCCTGTTGGTCATTTTGGTGCCCATCCAATGTCCCAAGCAACATAGCATAAACAACATCCATGCTGATCTGATACTTCAGAGCTGCAAAGTGCAGATCAGATGTACAAACCTCCAAAGTTGTAAAATAACTTCTCAGCAAAAGCACTGTGAACAAAGTCTTTCACTCAAGCCGGCAAGAAAGCAGCTGGGAGGTTTCCATATTTATTGGCACATTTTCATGCCATGTCTTCAGCTCTCTCAATTGCCGCTGTGTTCTCACCTTGTTTTCCCTGGCGTGTTCCAGGAAACCCGTGGACCCACAGTTAAATTGCAAAAGTCATGTTAATATCGCTTTAATTGAGCAATTAACATATTGATATTGACAACCCGGCTCTCCCGAGGGAAGTGCTAACATACCGCCCGCTGTGCTACAATTGGATGTGGAAATTGGCGGACGGGCTGCTAATTTCTATGGTTTTAACCTCCCACCCGCTCTCAAACCTACGTTAAAAGTCAGCCCCCCATTATCCTATTAGATGATGTATGATTCTCAGTCAAATTATCTTTCTGCCCCACCAAACAACATTCAATAAAACACAATTTGCTTTCAATGTAGGATGATTTTTCTCCTGGGCTGCTTGCCCTGAGGCTGATCTTCAATTCTGAGAGACTGCAGGTGATCCTGGAGGGTTACCTGGACAAGACATCACCTACAGGAGGCAATGTAGGAGGAAAAAATAAAAGATTCCATAAAGAATTTGGAGGAGTTATTTGCTTGTTTCTATGTCACTCAATGAATAATTCAATTTTCTAAGGAATACAGTAAGCAGGTGTTAAGTTTCACATCTGAGTTGAGTGACCTCAGGGATATTATAAATCACCTCAACATTCTCAGCCCACCCAAGTACCTTGCAGCCTGTTTAAATATCGACAAAAACAAAACTAAAAGCTTTTACTTAATGCTATGATTTAATGTCTAGTTCTAGCCACTTGGCCCAAATTGCAAAATGGGATATTTTATTTGATCGTAGCCTGATCATACAGCAGATTTCAGTTCCCAATAAACAATAGTCATCAGAGATTATAACAATAATTAACTAATAAGGAGAACTGTTCTTCATTTCCTCCAGTGCTTTTTTTTCCCCTCCAGCAGTTACTTGACACTGCTGGGGCTGCAGTTCTCTGGTGTCGTCATGCTTGTGCCCACTTAGTAAATATCAGCAGCCGATTCAATCACAAAGAAAGATTTCCATTTGTATAGTGCCTTTCACAACCTCAGGACCACCCACGTATTTTACAGCCAACGGAGGTACTTTTTGGAGTGTAGTCACTGTTGTAATGTAGGAAGCATGGCAGTCATTTTGCACACAGCAAGACTCCACAAACAGCATTGTGATAATGACCAGATAATCTGTTTTTTTAGTGAGGGATAAATATTAGCCAGGATACCAAGGAGAACTGCCCTGCTCTTCCTCAAAATAGTGCCATGTCCACCTGAGGCACCCAGTAGGGCCTTGGTTCAATGCTGAACGACAACACCCTGGCATTGTAGCACTCCCTCAGAACTCCATTGGAGTGTCAGCTGAATTTTTCTGCTCAAATATCCAGTGTGGAACTTGAACATATTTTTATTCTTTCATGGGATGTGAGCATCACTGGCTGGGCCGGCATTTGCTGCCCATCGCTAATTGCTCTTAAGATGATGCTGAGCTGCCTTCCTGAGCCACTGTAGTCCATTTGTCCAACCCACAACCATCTGACTCAGAGTACTACTCATTGAGCTATCGCTGTTCATGGACACTAATATGACTGAGCTCCTTCCTGTCCCTGACACCCACATGTAAACTCTTTGATGTAAGCGTCATTAGGTGTTGTTCAGTAGCAAGGCACCTGGACTGATTCTTCATCTTGGCACAAGGACACTGAAGCCAACTGCAGTACTCTGATCCCTGCCATGGTCAACGGAGACCAGAATCAAACCTGGAGCCTTCTGGCCTTTTATTAAACCATGGGTCATAATTATGAAAAAATAGCCAGTACATGGTTCTAATTTCCATACAACAATGCAATGCCAACATTCAAAGATGTGACTGTTCAATTATATAAATCCTACCATAGACAGTAATACAAGTCTGCAATGGCTGAATTGGGACAGCATTTTACACAATTCTTAGACAGGGAGAATTAAAAAATATGCATGTTACAAGTAGAGAGCTTCTAAAACAGCAATGGCTTTGCAAAGCACTATCGCTGTTGCATGTGATCTCACTTGAATACTTTTGCCTGGAGTGTTTTCCATGCACAATTCAAATCAGAGTCCAAATCACAATGTTAATATATTCATGCAGTTTAAATATCTGAATTGTGGGGGAGAAGGGAAACAAAGAAATCTTTGTTACTAGATAAATTATATCCTAATATATCATCTATCTTCAGCAATCATGAGTTCTGTTAACAATATATACTTGGATGACACTTTTTGTTAAAAAAAAGTTAATAGCTACTGTAGATAGAGAGTTCACACGAACACAGGCCACAGAAAGAGTCTCTCAACTTCCTCAGTATGGAATTCTTGCTGCGCAGGTGGTTATAATTATAATCAGTTCTTGAAGCCACTCTAAAGGTTCATTTGGTTATTTTCATGTGTTTCATTTCCACGTTTATGTGGACTTTCTTGGCTTCAATATAAACTGTGGAATGTTGGTTATATTTAACATGCTGGAACATTGGTTTTTGATGTCTTAATAAGAGAATTTTGTACAACTCCCTTCTCACAGTATTTAGATGTTATAGTCTGAGGGCTCCAATGCTTACAGAATTGAAATAACTTTTGCTGGGGGAGCAACTACATCAAAAAAAATGTCAAAACGGAATGGGCATCTCACCATTCAGAGGCAATATAGCTGGAGTCAGACTGTTGCACAACTAACAGAAAGAGAAAGCCTTCTTTCTTTTTTTCACACAGTTTACTTCAGTGACACATCGTCCAACATTCTCTGCCCAAGTTGCAGAACAGTGAGCAAGCCATAACCAACCCTAACCATGACTTTTGCTAACTGGGTACCATGTAATTAAATTATTAAGAGTAAATTTGCAGTGATGGAAACAGATGTAGAATGGTAAAATAGTTTTATAGTGTACATTTAATAGTTTAATGTAACAAAGTACAGTGAGACAAAGTCAAATACGACAATAACTTGCACATATACGGCACCTTCAACATAGTAAAATGCCAAAGGTGCTTCACAGGTTCATAATCAGTCAAAAATTGACTGGAAGCCAAAAAAAGGCATTAGGGAAGGTGCCCAAACACAGACACTTAATTTTAAGGGCTGTCTTAAAGGAGGTGAGGAAGAAAGGTTTGGAGAGGGAATTCCAGAGCTCAGAAATCAGACAGCTGAATGGTACAGCTGTCAAGAGCAGTGTGGAGGAAATGGGGGATGCACAAGAGCGCAGAATTGGAAGGCCAGGAGTTTTCAAAGGGTTGTAGGGCTGGGGGAGGTTACAGAGATAGGGAGGGGTGAGACCACAAAGGGATTTAAATATGGAGATGGAAATTTTTAATACTGGGGCATTGGTACACTAAGAGGTAATGTAGGTTAGTAAACAGAGATGTGGGGGGTTAGGGTAAGGGCAGCAGAATTTTGCATGACATCAGGCTTATGGATGGTGGAAGATGGTAGGTGAGAGGGGAGATTATTGGAATGGTCAGGTCTGTAGGTAACAAAAGCATGGATGAGGGTTTCAGCAGTAAATGGGCTGAAGCAGCAGCAGAGATGGGTGATGTTGCAAATGTTGAAGCAGGAGGTCTTGGCGATAGAGAGGGTATGGGCTTGGAAACTCAGCTCAGGGTCAAATAGAAGATAAGGTTTCAAATATTCTGGTTCAGCCTGAGGCAATGGCCAGGAAGGGGCCAGGAACCAACAGCTGGCAACAGAGGCTGAAGATATTGGCTTTGATCTTTCCAATGTTTCACTTAAAATTCAGTTTTGCATCATAAGTAAAAGATGCAGGAGAAATGAAGAGTAACTTGTTAATAAATCATATGGTTTATTCTCTGCTGAAGCACCACTAAAGTGGAACATTATTGATGTCACCACACATCAATAGATGTATTACACTTGAATATAAATATTGTAATATGCACACTGCTGAATTCTCAAGCACTAAAGACAAGAAATAACAACAAGGTTTGCTAGTAGCACCATGTGTTTTCAAGTGCCGTCCTTCAAAAATTTCAGGTCTTTTTGGTAAAGTCGCCACAAAGTGCAAGTACGCATAGGACCAATTTTAACTGAGAGAGGGGACAGGGCAGGTAGCAGGGGCGCTCGTGCAGAGTTCAGCCTGAGGTCCAGGCCATTTTAACACCTGGACCTCATTTAGGTACTACAGCCTTGTGTCTTGACCGAAATCAGTGAGTGTGACATCAGGGCCTCCATTGGGAGAGGGGAGCCTGCGGGCACCAGGATCCCAAATGAATGATCCCTAAGCCTGATGTGCATGCTGCTAGTGGATTGACAGCAGATGCTGGCACTTGGAAGGGAAGGTCGGGGGGTGGGAAGGCCCAAGCACTACTTCAGGGCCTGATGAAGCACTATTTGCCTCTCTGGTCCACACCGAATCCTCCGAAATGTTCACAATTGCATGATTACTTTAGCTTCTTTGGACCACTTTGTTTATGCATGGCAGATTATGCCTTCAAATGTTGTCCAATTTGGGCCTCCTGATTTTTTAAAATTTTACTTGGAGTCTTGGCCTGACGATATCAATTTTGAAGCAGGCTCTCACATGCCAGGCTCCACTTCTTTCCTGCTCTGAGGTGAGTTAGATGGCGTGGCACAAACCCTCTCACTATTTTAATCTCTCACCCACATTCGGCAATATTTAATGTCTCCCAGGAGTGGGGGCTATATAATGGGGTGCAAATGCTTGGGGTGTAGAACCTGTTACCTTCCTGATTCCCCCCAATTAAGTCTGGGATGGGAAGGGTCGAGAACAGCCTTCCTGCCCGGTGGTCAACTCCGAATCCTGCTATCACAGGTATTCACTCAGTGGTGGGAGGGAGCTATGTCACATGGGCAAACCATCGGGTAAAACCTGATGGATATGCCTGCGGCCTCATTGTGGGGGGGGTGCACCCTGTGCCCATTAGAGGGGCCTGTTGATGGCAAGGGAGGGATACGCAGAAAGGCAGCACTGTCCTTTATACTGACTGCTCCCCACCTCTTCACTGGGGTCTTCTTGACTGGCCTGGCAATCGCACCTCATTTTCCTGCATTCCAGAGCTCCAGGGACATCCCTCATCCTGGGGCCTACTGGCAGTTGCCTCCATTCCCGGTGGTGCTGCTGGTATTGGAGAGCTGGTGACCTTTGATTGGAAAGCAGCTCTCAGAGCCAGACCATCCACCCTGCAGGAGCCAGGAACCCTGATGGCAGCCAGCTGACTGCCTGATTGGGACGTAATCCTAGTAGGTCTCCCAGAAATGGCCACAGCAGGGTTGCTGCTGGCTCTCCAGCTGGTGGATGGGGCACCCACTGCGACCATTAGTTCCCCCCAATGTTCCTGTTGGACTGTGGGGTTGGAGTGGTTGGGTTAAAAACAAGCCCAATGAGCAGAAACATTCCATTATATTAGAGGTGGAAAACTTTGGGTAAGTTTACATGAATTACAACTGACCAGAGAAAAGGGTTGGATATTAAATCTCTGGTAATATAATATTGAATTTTACAGTCTCATTCAGGACTCTAAATCAACTTCAACTTAAATTATTTTTGAGGGTAGATGGTAAGAATCAGGTCTTAATGTATTTCAGTAAAATCTGAAACAAGTGATATTTCTTTGGTGTAATTTCAATGATGATCCTCTTATGAAAAAGCATATTTGGAGTTCACGATCAATAAGATTTACACAAAATGCTTTGGTGTAAAAACTTAATTTAATGGATGTCCTGGTGTCCATGCTATAAGTTTAATTGCTAATCACAGTATATTTTTAAATGACAAGGATATAGAAATGTTTCACATGAAAAACGTTTCTTGCCAACATAAACAAATTAATTTAATCAACGTCAACTCAAGTTATGGGTGTAATGATGATGTAATGTGACTTTGAACAATCACAAACAGCTGTGTGGATTATTTTTTTAATTAAAAGCAGCTAATTTCCAAAGAAATGCTTGTTTTTCTTCAGTGCTTGAAGTATCATTTTCTTTCTGCTCTCCTTCTGCCAAATTGCATGATTGCAACCGAGGAGAGAGAAAAGCTGGAAGGTGCTTTCAAATTCGACATGAAGCTTTAGAATTACAGTGTATACAAGAGAGAGAGACAAACGTTAGCCAGAACGGAGTCTAGCGTCTCACGCCACTGTCAAAGTGATAGTCACTTTAAAAAAAAACATTTTTTATTGCTATTAACAAAAAGGAGGCAGTCAGCTCCAACAGGGGTTCAAGCTTAATTATAACTGGAGGTGTAGGTGATAGGTCACTTGCTAGTCGGTTGTAGCATTGTGCTGAGGAATTTCCAGCTAGGCTTCTTCGGGTAGAAGTAAAACACTTGCTCTCTATTTTGAAGTGGTCAACCAACGTTACATAATTGTATTTATAACAGCCAATCACAGATGATGACTAAATTATTAGGTTTGATAGAACCTTTCTTTACTGGTAAAAAGAAAGAAAGAAGACTTGCAGTTTCCTACACCAGAAATGTGATCATGCCCAGGTAGTTTGTTCTTTTAGTGATGTTGTTCGAGAGCTAACTATTGGCTAGGATATCGGGGAGACTCCCCCTGCTCTATTTGGAATAGTGCTGTGGCATCTTTCACCATTACCAGCGTGAGCAGAAGAGCTTGGTATAGCATCTCATCTGAAAGATGGCACCTCTGACAGTGCAGCAACCCCTCAGTAATGAACTGGAGCGTCAGCCTAGATTTTTGTGCCTAAGTCTCTGGAGTGGGATTCGAACCCATGGACTCCTGCCTCAGGATACTCTTGTGCATTGTGGTATTGGTATAATCTTCATCACTAGCAGTGTTTATAGACCCAGAAACAAACTATCAAGAGAAAGTGACTTTTCAACTCGGCTGTTGTAATTAAGTTTAGATTTTCCTTTTTAAATAATTGGATACAACACATTTACATACATTAAATAGAAACACAGCACAATTTTAAATCATACATCGTTTAATCTTACAAAGCAATATTTGGAATTAACAAAAAAATGTTTTTATTATTTTAAACAGAATTTGTTGCCAAGACTATTACTTGTTGATGTATTTATATACAGATTAGCACACTGGATACATCTTTGGCAAGCTGTGATTTTTTTTTAGGCATCTTGTGAGCATTAGGATGCCCCAATACCAAATATCTTTCCATATTACAAAAGCAAAAAGGTCGAACATTTACAATGTTATGGAATAAGTTAAAAGCACCAACAAAAACATCAACCAGAAAAACACGTTACATCCTTAATTTCAATATACCTCACAAAGCCTTACCAAAATCCGAAAAAAAATGTTCCAATTCAGTTCTCTCTGAGCCTTCACTTTGCCTAAACGCAACCTATTCAGATTGAGGAACCATCACTCAACAAAAGGGCCTTAATTAAATGATTGGTTTTTTTTGTGTTCTGTGTATTGGGAGTTACATTCACAGTAACAGAATCTCAGGAAAACTTCTCGACAATAACATTGTGGAAGTAAATTGGAATCATAGTTCTGAAGACTCAGGTTGTTGTTGAAGTGGAATGTATGGGTTGCATCTGGTCATGTTTTTGTGCCTCGTTTGCCAATCCATAAGTGAAGAAACTTTTTAATCAGGAAGCTGGAATGTGAAAAAGGTGGCATAAGTGCACATGAAAAGGCATCTTTAATCAAACAGAGCGAGAGCCAAAAGCAAGTATCGAAAGTGCCTTTTGATCCAGATAATCAAAGAATTGCAACAAAGAGCCTTTCATGCTGTTTAAAAAAATCTAATTCATAAAATTGAAGTTTTAGGGGACTATGAGGTCCACTTGATTCCCATCTTCATCACCTATAAAACAAGAAAGTTTGAAACATTTGGAGGACCACAGAAGGCAGTAAAATGTGTTGATATTGCCACACAATACAAAAAGTCTTGGCAGTTTCTTGAAAGTTTCCAAAATTTTCTATCTTTCGCTATAACGAATGCCGGTTAGACAAATCAATAGGAATTTTTAAATCCAGTATCTTTAGAGATGTCAGGGAAGTTTAGTGATTTTCTTTGGAGCTGCAAAATGTGTCTTTGTGCAAATTAGGGTTCTGACTGTGCCGGTTTCGACTCCGAACAGATGAGAACATGGTGCTGCAACCAGGCACTTTGCACTTGTGCAGCTGACGAAGGTGCACAGTTTTGTAATGAGCCCTGAAGGTCCCTTTATTACTGTACATCTTCTGGCAGATGTTGCACATGATTGGTGAGTTAGCAGAAGGGGTTTGTATCAAACGGTCAATAGGCTCCTTGACCACAGCAGCTAGCTGGTATAACTTATCTTTCACCATTAAATCAGAGCGCTCAAAACCTTCCACATCATTTACAGGAACCCCTTCTTCACTCCCGGCATCTGAATCCCATGAATGGATACTGCTTCCTGACTTGACGCTGGATGTAGTGCTAAGATCCAGCACAGCCCCATCATAAAACCCATCTCCTCCTTGGGCATCGCTGGACTGCTCCTGAGCGTTGTTGAGAGAAAACACAAAATGTTCATTTTTGCTCTTTTCTTTCAGTGTTACTGGAGTCTGTCCCATGTGAGTTCTTACCAGAACATCTTTGCAAAGTTCCTTTGTTATAGGGGTGCTGGTGAAGAAGGTTTGAGTCTCATATGAGCCTTTGGTCAGAAGTTTGTGATGAAGATTGATGTTCGCACTATGTCTAAAGATGAGCAAAAGGAGACATCAAATAAATTAATCAATTTTCTGGCACTGGGTTAAAATGTAATAATCTGTTCTGTGATACACCAAAAGATGTGAATCTTCTGCTAATGTGTCAAATTGGAGCTACAGGCTTGATATCCTTTGCACATGCATTTCTCTCCAGTTTAGTTCGAAAGTATTATTTTAATCAGTGGATCTCCTGAAATACTGCTCGCTGATCACAGAATGCGCATTTGTACATTTCTATCATGCAACGCTGTGGGCAACCTAGCCTGTCACTGCAAATGTGCAAAAGCCATATTCGCTGTGCAACCTTTAGGACAACTGGAGGCTCAGTGGATCGTCAGGCCAATAGAGGCTTTCCTTTCTTTAAAAAAAATGTAAATGTGTGATTCCGTATGACATATGAAGTGTAATGTCAGATGTGTTTATTCATCAGTGGATCTCCCCAGCACTGCACACAGTAACTTGGATAACTGTATCCAGATCAGGTGTTATAAAGCTCAATGTATTACTCCGTTAAGTTGACAATGTGACTTCAGTCCAAAGTGTTGCCCTATAAATATAGGGGCTTAGGTCTATCAAAGGTTAATTGTTTTATCAGGGAACTTTGCAAAATGGGATGTGATAATCAATTTCAGACTGTAGCTCAGGAGCCAAAATCAAATGTGTTTTGCTTTACACAGTAACCAGAGATTTTTAATTGGTGCATTGGGGATTGAATTCTGCAAATGCCCGTTTTATCATGGAGGATTATAAGTGGCCTTAATTATTGTATGTTCCTTTACCTTTGAATTTAACTTTATTACATCATTTAAAAAAAAAATCAGGGTGGTAGACAATATATTGGAGGTTTACAGTAGCCATGTATATTTAGGAACAGTCAAGAAAGGAAAGAAAATAACTTGTATTTATATAGCACCTATCACATCCTCAGAGTGTTTTGCTTTTCAACCAAAGGATTGCCTTTAAAGAGCAATTGCTGTTATAATGTAGGTAACTATGTCAGCTAATGGTGTTCTGAGGTTTATCGTAATTATGGGAGCAGGACTACTGTGTTGCTAATATGGGATGCCAGCATTGCAGAATGAAACCTAGCACTAGAAGATGGAACATGAGGTTTGATTCACCAGGTGACCTCTAGGATCTGTTGATATTGGGCAACAGCCCATAGTTTTGAAAGGGTGGGAAGGGAAAGGGATTCCTGGAGTATGGAAATGCTATGGGGTATACTATCCAAGGGTCAAAGAACATTATGGGAAGTGTTTGGGTGGTAGCCGTTAGGATGGTCTTAATGCCTTGAACACTGAGGGAATTTTACGTTATCCAGCAGTTAGAATTGGAAACAAAAACAGAATTACCTGGAAAAACTCAGAGATAAAAACAAAAAAAACTGCGGATGCTGGAAATCCAAAATTAGAATTGGAAACCTGAGCTGAAGTGGTCCTGGGGAGGAGAGTTAAGGTGTGGTAACATTGGACAGCACTGGGGGAAGGTCTTGTATTCTAGCAATATTGGACGGGATAATGGGATATGAAGCACTTGTCTCAGAAATGGAGTTGGGAGGGCATTCCTGTAACATTTCTGGTGGCGCCTGATTCCTTGGGGAGCTTCAGGAAGCATTTGAGTGGGGTTTCAGGAGAGGTAGCCTGACCAGCCCATTTCCTATCATATCAAGCTCCTCATCAAGGTACGCTTCTTCCGCCAGCCTCTAAATTAAGCAACTCCATGACTTAAATTCTGTCTTAACTCACCTTGCCTTCTCTATTCCAAATTCACTGAATTTCAGTCCTCATTAAGCATCATCCTCCCCATAAGCTCTGCTACCTATATTCACAGTCACCCCACTGAACTTGTCTCCCAAGCAATTACAAGTGCTTGTAATCATTGGTCAGGATTGCAGTCTGTAGCCAGTTTTAAGGCTCCTTCATGACAATTCCCTATTTATCAATTGCATACACAAAGAGGTGGATAGGTGGGACAATCTTAGTAGGTAAATGTGGGTAACGGTCACAGATGTCAGGCCTCAGGGGGTTGAGCTAAGACACATATCTGACAGAAGTTACACAACGTGTGTGTAAATTCTAATTGATCTTTTTGCAAATTTATTATGGTTAGACAATATTAATTGTACTTTTTTTCCTGAACGTGGTCAGCTAGCTGAGGTTTAAATAAAACACTCTGAGCAAGATAATTGGTTTGTGTGTCTTTTAAAAATAAATATATTTGACTGGTCTCATTGTTTTGAATCTATGGAAGAAATTTGAACCAAGATGGAATAAATTGCAAGTGCAAGAGCAGGTACAACAGCCAAATTGTGATGCAAAAGTGTGAAACATGAATGCAATAGACACAAAGTGCATGACGTGTATAGAACAGTAGGTCCAGTATTAAGCTTCTAGAGAATGCTGAATGAATCACTCTTCATCCTTGAAGGTTCAAGAATGGCAGTGACTTTGACTTTAGCCCCAGCTAAGACAACTAAGATGGAGAGAAAGAAATAAATAATCATCTAGGCTTCCTGCTGACCCTTGACAGGATATGCATGTGTGTGGGGCTGTGTATGAAGGAGAGGGAGAGACGGACAGATTGAGACTTTGGGATGAGCAATAGCAATTGTCCATCTCCACTTTTACCAGTGTTAAAATACAAACTGCTCGCAATTCTTGTCCACCCACTTGCTTCATGCTTCACTGCCTCCCTGCAATCTGTCCAATGACCATCACTGCCCTCCTCTGTATTTCCCTGCGGAATGTCCATTCACTTATGAACAAGGCCCTTGCCACCATGAAGATTTTCTGGCTGACTGCACTATCATGACATTGATGGAAACCCGGCTTACAGGAAATGATACCTTGTCCACAGGGTTGATATAATAGCATGAGTAGAGGATTGGCTAACTAATGGAAAACAGTCAATATTAATGACTTGGATGAAGGGATAGGTCGCATTATAGCCAAGTTTGTGAGGATACAAAGGGGGTAGGAAAGCAAGTTGTGAGGAGGATACAAAGCCTGCAAAGGGATAATAGGTTAAGGGTGTGGACAATAAAATTGGCAGATGGAGCATAATTTAGGAAAACATGAGGTTGCCCACTTTGGCAGGAAGAATAGAAAAACACTACTGTTTAAATGGAGAGAGACTGCAGAATGCTGCAGTGCAGAGGGATCTGGGTGTTGTTGTACATACAAACATGTGAATTAGAAGCAGAAGTAGGCTATTCGGCCCCTTGAACCTGCTGTGTCATTAAACAAGTTTATGGCTGAACTGATGGGGCCTCAACTCCACATTCCTGACTACTCCCGGTAGCCTTGGGTTCCCTTATTAGTCAAGAATCTATCTACTTCTACCTTAAAAGTATTCAATGACCCTGCCTCCACCAGTCCCTGGGGAAGAAAGTTCCAAAGACTTATGACTCTCTGAGAAAAAAAAAAATTCCCCTCATCTCTGTCCTAAATGGGAGGCCCTTTATTTTTAAATTGTGCCCCCTAGTTCTAGTCTCTTCCACTAGGGGAATCATCCTGTCAGCATCCATCCTATCAAGCCCCCTCTAGATCATATAAGTTTCAATAAGATCGCATTCTTCTAAACTCCAATGGATAAAGGCCCAACCTGTGCAACCTTTCGTCATAACATAATCCCCACCCCACCCCCATCCTAGGTATTAGTCAAGTGAACCTTCTCTGAACTGCTTCTAGCGCTTTTATATCCTTTGTTAAATAACGAGACCAAAACTGTACACAATACTCCAGATACAGGCTCACCAACGCCCTGCACAACTGTAGTAAAACATCCCTACTTTTACATTCCATTCCCCTTGCAAAAATGCCAACATTACATTTCTCTTCCTAATCATTTGCTGTACTGTATCTGCACAGTAACATTTTGTGATTCATGTGCCAGGACACCCAGATCCTCTGTACCTCTGAGTTCTCCAATCTATCTCCATTTAAGTAGTATAATGCTTTTCTATCCTTTCTGCCAAAGTGGACAAGTTCACATTTTCCACATGATACTCCATCTGCCAAATTTTTGTCCACTCACTTAACCTATCCATGTTCCTTTGCAGGCTCCTTACGTCCTTCTCACAACTAATTTTCCTACCTATATTTGTGTCATCATCAAATTTAGCAACCATACGTTCAGTCCCTTCATCCAAGTTATTGATATAGATTTTCTATAGTTGAGGCCCCAGCACTGAACCCTGTGGCACTCCACTTGCTGCGTCTTGTCAACCTGAAAATGACCTATTTCCTGTTAGCTAACCAATCCTCTATCCAAGCTAATATGCTACATTAATCACAAAAAGTTAGTGTGCAGCTACAGTAAGTAATTAGGAAGGCAAATGGAATGTTAGCCTTCATTTCAAGCAGGATGGAATATTTAAGTATGGAAATCGTGCTACTGCTGTTCAGGGCATTGGTGAGACTGCACCTGGTGTACTCTGTACAGTCTTGGCCTCCTTACTTAAGAGAGAGATATACTTGCTTTGGACGCAGTTCAGAAAAGGTTCACTAGGCTGATTCCTGGGATGATGGTGCTTTCTAACGAGAAAAGGTTGAGCAGGTCGGGCTTATAGTCATTGGAGTTTAGAGGGATGAGAGGTGGTCTTATTGAAACATAAAAGCTTCTGAGGAGGCTGCACAGGGTAGATGCTGGGGGCAGGGTTTAAAAATAAGGGGTCTTCCATTTAAGATGGAGATGGCGAAGAATTTCTCCTCTCAGAAGGGCGTGAGTCTTTGGAATTCTCTTCCACCGAGAGCAGTGGAGGCTGGGCCCAAGGCTGAGTTAGACAGATTTTTGATTGATAAGAGAGCCAAGGGTTGGGGGGACAGGCAGAAAAGTGGCGTAAAAGCCACAATCAGATCAGCCATGGTTTATTAACTGGCGGAGCAGCCTCAATGGGTCAAATGGCCCAGTCCTGCACATATTTATGATCGTTTGTCCTTTACTGCTGTGTTGTTGAAAGTTAAAACTTTTCCATCATTGGTCTGCCCAAACCATTTGGTAGCACCATGGCCCTTATCACTAAGTCACACCTTACCCGATCTCTCCACCTACTTCTCTAGAAACTTCTCCTCCATTGACCATCTTACATAATTCTTGGGATGTGGGTGACATTGGTGAGGTCAGGGCTTACTGTCCATCCCATAATGTTTGAGAAGTTGAAGGTGGTGGGCCTTCTTCTTGAATCGCAGATGGTGGTTTTATACAACTGAATGGCTTTAAGGCCACTTCAGAGTGCAGTTAAGAGTTAACACATAGGCCAGGCAGGGTAGTGAAGGCCGGTCCTTCCTTAAAGGCTATTAGTGAACCCGTTGGTTTTTATGACAGTCTGACAGCTTCACGCTCACTTTTACTCCTCAGCTTGTTATTTTCAAAAAAAAACTGAATTCAAATAATTTCAGACAACAATGTCGAGGTTTCAATTTAAATTCACTAGATTATTAGTCCAGGCCTTTGGATTACTATTCTAACATAACCACTATGCAACTGTACCCTTGTTTCATCCCTTTTATCACTCTTTCAAAAGCTTTCTATCAATCCCCAAACCCAATCCAAGCTCTTCATCAAGGTATGCTTCATCCGTCAGCCTCCGCACTAGACGACTCCAGCCTCAACGATTTAAATTCCACCTTACCTCACCCTTGCCTTCTCCATTCTAAATTCACAGACCTCGTCCTCCCTAAAGCTCTCCCTCAACCTACACTCTGATCTATATTCATGTCACACCCACTGACCAATGCCTATAACCTGGTCCCAAACACTGGCAAAACCACCACCTACATTCCCCTATCCCCTTCCAACCTCACTTCCTTTCCTTCTCCTGGAGAAATCAACTTCCCTAAGCAATTGCAACTGCTTTTCCAAACTGCTAACTGCCAGGCTTTGGCTTCCCATTCATTACAATACTTCTGCCTGTTGATCTGCTCAGTCATTCTCTCACCACCAGCTTTGATGCTCTTGCCTCCAGTTACATCTTCACTTGATTCCGTTCTGTCAAGGGGAAGCTAGATAAGCACATGTGGGAGAAAGAAGCAGAAGAATATACTGGTAGAGGGATAGGAGGTGGCTCACATGGAGCTGTGGACTTGGTGTAATGTGGTGTAGCTTCCTTTGGTATGCCCTTTTTCATCCTCTCAGTACTCACAGAATTGGTGCATCTGGTGAATGGTTAATTTAGGCAGCCATCAGCAGATCTGGCCGAACCACATCTCCTCTTCCAAAACTGCTCACTACTTTGGAAAAATAACCTCCAGTACCAACTAGCTCATTAATCCTCTCTCCCTGCCCCCTTTATTATCAACTCTAGCAACAAGCGTGACAAATTGTCAAATTTAGCTGTCACTAGGATTGAGGTTATGTATTATTTCTTCATCCACCAACACAAACCTTCTTGCAAGGTCCCATACATCCTCCTCAAGCTCATTACCCTCCTGAAGCTCATACTGTCCACAAGATCCACCTCCTGCTCTCGTGTTTCAGGACACATCGAATTCAACAGCTTCAGACCATGAACTCTGTCCTCCATTTTGATTTTTTTTTAAATCATGTGCCAATCTTACCTTGTTTTCCTGTTTTAGCCTTCATACAGGGCTGTTCATTATTGTGCCATTAACACTCAATCTGGACCAATGCTTTGTTTCTTTACTAGAACCATTACCTCCTCTTTTGTTATTCAATCTCTCCCACCCTCTGCCCTATCCCTGACCTCCCCTTTTGTTCTTCCTCCCCCATTTCAACAGCCTAAAACCCTTCACGTTCCCACCTCCCTTCAGTTCCGAAGAGTCACATTTGACTCGAAAACTTAATTCTGTTGCTCTCTCCACTGATGCTGCCAAGCCTGCCGAGTATTTCCAGCACTTTCTGCTCTTATTTTGACCTGTTTTTCCTGCACTTGCACCCGTTTCCTCTGGGGGCCCCCACTATCTGTCCTTGGCCCCGTCCTCTTCAGAATCTGCATGCTGCCTCCTGGCGACATAATCTGAAGACATGAGATCTGCTTTCACATATTGCTGATGACACCCAGCCTTGCCTCTACACCATCTGTCTTAAATCCTTAATTGCCTTTAAAGGATCTTGGATGAGCTCTGAGTTCCTCCAGTTAAACGCTTTCGGAGAAGGGGGGGGTGGGGTGCAGCAGTGGCTACTGCCTTTGAAAGCTGTCAGAAATTCCATAGCTTTACCATTAATTCCTTCTCTTCCCCTCAGCCACTGTCTTAGTTGGACAGGTTACTAGAAACCTTGGTGCTACATTTGACCCTGAAGTGAACTTCTGATCTCATATTATGTCCACTGCAAGGATAGCTAACTTCCTCCTCTATCTGCCTCCACCCTTGCTGCTGACACTCTCACCCATAATCTCTTCCACTTCCAAACTCAACTATTCCAGTGCTCTCCTGGCCAGTTGCCCATTCTCTATGCTTTGTAAACCTCACCTAAATCAGGACTTTGCTGTCTGTGTTCTAGCCTGCACCAAGCCCTGCACACCCACCTCTACGGTTCTTACTGACCTACACTAACTCCCCACCCAGAAGGAAAAACTAGTTCAAAATTTTCAAATCTCAGGGAAAACCATACTGGAGTTCCATTTTAAGGTATACAAGGCCAGTTTGGACGAGCTTTACTGGTACCCTTCATTTCTAAGTTTTACTGGTTTATCCTTCTGTCCTGCACTCACTCCAATTTAAAATGCTCGTCCTCACATTTAAATCTCTTCATGGCCTCATGGTCTCTATCTCTGTAGCCACCTCTAAACCTATAACCACCACCTCTAAACCTATAACCACGCAGTCTATAACCTTCTATCAGCTCTCTGTTCTGGTCTCTTGTGCATTCCTTTTTCCCTTTGCCCCTCCACAGGCAGCCATGCCTTCAGCCAGTTAAACCTCTTGTTCTAGAATTTGCTCCCTAAAATTTTATGGCACTCCGCCTCCCTCGTCTCATTTTAGATTCTAAAGAGCTCTTTGGCCTCAATCTTCCTCTTTGCCTAATTCATTTCCCACTTCTTCATTTTTTACCTGATCACACCTCTTGTCAAGTACCTTGGCACATTTTTCAATGTGAAAGGAAACATTCAAATAAGGTGGCATGAAAGTGAGAGGCACATTAAATAGATGGGGACCATATCAGGCTTGGCTGATTACCTTCTCACATTTGGAAAGCCCAGCAATAGTTGCCTGAGCAAGTAAATGCAGAAAGGCCACTGGAGGCATCCGACTCTGCCCACCTACAGGGCAGAAAGGATTTCTGGCGGGTGGCGAAGTTAAGGGGGCATCTATTAAGGTATGCCAATGTTGATAATGCATCCAAAATAGGTAAAAGAAAATCAGTGTTACAAAACTGACAGGAAGACACAGCTGGCCAAACCTCCTCCCCATCGTGGAGTGTGTAAGCAAACTTACCACTTCCCAGACAAAGAAATGCAAAAAAAAATGTTTCAGTGACATTTCAAAAAGCCACTCACCAATGACTGTCACTTGGACATGTGCCAGCTGCCCCTCCCCAGGTTTCCTACACTGAAGGCCCGAATATTTGCTGGGACATTATTCCGCAGATACCAGGAGTCCCTCAATTCCTTAACCAAGTGGCCATTCTTCATCTGAGAGTCAAGTTGGTTTCAGTAGGCTAGTCGACAGGGAAGGGCATCACACCAGCCATCTTCGACTGACGCAGTTCCCAGCAGGAGGCTGCGTTTCTCCCCTCTTTATACCATCGACACTGAGGCTGCCATTAGGTAACTCAGAGGATCAGGCTGGATATATATGCTTGGACTGTCGGACTCAACTAGTCATTGTCTAAACTCAGTAGAACAGCAGGGAATCCTCTCTCAGTCTTTCTTAAATTTCACTGAAAGCTGAAATTCTGCCCCAAAGTCATTCATTATATATTATTTTAAGTAGACACTGTGCAAGACATTTAATTTTAGGCTTCAAAATCTTTGGTGATTTTTGTTTCAATATAATAACTAGAAGGCAAAATTGAAGGGACAATCTTCCCTCAGTCACCACTCCCCACTGCCCCCAGTTTTATTAGTTTCCCACTCCTCTGCACCTCCACAGCTGCAGTTCTGGCTCCCCAGGGCCAAAGCAGGTGGAGCAGCCAAAATTCCAACAGCACCGTCTCAGACACAACTCTGCTTTCTGTACCTGCGCCAGACACAAGTGCTGGTTGCCAAGGAGAATCCAGGCAAAAGGTTTTCAAAACATGCAAATATGAGGACCAATTTGAGAATGCAAGTTGAAGTGAATCAGAACATTATTGAAGCAACTGCTTTCAGCTTTTAAAAACAAGACAAGAAGCAACTTTTCACTGACCTGTCCCTACTGCGCCTTGAAGGGAAAGCTGCGTTACAACCTCCAACTGTGCACATGTGCATCTCCTTTAGATGCACATTTTTGTAATGCAACTTAACACTGTAAGAACTTTTAAACACCTTCTTGCAGACATAGCAATAGTTAGGATTAGAAGTACCCTTATCTGCAACTGGCTGCGGACATGTGCAGCCATTCACCGCTGGACTGTCGGAACATGGTGAACCAGCCCTCTGATGCAATAATGCACTGTTGAAGTCTCCATTGATCAGCCTGCACTGCACTTCCTTATAAGTGTTTGTTGGCTGCAACCAACCTTCTGCTTTAGATACCAAGTTCTCGCCACTGTCTGGTTCAGACTCCCTTTGCTCATCCCCAAGGGACGAAATGATTACAGTTTTTGTCTTCACATAAGCATCTCCATTTTCCAAGTGAAGTGGGACATTGTCTGATTTTCCTTCAGTACTTGCTCGCATATTAGCAATCATCAAGTCTTGTTGCTGCACTTTAAGGCTCTGTTCTTCTGTATCAGACAAATAATTGAAACTGCTTTCAGTTCCTTCTAAACCATTGTTCATATCCTCAAACTCACTGTCACTTCTAAGTTGTGCAGCCATGCCACAGTCAGGAGCTCCACTTTCGGGGTCCTCTAGTTCTTCCATAGTTTCTTTTTCGATTTTAACAGGCATGCTAGATTTACGTGACTTCTTTTTTGGTACGGGATCCCTTGATGGGTCTCTTGCTGGAAGCTGCTCAGGGATCGAAGGAGCTGTGACAGGTAAAGAAGGGAGGGCGCCTGGAGGGACAGCAAGTTCAGACGGTGTCACAAGGCTGCGATAGAAAGGAAGGACTGGCTGCACGGTCTTCAGGTTTTGAAACATGGTGCCATGCCCGGCGTTAGGAACGCTGCTCAGAGCATTGTTCTGAAGGCTCGACTCTGCCCGGGGGTTATCAAATCCTGTCAGAGAACAGGTGTCCGTGCTAGGGCAGTTAGCGATGTCAAGTTTTTTGTTACTGACCTGGATAACGGTTGTTAAAGAGCAGTTTCTTAGATCCTTGTCACGATTGTTTTTCATGGTTGGCATGTGAAGCCTGGGGTTGGGATTGGAGCTGTGACGATTACGGCTGCGTAGGGAACTGAAAACCATATTACAACCTTCCACTGTGCATCTGTGTTTAATTTTCAGGTGAACTGCATTGTAATGAATCTTTAACGTGCCTTTATCATAAAAGGTCTTCTCACATGCACTGCAGTAAACACGTCCCTTGGTTGTTAGGCAACTAGCCTTTTCCATGGATTTGACTCTGGTATGAGAAGGCACATGTGCTTGCTCGAGCTCGTGTTTTGGTGTTACACTGAGTGAAGGAGAAGCCACAGCGCTGGACTCATTGGTGGAATTATTCTTCAGATCTAGGTTAATGTCCTCTTGGGAATTCTGGCTGTTTTCTTCAGCACTCTGGAAAGAATCAGCATGAGTATTTAAAAGAAAACTTTTACTGATAGGAATTGGAATTTCTTGCTTGGTTTCTCGTGGTCTATCTTGAGATTGATCAAGAAGGAAGCTGTTCGGAGATGTCCCCAGAAGGGGCATTGGGATAGGATTGAAGAATTGGAATGGTAACATAAATGCCAGGTTGTTTACAATGTTCTCAAAGTGATGAATACTGTTCACGTTCACTTTTTCAGAATGAGTGGCTAGACCAGGATTTCGGGTTTGATTGCTGCTTTCTATAAATGCTCTGATGTCGGAGTTACTTTTGGTAGGCGGGACCACAACAGCATGTCCCTCCTTCTCCTGAATCGCCATGAGCTCTACGATGGATTTGGTTTCTCCAAAACGAAGGAACTGGTGCAGAGAGACCATTTCTTCCTCATAAGTCATTATGCTCCACCGATCGAGCACTTTTCCTGAGGCATCCTGTAACACAAGAATTAGCACTGAATAAAACTCTATCATAGCCTGGCATGGTTTACTTCATTGATAATGTCCCTAAAAGTGGCTTCACATTTTCTCACTGGAGATGGGAACCTTCACCACTGAAGGGCACATGTTGGAACACTATGGGCAAAAGAATCCCAAAAGGGATGGTGGGATTGTCCTATGAGGAGAGATTGAGGAGACAGGACCCGTATTCTCTAGTGTTTAGAAGAAAGAGAATTGATCTCCTCGAAACATACAAAATTCTCACAGGACTCGACAGGGTACATGCAGGAAGGATGTTTCCCCTGACTGGGTGGAGGGATGCAGAGTCTAGAACCAGAGGACGTGATCTCAGAATAAGGGGTAGGCCTTTCAGGACTGAGATGAGGAGGAATTTCTTCATTCAGAGGGTGGTGAATCTTTGGAATTCTCTACCCCAGAGGGCTGTGGAGGGTCCGTCGTTGAGTATGTTCCAGACAGGGATCAACAGATTTTTAGATATTAAAGAAATCAAGGGACATGGGGATAGTGCGGGAAAATGATGTTGAAGTAGAAGATGATCTAGTTGAATGGTGGAGCAGGCTTGAGAGGCCAAATGGCCTACTCCTGTTTCTTATGTTCCTATGCATGACCCCATGTGCTGGCAATGGGCGAGGGTCCCACTCATTTCCACAGATTCAGAAAAATTGCTCCCATTCGATCAACTGCAGCAAACAGTGGACCAGTTTTTGAGGAAGCATTTCTTATAGTTCTCACATGGTTTATCAACTGATTGTTGAGGTTTCAAAATACTCAAGGTTTCAAATACTCAAAAAGCCAGTAAAACATTCTTGCTTCAATTGGATGAACTGGATCTGTTTCCACTCAAGCAGTTACATGGAACAAGATATAAAAGCAAGGTGCAGCAAGGCAAAGGCAAAATCGAGTTTTAATTATCCCAGTAGAGCTAGACATTTTTAACTCATTCTATGGGATTAGGGTAAGAAGGGGGATAGTTTTTCTCTCGGCTTGCGCTCCCTCCCAGCTGAAGCAATAAGAATTATTTGTATTGGCAAATGTGAGGAAAAATAGGAAAACTTTTTTTTTGAAAAACTTACCTTTCCAAGAGTAAGGAAGATGCTGCACCTCAGAGCGAAAAGGGTACTCACCCGAAAGTAAGCACTCTCAAGTAAATAAACATTTATAAAACGTACTGGCACACATCAATTCCTGAGGTAAAATGAATAAACAGAGCTGCTCTACCAATATAACAATGGTTATAACGGTTCCTCTCCAATACATACTCAAATAAACTACTGACCCAATTTGTATCTATAACCTGGTCACAGGCTTTAAGGTGACTTTTGAAACTAGAGACGGAGTAAGTCTAAAGGGTTCATGAAGAGGATTTGAGAGTACAGACACATAATGGCTTAAAGCTGTGTCGCTGATGATGGAGCTTGCGATGATACAGCTTGCAATGACGCTTGGGGGTGGGGAGGGAGAGAAAAACACAGAAGACCAGTGTCAGGAGAGAGGAAGATGCAAACTGGGACATACAGCTGGAGAAGGATGCTGAGGTAGGGTGGGGTGAGAGCATGAAGGGATTTGAAAATAAGGGTAAGGATTTTGGAAGTGATGCAATGGGGCTAATTCACTCTGGGGTGGTGGAAATGAGACTGTGTACAAGGTGCATTGGGTGGAATCTGTGTGAGATGGGATTTGGGAAACTAGCAAAAAGTGAGCTGAAGAAATTCCATCTAGCGGTAATAAAAGTTGCCCATAAGAGGTTCAGCAGTGGGGAAGGAGGGGGCTGCAGGGTTCCAGGACAATCTGTTCTGACTGTGGGATTTCATGCTGTTTGTAGGCAGTCTGTAATGGGCATTCTTAGGGACAGGGTTTGAGAGAGCTAGAGCTATCATCATTAGTTTCTAATTACCTCTTCTCAAGTCTCAAAAGAGAGCATCTGGGGTAAATTGGGAACAGTTTCAGCTCCTTTATTCCCTTGCATGTCTCATTGTTTTTTTTGTTTTTGTAGTCAGGGGTGCTGTTGAATTGGAACTTCTGCCACAGGAGAGACAACAAAAGAGGATTGTCCTATCTGGGGTTGAGGGCCATAAGTTTCCATTGCATGAAGTCATCAAGTGAGCCAATGCAGCCATAGGTGCCTCATGCCTCCATTCAAAGGAAGAAGTTGTTTGATGGTATCAGATGAGGAAAGGGTAAGTTTCTTCCTCACTTCAGCAATAACAATTTGCATTTACATTGCAGCTTTAACGTAGTAAAGCATCACAAGGTGCTTCACAGGAACATCATCACACCAAATCTGACACTGAGCCACATAAGGAAATCCTCAGACAGGTGACCAAACGCTTGATCAAAGATATAGGTTTGAAGCACCGTCTTAAAGAAAGAAATAGAAGCGAGCAGAAGATTCAAAGGAAAACATTTTGTTGCACGGCTAATCTGGGATGCACTGTCTGAAAGGATAGTGTGGAGACAGATTCAAGTGTGACTTCCAAGAGGGAATTGGATAAGCACCTGAAGGGGAAAAAAAGTATTGCAGAGCTATGTGCAAAGCCTGAAGAAGGGGATACCACAGAACCACAGAAAGGTTACGGCACAGAAAGAGGCCATTTAGCCCATTGTGTCTGCGCCGGCTGAAAAAGAAAAAAGAAAAAACTAGCTGTCTATTCTAATCCCACCTTCCAGCACCTGGTCCATTGCCTTGCAGGTTCCAGCACTTCAGATGCAGATCCAGGTGCCTTTTAAATGAGTTGAGGGTTTCTGCCTCCACCACCAAACCAGGCAGCAAATTCCAAACACCCACCAGCCTCTGGGTGAAGAAGTTTATTCTCATGTCCCCTCTAATCCTTCGACCAATCACCTAAATATGTGTCCCCTGGTAATTGTCCTCTTTGCTAGTGGAAACAGGGCTTCCCTGTCAATCTAGGCCCCTCATAATCTTGTACTCCTCAATCAGCTCACACCTCAGCCTCCTCAGTTCCAAGGAAAACAACCCCAGCCTATCCAATCTTTCCTCATTGCTGCAATTTTCCAGCCCTGGCAACATTCTTGTAAACCTCCTCTGTACTCTCTCCAGGGCAAATATGTCCTTCCTGTAATGCCGTGACCAGAACTGTACACAAAATTCCAGCTGTGGCCTAACCAGCATTTCATTCACTTCCATCATTACATCCTTGCGTTTGTATTTTATACTTTGTTCAGTAAAGGAAAACATTCCATGTGCTTCCTTGACCACCTAATGCACCCATCCTGCCACATTCAGGTGCCTGTGGATATGCACTCCAAGGTCTCTCACTTTCTCTACCCTCCCATTTATTGTGTATTCCCTAGCTTTGCTTTCCCTCCCCAAATGCATTACCTCACACATCTCTGGATTGGGTAGATAGGGTCACCTGCCACCAACTCAATAGATGGAATGGCCTCCTGTGCTGCAACTACTCTATCACTTCGACTGTGGTTGAGTGCAAACCCTTTCTGCTCCTAAGGGCTATGGGGTTAATATCAAGAACCTGGATTTGCACATGCAGCACGTAGAATCTTGGCACCTGGTGAAAGCTCTGCATCCTAGTCTCTGGTACCTGCATTCCAGATGTTGTCTGCTGCGCTGCTCTCCCTGACAGTAAACATTGCAATTGGCATTTCCTTGATACTTGCATGTACTTCAGGCTGCCTGATGTGCCAGCCATTACCTGGGATCATTTGGAAGGATCAGGTCACACAAAAGCTTGCGGTACATGTGATTTCTATGGAAAAATAATCCAGAGGTGGTCTGCATTTCACTCTGTGGCAGTTGCATAACTCTCCGCCAGCCTGTATTGTGAAAAAAGCAGTGACGAAAGACCTCCTCTGACAGGTTCTTGCATTTTCTTTTATTCATTCACAGGATGCGTGCATCGCTGGCTAGGCCAGCATTTATTGCAATCCCTAACTGCCCTCAAGAAGGTGGTGGTGAGACACCTTCCTAACAGCGCTGTTAGGAAGAGAATTCCCAGGATTTTGAACCAATGACAGTGAAAGGACGGCAATATGGTACCAAGTCAGAATTGTGTGGGGCTTGGATGAAATAATTTTTGGAATGTCTATTCTGACCTATTGGATTGGTTTATCTTTCTTTTGTTTGTTGACTGCCCATTTTTCATTTGTTTTCCTGTCCTGCTTTTTACATGGTGATCAGCACCTTCCTTTATTACCATAATTTGCCATTTTCTGCACATGAGAGTGAAGCCAATCAGATTCAAGTGCAACAAAAAACTTGCGAAGTGCAAACCAGAAGTGTGATACAGAAAGCATGCATACGCATGTCCACATATTCACTAGGGGATCTCCTGTAATATTAGGCTGAATCTTCTATGGAGTGATAATCGGCACTGGATTGCCACTCTGCTTCTCTTTACTTACCCTAGACTGCAGCTGCACATTTCCTGCCAGGACTTCTGACTAAGGTCTGCTGAGAAATGAGCAGCGCGGTTGCTCTGGGAGCAGCAGCATCGGGGCATGTGGAACTGTCAAGTGCTAAGTTTAAATGTCCCAGCCACTTCGACAGGAGAGGAGGTAAGTGTGTAAGGTAAATGAGTAGGATGGGTTGGAAGATCAGGTGGTTGGGGGGGGTGGTGTTCAGGGATTGTTCAGGGGGGTTGTGGGATAGCTGAGGTGGGTGGAGGTGGAGGTGTCACGTGGTCGGGGGCAGGGTCGAATGTTCTGAAGGACGGGGAGTAGTCAGGATGTGGAAGGGTGGGGGGGATGGTTGGATCGGGGGAGTAGGCAGATGGTGGGGAGGTGGGGAGGTTTTCTTTGGGGGTGGGGGGGGTGCAGTTCCATAGTTACCTAGGAGTTAAAAGTGATTGTAATCCTACTAACTTTGCCTGGGCAACTATTGTGCCAAGGGAGTTGGAACCACACTAAGTCTCTGACTTTAAAATCAGAGTTTCAGACACAGGGTAATTGCCCAACAGAAGTTGAAACGTCCCAGGCAATTCCTGTGCAATCCTCGTGTGGGGATTTCCAAAAGGTCCCCCCCCCAGTACATCTTCCCAGGTACCTTCAGGGCACGACCATCCGGAGAACAGAATATCAGGGTCATTGTTTACAGTGAACCAAATAATTAGTAATTTTATAAGAATGTAACATACAAAAAGTGTTCTTCTGACGCTAAGGTGAATTTCCTCTGGAAAAAACCACAGTGGTAGTAAGAGTATAATTGTTTGTTGGTGATGTCATTGAGAGTTGAATTTTGGGCATGCTTTAAATCAGGATTCAGGATTAAGCGCCTGGTTTTTCCTTGTTCCAATTTGAAAAGAAGGGTAGTTGCTTTTTGGCTGCATTTTCTTTTGGGTTCCATATTAGTGAGCTGTTTTCTGTTGGTGGAAAAGTTTCCCTGTGTCCAAATGACTATCTTCCTTGGTCTTCTGCTGCAGTTTAGGAATAAATTAGCTGAAGGTTGTCTATAATTCAGTGAGTGATAGGATGGCAGAAAGTTCACAAATGTAGACATGCGATTTGTAAAGTCAAATTGCTGTTACATGCTCAGGGTCAAAGTTTCATTTTGCCTGGTCAGGAACCTTTGCAAATTGGAATATTCCTGTCAGTTTTGGGCCACAAATCAGAACCAAATAACAGTTTGTGATTGTTTTGCATCTGGAGTCTTGAACCTGTGAGCATTTGGTGCATCATTTATAATATGTTAGTGAATCTCCTGTGGCACTGCTCATGGTGATTCAGATGATTTGATAAGTACAGCAGGACAATGGGCTGTGCTTCCCTCTTTACTGTTAGCAAACACTGTGTTGATAGCTTCACTGATCTATGTGCAGGGAAGAGCTACCCCCATTCCACCCACCAACACCCCAAGTCACTCCTTAAGGTTGTGTCCTGCACAATAATACCACTTAGCTTGCATTGCCTTTATCTATTATCATTTCCCAATCTAGCTTGTACCATTGAGCGACACTTACCACTCTCAGCCTGTTGTATATTTTATGTATCTAGTGCCATCTCTGCATTGCTAAGTGTGCAACATGTTTACTTACAAGAGTTTAAAAATATCTCTGCAATCACAAACTGTCTGCACTATGCTTAACCCAGCTCTGGCTTTTATAAACTTCTGTGGTGTCCGTTTCCCTTGCCCTGAGTCCACACCCAGGCTTAACCAATCAAGCACAGTGAGGATAGATCACTTAGCTACCAGATTCTCATAATTAAACACAGAACTATTGAATAATTGAACACAACACAGCCCAACTTCCCAATATACCCAGATCCTTCTGTATTTGATCAGTCTATTTCCCTTTACTTGACAGTTCCTCCCATCTTACTAAAATGTAAAATATAAAAAATATTTTGGTCATTTTTTTCTCACAACCATTATTATTGTTGCTGTATATTAAAATCATCCAAGCCCCTTATAGTAAAATGGGAGAGGGAGAATTCTATGATACCAAACCATGCTGTAAAGACAGATGTAGAGAGTTTCTACCTTGGAATATTGTTCAGACACTAATAAGGGTATCTTACAACTGGACCCAACTTTTTGGGTGCTACGAGTGCCAAAACAGTGCCTGTGGCGCACACTTGCGTTGTGAATTGCATTGGGTTCAATTTGGTGAGGGCATTAGTGTGCATGTACTGAATGTCTTCCCAAAATTTGCACAGCAGACACAGCATGAGGTCAATCAGTGTATAAAAGATTCCAGCCAATGCCCTCTCTTAACTTTGTCCCAGCTGAACACACATTTAGCTGCAGGAAGCACCCTGCCCCCCCAACCCCAACCCCCTGATACATCATTGTTTAGAAGGATCATCAATTACTTACAGGTTAGTTTCTGGTTGATTTCTTATGGTTTTTCTGATGATTCTCTAAGTGTTTTGTGGTTTCTACTGTTATTCCAAGTTGCAAAAGTATGGAGGGCATGGTTTTTAGTGACTTCAAGGCTTCTGCAGAAACCAGATGCACCTAGACATGGGTGCACTAGTAGGTATTCCCCTTGGAAGACAGCATGGCATGAAAGAATGAACAAAGGCCACGCAGAGCAGGACAAGCTGCTGGAAGAAGGAGTGGGAGGAGTGGGGTGGGGTAGTGGGGGGAGGGTTATCAGTGGGAGGCTGTATCTGCCAGGGTGCTCAGCGAGCAATTCTCCGACCTGAACCTCAGCGAGGAACAACTTGAGAAATGTTGACTATTCAGTAAACACGGCCTCACTGAAATTTGCAGCCACAACTGTAAGTACAGAGCAGGGTGAGGATGGCATTACCAGTGGATGTGAAAGTAACTTTTGTGATGAACTTTTTTGTGTCTCTGGCTCCTTCCAGACTGCACCTGGACATATTTGCAACATCTCGGAGTTTGCTGTCCAAGGTTACATAAGGGAGTTTACTCCAGCTCTATTCAGGGAAAGATAACTACATATCATTCTCTCTTGCCAGATACAAGCAGGAGGTGCAAGCACAGGGCTCTGTTAGGGTTGCAGGCTTCCCATACTGCAGGGTGCCAGTGATTACATGTAAATCTCTTTACAGCACTGCATGTCAATTCTGCCATGAAATAGAAATGATCTCTCAAAGCCCAACTGGTGTGTGGCCAAAGGCAGCGAATCATGCAGGTGAATACTCACTTTCTTGGCATTAGACATGTAGATAGGTGATCTTTCCCAAGATTGAGAAGAGGAGAACAACCTCTCTGAAAAAGCAGACGGAAGTGGCCGAGGGAATGTGGTCCGTCCAAACTGAAGTCAGTGCAACAAGAGCAGGGAATGGCAGGTGAGTGGCATTGCACTTTCAGGTGCCAAGTCCCACAATCTGACTTTCCCAGCATTCTCCCACACAGTGATCCTCAGAACAACACACATTGCAGCTTTTGCTCATTGTCTCTATCACCTCACAACCCCATCTGTGCAGCTACTCACCCTCATTCTATTGCTCTCTCACACCCATGCCTCACATTCGCTCTCTGCAAACGCTGTCCTTCCCTCCTCTCCACACAAACCATTCTGAACACTCATACCTCTCTGCTCTCTCTCCTTGCAGGCGAACATACAAGAACATAATGATAAGAAATAGGAACAAGAGTAGACTATTCGGGCCCTTGAGCCTGCTCAGCCATTCAACAAGATCATGGCTGATCTTCTTGTGTTTCGATTTCCACATTCTCATCTACAACTAACTAGTGGAGATGCAAAGAAATTGGTGGTGGTGGTGGAGTTGGGGGGGGGGAAGGGGGGGGGGGGGGGGGTTGGTTTGGTGGCCCTCCAGTGACAGGAACCTCGATGGCCGTTGGCAACAGAGTCCAACCGGCTCACCGGGAATCAAGTCTTGTTCCAGGAGGCTGAAGATGTCAGTGAAGACCTACGGTGAAGACCTGAGCCTCCTGAGGTACTGGAGCTTACACAGGTTGAGAGAGCTGATCCTCTGCCTGTAGAACCTATGTTGGGGGTCTAACCTTCTTGGAGCTGGATCTGTGTGTTCATCCCTCTGCCCTGTGGAAAGGCATGTGGTGGAGAAGTAGGCAGCTGCTGCTGCTCCTACTGGTGTTGGTGGTATTGGTATCACTGTTCCTCTTGCTCCTTGTCAAAAGTTCAAAGCAGGGTTCCAAAAGTTGCTCCCATACTGTGCTGAAAAAGGGCAGCAGGGGAGGTGGGTGAAGAGCAAGCCAGGTGAAGTGACTTCCAAGAAGTACTCGCTGAGAAAGAGAGTGCGCTGTGAACAGCAGCCTCTCACCTGTCCGTGGCTGCAGCTCTTCAGCTTCGCCAATCAAAGGGTTCGCTGTCCCTCTTTCACTGAAGAAGCATTTCCCGCTGTGCACTCACCTTGCTGACCCTGGCAAGTTGTTGACAGTGCAGGAAATAGGCCCACTCACTGTTAAATCCAGAATCCTTGGCTAAGACACAGAACATATTGCTCTACTTGAATATTTAAATGCTTTACCTGACAGCTGCCATGAGGAAGAGCAGGTGAGGGGGCGGTGGTGCAGGGGGCGGGGAGTGATTTCCTACATGCCTGCAAACCGGCCCAAGTGAAACCTGGAAGAGGGTGGATGATGCCGGCAACTTGTGCCGGACATCATTTTCAGGGGATTTAACTCCCCTCAGGTACCCAAATACCCAAATCCACCTGCCATTGCCTGAAACAAATGCATCCCTGTTTCCTCCTGGTAAATTACTTTCCCAATTTGCTTTGTATCATCATCATCAAACTGAAATATATTGCTCAGTGACGAAGTTATCTGAAGACCATAACCAAATAAAGTATCAACTATCTGAAAGTATACAAATTTGCGAGTTTATGCAGTAAAATCTGCATTTGATCTCCAAGGAATGTAGAGGCTGTAAATGCCTCTAAATTAAATCAACTAGTGCTTACTCTGAGCCATTGATGGAATAACATCCCATAAAAGGAAGTTTATTGCAATATTACAATTTAGAGCCAAATCTGGATTATGTTGGCAACATTCTGTTCCACATATTATTTTGCCTTTCCAGTGGGTAATATTTTTGGTGCCTTGAGTGTTCACCAGCGAAAGTAAACATCACTATTGAATTGTTTCTTTTTCCTAGGAGATGAATCACCGACTGCACTCATTGTACACCTCCTGTGAAAATTCCTGAGTGGAAGACTACTGCACAATTGAGAGTCTGAGATTATGCTTTCGGCTTGTGAGGAATATTTGAAGCTTCCAAAATCGAGCTTCAACAAATCAGTGTCAAAAGCTTTCAACAAAGAAGACAATATTAATTGGTGATTGCCAATTAGGATCATTCCCTTCCTGAGGAAGGCAAGGTCAAATGTTAAATTTCTGACATAAAAGCAAAATATCACGGATGCTGGAAATCTGAAATAAAAAAACAGAAAATGCCGGAAAAACTTAGCAGGTCTGGCAGCATCTGTGGAGGGAGAAACAAAGTTAACCTTTCAAGTCCATGTGACTTTTCTTCAGAGCTCTGAAGAACCACATGGGTTCAAAACGTTAACTCTGTGCTGAGTTTTTGCAGCATTTTCTGTTTTTATTTGAAACTTCTGGCAGTTGGTTAATGAAGCCGCAGACTAAAATTCAATCTTTACTTAGTTTTAGGTTTACTCAGAGTGAAGCATTACAAACGTGTAACTCCTTACTCTACCTCACACCACCACTGTCAATAAATGTCTCTTTATTTGTGCTCAAGTAATTGGCTAATGAATGCCCTCCACCTGTATACAGTTATTCTTATTTTGTACAATTTGTTTTTATTCAATCATGGGATGTGGGCATCGCTGGCTAGGCCAGCATGTATTGCCCATCCCTACTTGCCCTTGAGAAGGTGGTGGTGAGCTGCCTTTTTGAACCGTTGAAGTCCCTGTGGTGTAGATACACCCACAGTGCTGTTAGGGAGGGAAATCCAGGATTCTGACCCAGCGACAGTGAAGGAACGGTGATATATTTCTAAGTCAGGATGATGAGTAGCTCGGAGAGGAACTTCCAGGTGGTGGTGTTCCCATGTGTCTGCTGCCTTTGCCCTTCTAGATGGTAGTAGTCTTGGGTTTGGAAGGTGCTGTCTAAGGAGCCTTGGTGAGTTCCTGCAGTGCATCTTGTAAACGGTACACACTGTTGCCACTGTGCGTCGGTGGTGGAGGGAGTGAATGTTTGTGGACGGGGTGCCAATCAGTAGGCTGCTTTGTTCTGGATGGTGTCAAGCATCTTGAGTGTTGTTGGACCTGCACTCATCCAGGCAAGTGGAGAGTATTCCATCACACCCCTGACTTGTGCCTTGTAGATGGGGGACAGGCTTTGGCGAGTCAGGAGGTAAGTTACTTGCTGCAGGATTCCTAGCCTCTGACCTGCTCTTATAGCCAGAGTATTTATATAGCTCATCCAGTTCGGATTCTGGTCAATGGTAATCCCCCCAGGACATTGACAGGGGGGGATTCAGAAATGGTAATGCCCATTGAATGTCAAGAGGCGATGGTTAGATTCTCTCTTGTTGGAGATGGCCATTGCCTGACACTTGTGTGGTACAAATGTTTCTTGCCACTTGTCAGCCCAAGCCTGAATATTGTCCAGATCTTGCTACATTTGGACATGGACTGCTTCAGTATCTGAAGAGTCGCAAGTGGTGCTGAACATTGTGCAATTATCAGTGAACATCCCCACTTCTGACCTTATGATGGAAGGAAGGTCATTGATGAAACAGCTGAAATGGTTGGGCCTAGGACACTACCCTGAGGAATTCCTGCAGTGATGTCCTGGAAGTGAGATTATTGACCTCCAACAACCAGAACTATGTTCCTTTGTGCCAGGTATGACTCCAACCAACAGAGAGTTTTCCCCCATAACTTTTTTTTAATAAGGGATGTGGGCATCACTGGCAAAGCCAGCATTTGCTGCCCATCCCTAATTTGCCGTTGAACTGAGTGGCATACCAGGCCATTTCAGAGGGCAGTTAAGAGTCACCTACATTGCTGTGGGCCTGGAGTCACATGTAGGCCAAGTTAGGTAAGGATGGCAGATTTCCTGCCCTAAAGGACATTAGTGAACCAGACGGGTTTTCACAACAATAAATGATAGTTTTATGGTCACAATACTGAGACTAGCTTTCAATTCCAGATTTATTAATAAAATTTAAATTCCACCAGCTGCCATGGTGGGATTTGAACCCATGTCCCCAGAGCATTTGCCTGGCGTCTGGATTACTAGTCCAGTGACATTACCACTGATTCCCACCGACTCCAGTTTTGCTAGGGATCCTTGATGCCTTGATGTCAAGGGCAGTCACTCTCATCGCACCTCTGGGGTTCAGTTCTTTTGTCCATGTTTGAACCAAGGCTGTAATGAAGTCAGGCGCTGAGTGACACTGGTGGAACCCAAACTGAGTGTCAGTGAGCAGGTTATTGCTAAGCAAGTCACTTGATAGCACTGTTGATGACCTCTTCCATTACTTCACTGATGATAGAGGGTAGACTGATGGTGCAGTAATTGGTCGGGTTAGATGTGTCCTGCTTTTTGTATACAGGACATAACACATTGCCGGGGTAGATGCCAGTGTTGTAGCTGTACTGGAACAGCTTGGCTAGGGGAACGGCAAGTGCTAGAGCACAAGTCTTCGGTGCTATTGCCGGAATATTGTCAGGGTCATAGCCTTTGTAGTATCCAGTGCCTTCAGCCGATTCTTGATATCATGTGGAGTGAATCGAATTGGCTGAAGACTGGCATCTGTGATGCTGGGAACCTCTGGAGGGGCTGAGATGGATCATCCACTCGGCACTTCTGGCTCAAGATATTTGCAAATGCTTCAGCCTTATCTTTTGCACTGATATGCTGGGCTCCCCCATAATTGGGCATGTGATTCTTGTAGAGCCACCTCCTACAGGGAGTTGTTTAATTGGCCACTGCCATTTACGACTGGATGTGGCAGGGCTACAGAGCTTAAATCTGATCTGTTAGTTGTGGAATTGCTTAGCTCTATCATTTGCTGCTTATGCTGTGTGGCGCACAAGTAGCCCTGCGTTGTAGCTTCACCAGGTTGACACCTCATTTTTGGGTACGCCCGGTGCTGGTCCTGGCATGTCCTCCTGCACTCTTCACTGAACTTGGGTTGGTGGACTTGGTTGATTGGGGGATATGATGAGTTATGAGGTTGAAGATTGTGGTTGAGTACAATTCTGCTACTGCTGATGGTCCATTGTGCCTCATGGTTGCCCAGAGTCAGCCTGGGATTGGGGGGGGGGGGGGGGGGTGTTGGTGGCAATATGAGGTAATCAGCAGGAGGTTTCCTTGCCCATGTTTGACCTGATGCCACGAAACTTCATAGGGTCCAGAGCTGATGTTGAAGACTCTCAGGGCAACTCCTTGTATACCACTGTGCCGCACACCTGCTGGGTCTGTCCTGTTGGTGGGACAGAACACACCCAGGGATGGCGATAATGGTGTCTGGGGCATTATCTGTAAGGTGTGATTCCATGTGGATGACTATGTCAGAGTGTTGCCTGACTAGTCTGTGAGACAGCTCTCCCAATTTTGCCACTAGCCACCAGATGTTAGTAAGGGGGACTTTGCAGGGTTGACGGGGATGAGTTTGCCGTTGTTGTTTCCGGTGCCTGGGTTGATGCCGGGTGGTCCATCTGGTTTCATTCCTTTTAGACTTTGATATAACTGAGTGGCTTGCTAGGTCATTTCAGGGGCCAGTTAAGAGTCAATCACAAATGGCATCAAAGAGCTGTTTGAAGGCATATTAATTGATACAGAAGGAGAATTCTCACATTTTTCATTTAAAGATCTATCTGGGTGAGCACCTGTGTCTAACAGGATTGTTACATACTGAAGAACTTTTGCAGTTCTGTAAAATGCTATCCAACAACGGAACTAGCACTTGCAGGAATTTGGACTGTCCTGGCAATGGATTCAGTCAGTCATCATTTACTGGTGGATGAACATTAGAGTTTATCTGATATGTATCAATCCTTCATGGTAAATGACCTTGGCAATATGCCTTCCTGCCCTAGACATTCAAATTCTTGGACTTCTTCCTGGATAGGAACAGGGTTCTTTCCCAGTACATCATCTGCACTTCAATTACCACCAACAAAACCAAGTTAGTGCAAATCGAGAGAACTTCCCTCTGGGATTCTGTAAACTTTTGGGGCTGAATTTAACCTGTGGTGTGCCATTCCCGATGGCGGAACCCAGCAACCACATGATTCGTAAAAATGTTTAAAGGGCTGGCGGCAGGCACATGAAACACGTGCAAATGCATGATGGGCAGCTTTCCATTGGAGGATCCTGACATCAGGTGACTTTTCAGCAAGTCTGGGTGGGCTATAAAAGAGCCACCTGGACAAGCACGGAGACTCTGCATCAAGGCCAGAGGTTGCACATCTGCTCATTTTGTAGTTTACTCCATTTTTTCCCCCCAAACCTTCACAACCCTCAGCTGCCTTCAAACATCACCCCTGTCACTCATCACCTCGTTAAAACACATTATCCCCCGACACCCCTCCCCCACCTCCACCATTACGTTAAAGCCGAAATATCGGAGCAAAGCTGTAGAATGGTTCAGTGATGTCTCTCTGCAGATTCTCCTATAGGCTAATCAGGGAAAGGAGGAAGGCGCGCTTCCTGACCGACGGCAACAGAACGGCCCCCTGACTAACCAAGGTGGCCTGGATGGAGAGGGCAGAGGTGATTGGCAACTATGGGGTCCACCAAAGATCCTGGCTCCATTGCAAGGAATGGGTCAACAACCTCCTTCGATCCAGTTGGGTTAGTGGCATATTGGCATGGGATTCTCTTTCATGTGGGCATCAGGCGATGTATATGTGAGAGTGTGCAGCAAGGCTAGTCAGGTAAATGTGTGATCAGCCTCAGGACTTCTCGGTACTTGAGGCCAAAGCGTGTGACAGTTTGGCTTGAGTGAGCGATTAGATATAAAGTAACACCTCCAGCCAGTAGGTGCGATGGGGATATGTGCAGACAAGGGGGTCAGTTGGCACTTATCAAGTTACGAAATCTCCACTTTCTCCTGCAGGACAAGCAGACCCATAATCAGAAAGAAAGCGCGAACACGGGCAGAGGGGGTGCCTGATTTGAGGGTCCTCACCCCTGCTGAAGAGGGAACACTTCAAATCGCTGGGGAACAGGGAGGCCGCTCTGTAGAGGATGGTGATGCTGGACTGGCAAGGGAGCAGAATGAGAATGGATCGAACTTGGAGCTGCCATAATGGGCGTCCAGAACCACACGAGACGTTGTGCTGTGCTCACAGACTCTGTGAACTGTAATGTGTTTCTTTTTGTTCTTCTTTACAGTTGCCCGGAATCCAGACCCCAGGACTCAGCCAGTGGAGACCAAAGACTCCACCTCTGGGCACGATGACACCAATGGCCCAGGGGATGCATCATTACCCGCCTCCCCTGCACCCTCCACCAGCTCAGTTACACCCACCCAGGCTGCAGAGGGGTCGAAATTCGATTCAAGATCAACATTCTGGTGAGCGGAGCACAGACATGTCCCAGCAGCTGAGGAAGGCTGTGACAGCCCACGTCCCAGACACTCAGAGGGCTGCTGGGGATCAGGCCCCTGCTGAGCCCCATGCGGATGATGGGCCTCTGGTCACGGCCTCAAGAAGCCTGCTGGAAATGCAGCTGAGGTTAGGGAGACATAGGGGGAGATGCCAGGGGTTATGCTCAGCTTTGCCCAGAGTATGGTGGAGTCCCATGCCACTCATGTCTCAGGCACGTGAGTGTGTGGCTTCCTCCACGGAGAGTTTGCAACTTCCATGGACAGCCAGGTCGAACAACTGATCCATATGCGCTCGAACAGCCATTCCATCAGTCTAGACATGGGCTCAGTGCAGCAGTGGCTGGGCGGGAGGGGAATGAGGCAGCTTGACCTCCCTCCAGGTGCTCCTTCTCCTCAGGGAGATGCCAGTGCACCCAGATAGAGGAGAAGGTGTGACATCTGCCCCCGGGGGCTTCCTCTCAGGGTAGAGTGGATAGCCCTAGTCACCCAGAATCTGGCCGCCAATCTGGGCAGGGGCCTCGGAAAGCTGAGGAGACTGAGGGTTCTGCAGAAAATGAGTCACGAGAGCTCTCTGAGAAATGACCACAGACTGTCATGATTCTTTGCATGTGGTCATAGGTATGTTGGTTGCAAACCAGTTGGTGGTTTGGAGAATAGAATCCCTTGTGATTCACATATACCACCGGCTGCTCTGAGGGAGCTCTAATTGCAACGTAAGTGCAGACAATTACTCCATGCACCCTAGGGAACTGAGCGATGGCCACAAAGCACATTGCCCTGGTCACCTGGCTGTCATCATCTGTGGTAAACCTGTGAACTCATTGGCACAACGGAAGAGGGCACTAGTCACCTTCTTGATGCACCTGTGCGCCAGCCAGCAAAATGCCACGTTGTCCACGGAATCCCGGAAGCAGTTGGTGATGATCAAGTTCAGCGCTGCAGTTGCTTTGAGGGCCTCTGGCACTGGATTCTGCCGAATCCATGTGGCTACAGAATCGAGCATTTTACAGTGACTGCTTTTCCAGGACATCCTCAGGCGGGGGTGTCTCTGGCATTGCCTCTCGGATACCTGGAGGTAGCTTGACCATTTCTTGAAGACACACTGCCACACCAGGTGCCTTCTTCTCCTATGCCTTCCACAGATATCTGCCTCCCTCTCTGGTGCTGCCTGCGACTGGCATTGTAGCCTCAGTTGTTGCACCCTGTCCTCCTGCCCCCGAGGTTGTGTAGGAAGATTGGAATATGAGACCCACAGGTACTCTATCAAGTCAATTGTGTGAAAAGGCAGATATGAGAACCAGTGTGTCCATCAGTTCCATCCATACAGCTGCTGAGCAGTTAGATTTTCTACTTGTCACATTGCCCACACCCAAAATTCCATCTGCCCCACACTGGCCTCCTCCCACTTGGATCTGCACTTCTGGAAGCTGCAAGTGCGGTTTCCAAAATAGCAACCTCTCGAGTTAGAGTGAGCATGGTTTTGCAAGCCCTAACCCTCCAGCCTCCCCCTGTAACCTAATAATTTATCCCCATCATCTTTGACCCTCCCATTATCAGTGTGTGCCTTCCCCTGTAACCCTTGAACATCCCCAGATCACCCTGGACCTCTCGTTGTGGAAGTGTGCATGTCATCTCTCCCTCCTGAGCCCACCCCATCCTTACTGAGATTCCTCCTCTGTTCCTAGATCCTTCCCCATCATCCTTAAGAGTTCCCTTTGATCCTGTGACCCATCCTACGAGACCTCTACATATCCCTACCTCAGACTGAACCTGTCCCCTATCATGCCAGCCAGCACCCTGCTTTTTGCACTCATGGACAGCACTGACCCAGCCTTTAGGCCCCTCATCTTCATTCTGTACACTGACTGAAGCCACCACCACCCCAGGCCCCCACCCCCCCACCCACCCACCCAACCATATCCAAGACCCAGGCCCACGCCACTGCACACTTCCACATCCTGACCCCACCTTATGTCCTCCCTCAAAGACCTCCCTTGTCCCCACCCAAACCCATCACCCCACCTTACTCCTGACTTGCCCTTGTCCATTCCGTTCATCCCAGCAAGCCGCCATTCTCCTGCTCTCCTCTCTTGTGCCGCAGAATTCAACAAAGACAACAACCACTCACCTCAGACCCAACTGCACAAAGCTGACTGCACGCCATCTTTAAACGACTGCGAACCAGGTGTCACAACGTTGGCATGCACTGCTGACTTAATATTGAAGGTCGGACTTAGCTTCAATAAGTTTTAATATAAAGAGTATGCATGGCACGCAAATGTAGCACCAGTAGGATCCTGCCATAGGACGGCATGAGGCATGACTCACCACTGCCATCCTGTTGACTTAATCTCTGCATTTTAACATGCCTCCCCGGCTGATTAACTCAGCCCCGCCATGTTCCCTGCTCCCAGAGTCTTTATTAAATTTCGCCCTATTTTTTCTGGTCAGAGCTCAAAGATTCACTGAAACCATTTTAAATCATATCTGTGGCCATGATGGAGGAGTGGAAACAGAAAATAGAAGCTTCAAGCCAAGAATTTGTTGGGATCTTAAACATTAGGGATAGCAGCATTGGGCTATCCAAAACTTATACTGGACAATGCTAAAACCATCAAATAATTCTGCAATGATGACAAAAGTGTGGGTGTCAAAGGCTGCTCTTCCCCAAAGGAGTATGCTAGCAACGAGAATGTGAGAAAAGTAAATGGGACTCAGCAAAAAAAGGGATATTAGGGAATGTTACTGTAGACATTCCCAATGACCCCTCTGAAATGGAGATTTCAAGATTTTTATACATTGCTTCCTGATAGCGATTTAGAACATTAATTTTTTAACCCAGGCCAACCCATGATTAAGAATTTTGTGGGGTAAAAGCAGTATCCTCACCAGAAGAGTTTCCCAGATCAGTTTTGTCTTCTTTTGCTGAACATTTGTCCTCACAATGAACATCAGTAATAGGTCACTCCACATTTTCCCCATTTCAGGTATTGGGGGCACCCTAACTACTGGAGGAGAACCATAAAACATGCTGCAAACCTGCTTCACCATAATTCAGCCTGATTGACAAGAGGCTGGGACATTATTGGGGAGTTGGCCTTGTGTTCTGCCTACTCTACCAACTGATAGACCTAACCATCCCACAGGTTCCCAGAGACAATTGATTAGATAATGGACGTAACCAGAGAGCATCTCTGGGGGTTAAGCTTCTCCAACTCTTTTTCTGTGGGGTCCTTTCCATGTTCAGGCTGCTGCATTGGAGCTGCATAAAACCTGCCAGGGTAGTGCTGATAAGGTGTCTGCCCTGAGATGACCTTGTTTCTTAGTTGATGGCACCAATGCTCGGAGCTACCAGTGGTGGAGCAGGGACCCAAGAATCTGCATTAAACACCCCTATGTAGAATGCAATTAGGTGCAGCATTAAATTTCTTCGACTCCGCTGGAATAATGCACCATAGCCTCCAGATAAGAGTGGCGAATCTGATAATCTCAAAGATGCTTCAATTAATGACACAGATGCATGTTTTGCCAGTTCATCAATCCACTTGGAGCTACAATTACAGGCTGAGCAATTATAGCCTCAAGGACAAAGATGTTCCTGACATCTTCCTGATCAAAATAATACTTGAGGCTACTTTGGAGACAGCTTTCCCCCAGCCAAGTCTGAAGCACTTAGCCAGGTAAGATAATAAGATAATTATGGAAGAGGAAGGCCATTCAGTCCATCTTTATTTATCCATCCAGAAAGACTGTATAGTTTTCCCTTGCAGCACCCAACTGTTACTTCATGTTTTGAGGATTTCTGGCACCAATAATCTATCTAGAAACTCCATTCCAAGTGCTGACCACTCTCCATGTGAACAGCAACTTCCTGATACCAGTCTTAAGTTTTACTTTTGTTAGTTTCAAATCAGTGTCACCTGGTCTTACTCTCTCAATTTAATTTGAAGTAACGCTTTAGACTTAAATTTTCCAGTCCTTGAACGCAACTATAAAAATTCAAGCTAAAAGAAAATAACTGTCTTATCTTCCAGTGCTTAAATGCTTCCCTTGATTCACAGTCAACTGAAAGGTACCAAGTATTCAAGCTGTGGTCTGATGAGATACTGTACAATTTGATCATTATTTTCTCTGCGCTAATTCCTACAGTTTTGGCTGTGTAGTCCAATACTCTAATGCTACTGTTGATTGCATTGCTTGGGCACACTTTGCCACCGGCACACAGACACACTTCATGCCCCCACAATGGCTCTTCCGCCTTTTCTTTCTTGGCCGTCATTTTTTGCCAACCTTTCTAAAAGCTGAAAACGTGATTGAAGTATTTGTGAGGCCTTTTATCACCACGTGCACCCACTTACCGTAATTTGGCAGCATCACATTAATTTGGAGCAGTAGCCCAGTCTGCTCGTGACATTGTGAGGCCCCTTTATTTCACTCCCTGCGCAGGGAACAAATTTCGCTGGTGCTTATGAGCTGACCATGCACCTCATACTTTGCACAAGGGTCTTGGTGACTTTTTCAAGAGCTTTTAGAAACGTAGGAGCAGGCGTAGGCCATTCAGCCCATCGAGCCAGCTCCACCATTCAATACGATCATGGCTGATCACCCACTTTTCCCCCCACAATGACTTTATGTCATTGGCATTTAGAGATCTGTCAGTCCCTGCTTTAAACATACTCAGTGACTGAGCTTCCACAGCCCTTTGGGGTAGAGAATTCCAAACATTCACGGCCCTCTGAGTAAAAAAAAATTCTCCTCATCAGGGTCCTAAGTGGCCTCCCCAAATATTGTGCCTCAGTGCTAGACTCCCCAACATCTAACCTATACCTACTCCGTCTATCCCTTTAAGTATTTTGTAGGTTTCAACGATTTGTGATTTATGTGGATAAACTCACTGATACTTTGCAATTCAGATATTACAGCTCCACAATTCAGTGGTTCATTGTAAATTTAAGTATGCCCTAATATCACCTTATGTAGCTCAGTGTTAAATTTTGCTTTATAATGGTCCTGTGAAACGCCATGGGACATTTTATTGTGTTGATAAATATATAAATGCAAGTTGTCACTGTTGTACACCTAGTATTTTAGGGATTATGGGAATAGGCATAAGCTGTTGAGGCCCGCGAACCTATTCTGCTATTCAACTCGTTCATGGCTGAATTGTATCTTAACTCCATTTACCTGCATTGGTTCCACATCCTGTAACACCCATCCCTAAAAGAAAATCTCACTTTTGAAATTTACAATTTATGTTGTCACAATTGCTTTTTTTGGGGGCGAGTAAACCAATTTAACCTGAGAATTTTCTTATGCAATAATGGAGGATCCTTAAGGAAGTACAAGAAAGGCAGTTTGCCAAACCTTTTCCTGCTCTTTCCATAGTGTAAGAGTTAATGACATAAGCTATGTTGAAATGCTCACTGCAGTGAAAACTGCACATAGGCCTGAATTTAGTCCCTCGTCGGGCGGGCTCTGCAGGGGTGAGCAGGAGCAGTCAGTAAGCCGACCGCTGCCCTTGATCGGGCTGTGACTGTGATTTCACGCCAGTGGGCCAATTACGGCCCGCCCAGTGAAGAATACAAGCCCAGTTTCCCCACTCTCTCTTCATAGGACAGTCAGGCCATCCCAAGAACAAGTCTGGTGAACCTTCGTTGCACTGCCTCTAGGGCAATTTCCAACTGAACAAGTAACTGGTGTGTCATTGTTGCTGCTGACAGAAGGGAAAAAAAAACTAGAAGCATTTTGTGGTCAGGGTCATTGTGCAGTACAAGACTATGGGAAAACATGTTCTATGGCATCATGTGAGACCCAAAAAAATCACAAGAAGGGAACTATCGAGGTTATTTTCTCAAGTTCAATGACAGGTCATCCAATGGTATTTGAAGACTAAAGAAATGAAGAAGAATATTGACTACAGAAGAATGTTGATTTCAAAGGGTTTTGAGAGTATCAGATAGGGAGAGAAGGCAAAAGAAATCATGGGCAGAATTTTTCGCTCGTTAGGCGGGTGTGCACCCAACCCAAACGAGTGTAAAGTGACACATGATGACATCGGGCAAGCGTCCTAACATCATCACGCACTCCATGCGATATTTCGTCAGCGGGTACGCGCAGGAGTTGGCAGAGTCACATGAGGGGGCATGTTTTTTAACATCTTAAAATTCTTCATTTTTAATTTTTTAAAATCTTCATCTCCCTGAGGCAGCTCTGTGCCCCAGGGAGCTTTTCCTGTGCGCACCTGTGTGCGTGCGTGTGTGAACTTGTGCGCTCGCCCTCCTCCTCCTCCCCACCCCTGCCACAGGCAGCGCTGACTGCTGCCGCTCGCTTTTCACGCTGGGCAGGCCTTAATTGGCACACCAGCGAGAAAGCACACTCGCAGCCCGACCAAGGGCAGCGGTGGGCAGACCGACCACTCCCGCTCCCCACCCCCGCACAGCCTGCCCGACGAGGGGCTAAATTCTGGCTTATGTGTAACTTTCACTGCAGTGAGCAATTCAACATAGCTTATGCCATTAACTCTTACACTTTGGAAAGAGCAGGAAAAGGTTTGGCAAACTGCCTTTCTTGTACTTCCTTAAGAATTCTCCATTATTGCATAAGAAAATTCTCAGGTTAAATTGGTTTACTCGCTCCCAAAAAAAGCAATTGAGACAACGTAAATTGCAAATTTCAAAAGTGAGATTTTCTTTTAGGGAGGGATGTTACAGGATGTGGAACCGATGCAGGTAAATGGAGTTAAGATACAATTCAGCCATAAACGAATTGAATAGCAGAATAGGTTCGCGGGCCTCAACTTATACCTATTCCCATAATCCCTAAATTATTGGGTTTACAACAGCAACAACTTGCATTTATATATTTATTAACACAATAAAATGTCCCAAGGCATTTCACAGCTCCATTATAAAGCAAAATTTAACACTGAGCTACATTAGGTGATATTAGGGCATACTTAAATTTACAATGAACCACTAAATCGTGGAGTTGGAATGTCTGAATTGCAAAGTATCAGTGAGTTCATTCACATAAAACACAAAAACTCCCAGCTTTTTAAAATTCTTATTCATTCCCAGGATGTGGCATTGCCAGCAAGGCTGGCATTCTTTGGTCATCTCGAGTTGTTGTCAGAAGGTGCTGGTGAGCCTTCTTCTTGAAGAGCTGCCGTTCTAAAGGCAGTGAACCACTGGAGTTTTATGACCTTTTGACAGCTCCACAATCACTTCTATTGACACCAATCTTTTTATTTCTAGACGTTTTAGACCACATTCAAATTCTCAAGTCGTTATGGTGGGATGTGAGCTTACTTTGTTTGGATTAATAGCCCAGGCCTTTGGATTACGAGTACAGTAACAGCTACCACACTACTGTGTCCTGTTTCTCCTTGTTAATTGCTGTAAACCATCCCAGTGTCATCCTGTCACAAACCGTTCCACTAGTGACCTGTATTGCACCTGCTGTGTGGAATGTATACATTTTCCTTTACTCCCTCACACACCATCTGCATCTGCACCCGAAAATGCAGTACTTTGACTTAATTCAATCTGGCAATTTAACTAAACCTGTTTATGAGTGATCTCACCAATCAGGCATGCTTAGGACTTAACTCAAGCAGAAGTTCCAGAGTAGACCAACTTAGAGCCAGTGGGTTAACTATTCAATTATGAATCAGACACGGGATTGTTCATTACCAAAAAAAGGGAGTGTGCAATAAGTGGATTTAAGGCAAAGAAACTCCACTTTTACCTTTAAATTGTTTTTGAACATAGACTTGTAGCAAATATTGGTCATTAGTCTGTGCGTGTGTTTTGTCTAGCACAACTTGCCCAAACACGATCAAATCAATGCGAGATTGCAGAACTTCAAACACAAATTAGACCCAATGTAAAGTGAGTTTACTGGAACTTTTTGTGCTAGTTTTTTAAAATAAAAAATCGCTATAAGTAGGCCCTGTCCAAAAATTGACCATGTCCCCAGATCAAATTAATCACCATGGTGAATTTCCAATAATTGTGTCTTTTGTGAGCCTTTGAAGAGGCTCTTAAAATTAAACTGCTTCTTTTGGGTGTAAGGACACTAATAGGCATGCTTTAAAAGCATGAGTATATTTGTCTTTCAATTTACTAAGAACCTGAACACTCTACACTAATATAACTAGCGAATGGTTCTGCATTGTTTTTTTTAAAGTCATTTTCAGGTATTTAAAGTTGGGTTACTCACAGAGAGTGGATGAGCATTCTGATTAAAATGCTTCCATGTTTGTGATAAACCCATTTTCAGCTGCATTAATAAAACTGCACCAGGTTACCACACCTAAATATCAGGGAAATAACTCTTAAAAGCAAAATAATGAAAAAAGAAAATTGTAAAACACTGCCCAATTGGACTGGTTCATGACAGATTTTATATTCAGCCATATAAATAGTCGTTTAGCAGCACAGAACTTGAGTAGTGCTGAAAAAAGAAATTCTGTCAAAGCTTTTCATCTTGCACTGAACAGGACAGCTGCAAGAATACCAATTCAGGGAAGCAACAATTATACACTGTCTGAGAAGAGAGTGCTAATTGGTTGGCAAGTGGAATCTGATAGAGGCATTGCCATGGAGAATGCAACCAATCAATTAGAGTCCACTTGCCAACCAATCAGCACTCTCTGCTCATAGAATATAAAGTTGTTGCTTCCCCTGATTTTGGTTTCTTGTGATTGTCCTAATGAGTGAAAGATGAAAAGCTTTTGACAAAATGTCTTTTCTCAGCGATATTCAGCCATATGTTTGAGTAGAAACTTAGGGAAAAAAACATTTCCAGTCTAATGCATTTTGCACCTGGGTTGTCAACTGTATCTAAAACAGAAGCTCTACCACATTAAGTCTTATTTATGGGAAGAATAAAGCATCAGAATAAAGAAGGCAGTGGTTAATTTTTGTCTAATAATCAATCCTTCATTAAGTAATTAAAGAACTTACTGCTTACACATCAAGAGGAAATTAAATCACATGAGAAGCTACTTTAAGTGGTGCACAGTAGAAGTGCCATAATAAAGGGGGGGGGGATTTGCCCCTCAGTTTGACATCTTCCTTCTGCTATATTGCAATGAGAAAATAGTAACTGTTCACTGAATGCAAATTATGCGTAAAATGAGAAAAATAGTGATGTCACATTCCTAATGTTAAACAAGAGATGTTTTACTACAGTGAAGGAATATCTCAAATGGGTCCAACTCTCTGAAATTTTTAGGGCTGTGTTACCTGCAGAATGTAGCCACGGATGTAATCCTGAAGCGTCCATCCCAGAGAATGTAAGATCTGGAGTACCTCTTCTTGCTTGAGGACGCTAAACAGACGATCCAGCAGGATTTTGAGGCGGATGGGAATAGCCTGGGTACCATAGAGCATTAGGCTACTAATGTCAAAAACAACGTTAGACTGGACAATCTCCACCTGACTCTGTTGATAGAGGTGATTCACTCGCAGTTTGTCCAGAGCTGCAAGAAAAAAACCAGATATCGGTAAGCTATGGGAAGAATCAAAAAAATCAACTGGGACTTTGTGAAATGTGTAATCCAGCCATGCATCATTTCACAAAGCAACTTACTATACATTGAACACAATACTCCATCAGAATTATGCCTCAATTTTAAAGGCTTTTAATAGCCAAATCCTTATCTCTACAGTCAGTATTCCCAATTACGTTAAAGGAAACTGCAGACTACTTACTGAAACATATTTCAAAAAAACTCTTTAATAAAAAACAAAATCCTCACTGTGTAGAGGTTCAGATACCGAATCTTCACGCAATCTATTACAATCGTCCATCAAAACCTTGTCATAAGCACTGTTTACATTCTCGCATTGGGAATTCTGAGGATCCTTCACGAAAGTTACAGGGGAAATTCCGGAAAACCACTGCAGAAACTCAATCTCTCAGTGTCAGTTTTAAAGGCATGTTAGACATTTATGGGCAGGCATTTATGATTAAGCCAATAAAGCTGAATACTCCAGCCCAGCTACAATAATTGAATGTATTATGAAGTTATTCAATAACTCACCACTCTAGAAGCAAAAATAAACCACTTGATTTATGCAAGCTAACGTGACTTAACTGCAATCTGACTGAAAATAGGGGCAAATGTGAAGGCCACTTCTCAATGCAAAGAAAATGCAAAAAACTGTGGATGCTGGAAATCCAAAACAAAAAGAATTTGTTTTGGTGTAAAGCATTAGATAAATGTAATATTTAATTGGCATAGAGCATTGCACAATAGGACAGAGTCAGGTGGCCTGGATCATCTATAAAAAATAATCATAACTTGTCAAATTCTGAAAAATGTAAAAGAGTACAGGAAAAACATTGATAATTTGAATTATTAATTGCTTCAAACAGGGGTTAAAATTTAACTCAGCCGATCAGATAATTAAATGAAAACTTTTCTTGTGGGCCACATACTTCACTCCACATAAATCAAATTTGCAGTGTAGCTGCCAGTGAACTAGGATGTTCTTGCTAGCTGATTCATTATTTACCTTTAAATGATGTACCTCAAATAGTGACATTATTTGCATGATGCCCTGTGCTCAAAACTATTAGCTGTGCTTGAAGGAAATAAAATTTGAACTTCCACATCTATCCCTTCAGAATCTCATCAAGAACTCTCTGGGCAAGGCCCTCAGGATGTCTGATGATAATCAAAATGATGATGATTAAACATCTGGGGAGGCCCCAAAAACTAAGGATCAACCAAAAATTCTTCATCTAGATTACAAGCCCATGGGGGAAATCCAAGCTTCTGGGAATAGCTTTCACACAGCCATCTTTGGATAGCGCCATACCGGCTGGAAAGAGTCTACACATGAACATTAGCCCCCACACAGACAGAGCTGACTACTGGGGAACATTGGCTATATAATTCAGGCCACTTCTAATATCAAGAAGCACCCTCTTTTCACTCAAACACAAACTGAGGGTTGATCTACAACAACCTGCTCATTGCACCTCCAATGTGCTTTGAGTTCTCTGAAGACCAGCATGATCTTTCACTGCAGCTCATCTGCTGCAACATGAACCCTCTTAAGTAGAGGAAGAGGCCTTCAGGAAATCATGGCTGTGCTGAAACTTGGTAATGAGTTATTTTTATAATCATACTTATTTATCCAATTTTACACAGGTCTTTTGCTTACATGTTTCTTTCTAATCTAATCACTGCAGCCACAAGTGTTTCTACTGTCTCATCTGTGCAATTTTCCCATTCCCATTTTATGTATAGATTAAAAACAGAACACTGTCTGTTCACCTTATTCAAGCTCTTACTGTTTCTGGAATAGATCAACTGTAATCCTTTTTTCTCCTGTGTTCTGCTTTCATGTAAAAGTTTGCTTATGCCAGTTGACATAATTTAATTTAATTTTCTGCACAGTAATCATGGAATTTAGACCACAGAAGGGGGTCATTCAAGTGGTCAGGCCCAGTGCTAGCTCTTTAATTGAATTCCAGTCCAATCCCATTTCCTTGCCTTTTCCATGTAACCTGTTTTTATTCTTTTATCCAGTTCCCCTCTGTACAATGTCATCACGTGTATCCCAATGGACATTTGTGGTAAAGCATTCCATTTTCTAATAAGCCTCTGTGTAGAAAAGCTTATTCTCATTCCCCATCCATTCTTCCAATGGTAATCTCAACTCTGCATTCCCTTCTTTCAGACTTGCAAATCTGTGGAAACATTGTCCAGGATTTTTAATAGGTTGGGGTTGGGATTGGAGGTGGACGGACCTACAATTCGGCGCTGCCGGCTTCTGTGCTGGTTCACCGCCACAATCCTGACTCTGAATCAGGAAGCAGAATTTCATTTGGCAAGGTGGGCAGCCCACGGTGACCTGGACCACATCCAGGCCAACGTGGTGGGCGGAGGGCAGGGGTGGAATGAAAGATCATGCAAGGAATCCCCTCTCTACCATGCCCGTTATGGTCTTCGAGCCACATCTGTGGCTGCTGGCCATCCCCTGGTGCGGTCTCCCCTCCTGGATCATGGCCAAGCAGCTGTGGCTTTTTACATGCCCTCGCCCCTTGCAGTCTCCATGTTCAGACTAGCAGCTCTCACCTCAGCTGGTAGGGCTGCCAATCACTAAATGCTGGAGGGTTTCCCATTGGGCCCACAGCATCTGGAGTCCAGCCACCATCCTCTGTTTGGACCACAAGCTCAGTCCCCGTCTTTCAATTGGCTGGAGCATTGAAGATTGCGGTGGGCATGTCTAAAACACACCAGACGGCATCAGGACCCAGAACTAGCTCCCATTTCTAGTTCCTAACTCCTGACTGAAAATCCAGTCAATCTTTCACCTGTCATGAAAATGTGCTTTATGTCAAATCACGATTTTTAATTCATTGGCTGGAAACCTGAATCGAACTTTTAAAGACAAAGACTTTTCAAACGCAGAGACTAAAGATGACTTGAGCTCACAGCTAAAGATGGCTAGCCCATACACATTCTAATTCATTGGGATGGAGACAGCATGCTTGCAAAATACATCAAGGACAATGGCTTGGGGAATATGAACCATATATCTTGACCCCATTAGCAAGGCATCAAGGCACTCATCTGGGGTATTCAACTGATGGGGACAAGCTATTCAGCATAATCACTTAGAAACAGGACACTAGCTGGGGCGGGGGGTCCCCAGACATGAACTCATCGAGCTATAATGGGAACGCCTTAAACCCAATCACTTGAACAACAGGATCTTCACTGTGAGAAGGGGATTCCCAGACATGAACAGGTTAAAGTTGCAATGAGGAATACACATTTGAATCCTGGGTGATGGTCATGTGACAGACCCACCCTTTATGTGGTTTCAGCTTCTGCTTTCTCTACAGTAAAAGGACAAGTGACTGAGACACTGACGAGAGACGACCCGAGTGAGCTTCCTCCTCCTCCCTCTCCCAAACCCACTTGCAAAGATACATCAAGGACAATGACTTCGGAATATGAACCACATATCCTGTCCCCATTAGCAAGGCATCAAGGCAATCAACTGAGGTATTCAACTGGTGGAGACAAACTATTAAGCATAATCATTTGGACAGTGAGAAGGGGGCAAACCCCCTGTTTGCTGATCGTGACTAGCCAGGGATGCCCCTGCTTCAGACAGAGAATTCTTAAAGGAATTCAACACAGCACTATCGTCTCCAGGAGAACAGCCAAATCAGATATCTACATCGCTAAATCGGAAGCATTAGAACCACTGAAGGAAAGTTGCAATGCCACCAAATTAAGCCTGAAGCCAGCCAGATCACCCAACTAGAGTCTGTATACCCATTAAATTTCTCTGGATGATATGCTGACAAATCTATCTTTCTCTAATCTGCAACCTACTGGTATGCAAATGTGAACTTCGAGTGTGCGCAAGTGAAAGCTGGAGCGTATTTTATTATGTTACGTCAATTAGTTTAAGTGCAATAAAATTAATCTCTTTCTTTGTTTAACTCAAGAAAATCTGTCCAATTGGTTATTTTATGACCACAGCTTATAAATGGTTAAATACTCACTGAATTGGCAAGTACACCCTTTTCGTAAAAAAGCTGTTGCGGTCGAACAAGGAGGGGGCAAAGGGGGAAGCCGTTCAAAGCCTTCAGCTGATCATAACCCAGCACTAACCTTTCACAATTTTGAAATTCTCCCAGCTCCCTACATTCTCTGAAAAATGTTCCAAATTTCCAAACCTTTCCTAACAACTTTAATCTTGCATACCTGATGTTGTTCAGTGAACTGTTGCAGTATCATTTTCATGCTTGTAAAATCCTTCCTTTAACGAGGTGCCCAGAACTATATGCAATGCTGTAATTGCAGCATAATCAATGGCAATATAACTTCAACATAACTTTGCTGCTTTTATGTTCAACGCGTCTCTTGTCTACCTGCATTCCCACCGTTAATCATCTACATGTCTGCACCCCTAGGTTTCTCAGTGCTGGCTAGGTAAAAGCACATAGGAAAATGAGAGTTGAGCCTGGATTCCAATTCCAAGCTGATTGTTTAAAATCCATTCAAGGGGGCCCAAAGCATCAGCTTTGTGCTGAGGGTCTGGAGGGAATGGGGGTGCCAAAGGGAGAAAATTTAGATCTATGATGGCTCTTAAGGTGAGCAAGTGTCATTCTACCAATCCTCAGGACAGTGCAATGCATACCATAAGATTAATTGAAAACAGGACAGGTAAGGTCACTCCATCTCTGCAAGGATTCTCAAGGTTGCCTTGGGGTGCAAGTATCAACATCTCCAGTAGTACTTACCATGTACCACCCATCCATGTTTACACTGGTCACATTGACGTATGTTGATCTTCCCTGCCTGAAAACACTCGCAGTTACAGTTCACCAGTGTGCAGCGAATGGCCTGAAAACGGAGAAAGGATTAAGTATTATCTACATTGGGTGTCCATTAACGCCACACAAACCACTAAATGTACGAACACATAAAATACATTTTAACATGTTTTAAGAATTAAACAATTGAAAATTTACTCGTTTCACCAATCATTTAAACTAACTGGGTTATTCAGAGCGACAACTGGTGATCTGGAATAACCATTCGAAAAATAATACCTTTTGATGCACATCATGGAACGCATCAGTCATCTTGTATAAATGGCTACAACACCCTCTTACCTCATGGCACAAGGGAACACTGAGCATGCATCTAATTTCCCATTGCAAGGAAACACTCCAGGTTGGAAAGAACATTGTATTTGAACCTCACAGTGAAGCTTGTATTTTGGCAGACACAATGGTTTAGCTCTTGGTCCAATTATCTTTCAACTGCTTGTTTATGGGCTTTACATGTATGATTTAGGGATTAAATTTATGAAATGTTTCACAATACATTTTAGGAAAGCGTTTCACCTTCAATAATTGTGCCACAAAATAGTAAAGTAAGTATAGTGCTTACATATGAAATTTCCTGCAGATAGCAACACAACACAATCCTTCAATCTTGATCAAGAGTGACTCTACTGAAGCTGCTAAAACTGTCTTATTTCAACTTTCTTACTGTGGCAAGGCACTGGATTTTCATTTGAAGACAGTAAATTGATGTGTAAAATTGGGTATCTGAAAAAGTGGCCAATTCCCATTGTTACAGTTAAGTTACATTGTTAAGTAGGGTGGGAAGCAGCTGGTGCGCAGCATAAAAAACACCGACATAAACCAGTTGGACTGTACTAACCGTTTCAGTGCAGAAAATTTAACATAATAAAATGATCCCACTCCAATGAATACAATCCCATTCCACAGAAGAGTTCTGTTGCTATTGTTTTTCAACAACATATCGATTGTTTGATATTCAAAAACAACACACTATTTTGACTTCTGGCATCGAGGCTGACATTGGAAGCAGTTTCAAACAAGAAAAAAAGTGTGTAAATAGGAATACAGAAACATGAGTAGAACAGTTGGACCCTCGAATCTGCTCTGCCCTTCAATGAGACATTGGCCGATCTGTGACCTAACTCCACATACCCACCTTTGCCCCCCAGGTCCCTTAATGCCTTTGCAGAGCCAAAATCTATCGATCTCTGATTTCTGACCGACCTAGTATCAATTGTGGAAGAGTGTTCCAAACTCCTACCATTGCTTTTGTGTAGAAGTGATTCCTCACTTCACTCCTGAAATGACTGGCTCTAATTTTTAGATTTTTTGGACTATGCCCCAGAGTTCTAGACTCACCAGAGGGAAGTTTCTTTCTATCTAGCTTTTCTGTTCCCCTTAATATCTTAAAAACCCTGATCAAATTGCCCCCTCAACCTCTAAATTCCAGGGAATATAACCCTAGCTTGTGTAATGACTTCACAGTTGTTTTGAATAGTTTGTCAATTAACATTTTTAATGTTGTTAACTTTTGTATTGATTTAACATTTGTCCCTCGTAGGATAATGAGGAGGCTGGTTAGCTCAGTTGGCTAGGCAGCTAACACATGGATCAGATTAACATCACATCATGGGGTTCGATCCCCGTTCCAGCTAAGGCAGTCTTGAGACCTGCCTCCTTGCCCTACCCGCAATTAAAAAATCACGGCACTTTGCTGTGGTTTGGCAAATAATTGCCAAATTCCTGTCTGCAGGCAGGGAATTGAGAAAGGATAATGAAGCTGCTTTTCGGCTGTTCCTTTCCTCTGAACGTCCTTCTGTTCAGCGAAGAATAAGGAGGCCAAACACAAACCGGTTATAAGGGGTAAGCACATTTGATTCAAATGCGTGTTACACACCTATGTTCTGGGATCTCCGAGGGTGGACTTTTCACTGCAGCCAAATGAACAGATACGGGAGGGAAGAATGTTATGCTCCCCTGCAGGTGGGTTTTTAGGGAGGGGAGCCCTCAAAATGCCATGGGTGCCTTTCCTGGTGCCTACCTGCTCGCCCCTGCCCTTGTCACAATGTTATAAGTGGCGGGAGAGGCATCAGGTGGCCTGACCACCTGTCCTTGTGCAAACTGAGCCCCTTAAGCTGCCTGTTAATGGCCACTTCCCACTTCTGATGCTATTTCACGGGCAATGGGCTGAGGCCGGAGACTGGTGGGAAACTCAGCCAAGAATATTGCTTGGGCATGTGGTGGGAAGTGGAGGGGGTTGCCTCCTTTATAAGCCTCCTGTTTCCATTGAAGGCCTCCCCTCCCATGCTTTGATCATCTCCGTGTTTCCCCCTCTCCCCACACTGTCCAGCCCAACCCCTGATCCCCCTCACTCCGGCCCTGGCAACATCTCCCCACCCCCCTCTCCCCCCTCCAAGACCCCAGCACCGACCTGCCTTACCATGCGGCTCCCACGACAATCCTCACTGGGGGCTGGCTGTGTCCCAGCACTGTCAGCTGGTCTGTTAAATATTAATTCTTTTATGGGATGTGGGCGTCACTGGCAAGGCCAGCGTTTGTCACCCATCCTTAATTACCCTTGAATTGAAGCTGCTTGCTAGACCATTTCAGAGGGCAGTCAAGAGTCAACCATATTGCTGTGGGTCTGGAGTCACATGTGGCCAGACCAGGTAAGGATGTCAGATTTCCTTCCTTAAAAGGGGAAAACCAGAAGGGTTTTTCCAATAACTGACGATAGTTTCACAGTCCAAATTCCAGAATTATTAATTGGACTTAAATTCCACCAGCTGCCGTGGTGGGATTTGAATTCATCTCCCAAAGCATTAGTCTGGGTCTCTGAGTTACTAGGCCAGTGACATGACCACTATGCCACTATCTACCCCTAGCTGGGGGGACAACGGAACTGCGCTGAAGCGGACAATACACCCACTTTGGTCCATGCCACCTTTTAGCTCCCTCGTAAAATTCTATCCTGCATTTGGTTTTTAGCCACACTCCATTGATTGTTTTATTTCCTGAAAGTACACAAGTCAAAGCAGTGGAATATACCTTAACTGTATAGGTTAGGCTTTCAGGGAGAAATCCTAATTATGTTTATTCATATAGACATGACAGCAGGTTAGAAATACAATAATCCAGCTCCAAAACAGGCTAAATGGATTGGTAAACCAGCAAAATCTCAGATTTACAAACACCTACATGTTAAACCTGGAGACAAAATTGTCTGTTAACCACAAGCTAATATCCCGATACATTCCTGCAATATCTCGGAAATACCAAGTTATACCTTCACAAGAAAATAAAGTTGACTAACGTTCTGTGCTTAATGCTAACTGCAGATTTTCTGGTTACTTCTCGATGAAATTTAGAACAGATGTGATTCTTAAGAATAACTCTTCAGTAAGCAGCGCACACTGCAAACACTGCAAGACAGAAACCCCTCTAATAATTCCACTTATTTTGATTTGTAATAATAAGTAATGACATACGCATCAGCTTTTAATCTAATATAATGTACATCAGCTGTCAAATACAACATGCAGCCTATTTAGAATTAAGAATGACGCTGCATTGATTTTATTTCATCGCCAAACATGGCTCCTACTTGTTGCTCTATAGCTTTTGAATTGCTGCAGTTCAATTCCCTATGGACTTATTTTCATTGCTGTACAATGGGAATATTTCCTCAGCAAAGCACTCATGAAAATCAGTACTTACATGTAACTAGTTCACAGCTCCTGAACTGGATGAACACACACCTTCTGGCACCAGGTTCATCCAAAAAGAGACAATAAAAATGGTTCTCTCTCTCCAGGGTCACAAGTAATCAAGCTCCCAGCACTTCCAAGTCCACAAGCTGGACCTTCCAACATTTCCACGCAGCAGTTACAGGACAAGGCCATAACATAGGCTTAAAAGCAGCTGGCACCAGTTTGGGAACTCTGAGTACAGACCATTGCAAGTACAGTAGCAGAGAGGCAAGGGACAGGCATTCCACAATGGTTGGCGTTGAGCTCCATTTTGGGTTTATAGACAGTTTATGATGCCAGGACACTGAGTATTAAATAAAATTATGCTTTGTGCTTTTAGGCACTCAGTTACATGTCATGACTGTATACAATTGGAGGCATGAACAACACTATAATTGCCATGACATATAGACACATGTCTTCAGTCGCTTGGTATGACAATCTTAAAACCACGCTGTAGAGGTAGGTCTGAACAACAAATGATTTTGGAGTGATTGATTTTGTTGAAAAGAAACTAGGGTCTTCACAACTTAAATAAAGGCAATTACAGAAGTATGAAGTCTGAGCTGGCTATTTGGGAAAATAGATGAAAAGGTATGATAGCAGATAAACAGTGGTGGACATTAAAGGAGCATTTTTATAATTCTCAACAACATATTCTACTGAGGGAAGGACTCTACGGTAAGGATGTTCGTGGCTAACTAAGGAAGCTGAGGATGGTATCAAATTGAAAGAAAAGGAAGACAACACTGCAGAGTTTAGTGGTAGGCCAGTGGTCGGGATAATTTTAGAAACCAGCTAAGGATGACAAAAAAATAAAAGAGGAAGAAATTAGAATGTGGGAGTAAGAAATATATAAACAGACATTAAGAGCTTCCACAAGTATATCAAAAGAGAGAGAATAGCTAAAGTAATTGTTGGCCCCTTAGAGGGTGAAACTGGGGAACTAATAATAGGAAACAAGGAAGCAGCAGAAACTTTGAGGAAATATTTTCTATCTGTCTGCACGATAGAAAACACAAAAATCATTCCAATAGTATTCGAAAATCAAGGGCCAAAAGAAGCGAGGAACTTAACTGGCCCGCATGCTAGGGTCTTAAAAGAAGTTATTCCAGAGATAGTGGATGCATTGGTTGTAATCTTGCAAAATTCCCTAGATTCTGGAAAGGTAACAACAGTTTGGAGAACTGCAAATAAAACACCTTTATTCAAGAAAGCAGGGATTCGGTAGCCTAACACCTGTCACTGGGAAAATGCAAGAATCCATTATTAAGGAAGTAGTATCAGGACATTTAGGAGATCATAAAACCATGTTGACAATTGTATAAAGAGAGGGAAATTATGCTTACCAAATTTATTAGATTACTTTGAAGACATAACAAACAGGGTGGATAAAGGTGAACCAGTAGATATACCGTATTTACATTTCCAAAAAGCACATTGAAGTGTCATATACAAGCTTTCATTAGCATTGATAGAAAATTGGCTAACTAACAGAAAACAGTGTTGGGATAAATGGGTCATTTTCAGGTTAGCAAACTGTAATTAGTGGGGTGCCACAGGGATCAGTGCCAAGGTCTCATCTATTTACAACCTATATTAATGACTTGGGTAAAGGAGCCAAGTGTATTGCAGCCAGATTTGCTGACGATATAAAGATAGGTGGGAAACCAAGTTGTGAGGAGGACACAAAGAATCTGCAAAAGGGATAGGATAAGTTAAATAAGTGGGTGTAAAATTGGCAGATGGAGTAAATGTGGGAAAATGTGACGTTGTCCGCTTTGGTAGGAAGAATCAAAAAGCAGAATATTATTTAAATGGAGAGAGGCTGCAGAATGCTGCAGGAGACTGAGATCTGGGTGTCCTTGTACATGAATCACAGAAAGTTACCGTATAGGCACAGCAAGTAATTAGGAAGACAAATGGAGTGTTAGCTTTTATTGCAAGGTGATGAAGTATAAAAGTAGAGAAATCTTGTCACAGCTATACAGGGTGTTGTTGAAACCACACCTAGAGTATTGTGTATAGTTATTTAAGGAGGGGATATACTTGCACTGGAGGCAATTTAGAGAAGGTTCACTAGATCGATGTTTGTGATGCAGGAATTGTCTTATGATGAAAGTTTGAGTAGGTTGGGCCTATACTCATTGGCGTTTAGAAGAATGAGAGGTGATATTATTAAAACATGTAAGACTCTGAGGGGGCTTGACAGGTTGGATGGTAAAGAATGTTTCCCCTTGCAAGGGAATCTTGAACTAGGGGACATAGTTTCAGAATAATGGGTCGGCCATTTAGGACAGAGGTGAGGAGGAACTTCTTCTGTTAGAGGGTCATGAATCTTGGAATTCTCTACCCCAGAAGTTGTGGCAGTTGAGCCATTAAATGTCTTCAAGGCTGAGATAGATGATTTTTTTTTAAACTATAATAGAGTCAAGGATGATGAGGGAAAGTGGAGTTGAGGCAAAATCAAATCAGCCATGACCTTATTGAGTGGCCCCTGAGATCTCTCATGGTGAATACTGGGTGAGTTGGCATGGGAGGGTGTAAGGGGCCATGGGGATGAGTGAGGGGTCATGGGTTGGCATAAGCTGGCACTAACTTGGCAACAGGGGCTACAAGGGAACATAGGGGTGAGTGGGAAAGTCATTTGTTGGCAAGAATTTGTCCCTGTGGCTGCCGCTACACTGTTTCTGGCCACCCCAGCATGCACTCCCCACCCCAGCCCCCCATACCCAGAACAAAAATCCAGCCATCCACGGTTGTTTCTCCAGAGGTGGACGCACCAAGCTGGGAACTTTTCCAATGCTGCGCATCCACCTCAAGAGTGAAAATCTGGGTCTGGGTGTCTGTAATCCAAGAGAGCAGAATACATGTCATTCTCTCTTGCCAGAGAGTGGCAGGTGGAGCAAACACGTAGCTTCAGCTGGATGGCAGGTTTCCCAATAGTGCAGGGGGCCACTGGCTGCACACACACACCATTTGCAGACATTACATGTCAACTCTGAGGCATACCGCAAATGAAAGGGGTTCCATTCTCTCAACATCCAGCTGGTGTGTGACCATGTGCAGCACATCATGCAGGTCAGTGCCCAGTATCCTGACAGCAGCCACAAAGTCTTCATTCTGAGTCAGTCATTCTGGGTCTGTGTCATTTGCATTTGTGCCACCACAACAAACCAGAGAGTGGCCAAGGGGCTATCTTTTGATGACATGAACCTGACTCTGGTATGCAACTTATACCCAATGACAGGATGCATAAGATGAATGCTGTGTCGCTACAGTAAATGGGATAGAGCAGATCACTGGGCTGTGTAAACAATGCTTCCACTGCCTGGACCAGTCTGGAGGAATCCTGTGATACTCAACAGGGCACATGCCAAGACTTGCGCTGCTCTGCTTTTTGCTGCACAGCCTCATTATCATGAGGACAGAGCTCAACACTAGCTATACAGCAATTAGCTGAGGAGTAGCAAGGGAGAAGGCAAACATTCCCTTTCGGTTTGTGCTATGGATGGTTGACTCAACTGACAGCGATATCAGTAAACACAACCCCAATTCTCCATCAGTCCCAGACATTACCTTCTCTCCATTATTGACCACCACTTGGTCACAATACAAGATTAAATGCCACAACAGAATAAACATTCCAAACCAAATTTATAAATACAAATGCCAACCAATTACATTTGTGCATTCCCTCAGTACCTGTTTCCATGTGCCTTATCCTGTCCTAGTGCTCCTTTGCGATGTTACTCCCAGGCTGCAGCATGGCTGGTGAAGTGAGGGAGACTGCAGATGGCCTTGTAAGGTGACTTCGAGTAGCTCTGACCCTAAAAGACCAGGGTTTGGACTGCGCCATCTCAACATAGGTAGCAGCAGTCTGGGCTGGCTGACTGACAAGCAACAGCGCAGGCACTGGTGGAGTGGCAGTGGTGAGAAGGATGAATGCTGCCACTCAGAACTGCAGTTTTGTGCTCCACAGTACCACTGGCACTCTCCGGGGCAATATCTTTACCTCATGCGAGCCTGTCACAATTTTGTGTCCCTGCTTGAGCATGCAAGTACTCAACAGCACACTTAAGAGCTGGCGGACATTAAAATCATTTAAATTATCAGGCAGCATGAAGTTTTGGCTGCTGCCTGCATCGGAAGCCATAGATGCAGGATAATCCTGCATCATAAACCCAGCACCCATTCTTGGAACCTGTCCAATGTCGTAGATGGAATGCTTGACCAGAAATGATGGCCAGCTCTTTCAGAGAGCCAACATAGGTGTGAAGGGCTGAAGGGCATACATCGGTGCTGTGAGGTTTTATGTTACATGAAAATGTACATCCCCTCACAAATATAAAAACACGCACACAGGATTAGAATTTGTAGCCAAATGTAAAATTTGTACTATCACTAATTTGCATTAAATGAAAATTACTGTTCTTCTTCCCAGATGGCCCTGCCTAGCCATAAAAACAAAACCAATACAACACATCTGTTTTCCAAGGGTCTGGACTATTATTTTCTGCACCATTATTTATTTCCCTGCAAAGCTGCCGACTTGCTCCAGAACAGTTGAGGTTTCAGCCTGTTCTGTTCTCTAGCTGCAAAACACTTCACCATTCCACTCTGATGTGATTTATTGGTGGGAGGGTTCTGAGCGATTACAAAGTGTAATCCCTTGGTATCTCTGCTTGGCAAGATTAGCAACTGCTGATCATTTCCCCCTCACCACCGCCCCCCCCCCACCCCAAGTGTGCAGTGCTGTTTTATCTCGTTTACTCCGGTGAGGAGGAATGGGCAGACATTGCTGGCAATGACAAGACCACTAACAACACTTGCAAACCAAGTTCTTATGTTGTTATCTTCCTAAGGACTTATTACGTGCAGATTCCTGCCCCAGTTGTGGTCAGTCATGGAGCACAATGAAATTGTTACCACACTATTTTCTTCTAAAAGAGCGTTATTTTCCATGGTTTCACAACCAGTTCCTGGGTCACACCGTGGCTTTTAAAATGAGCCAATCTCTGCTAATTATACTCAGTTGTGCAGCTGGATATGCAGACCATGAATCAATGGGTTTTCATGCTAAATAGAGGGTGCTTTGATCAATACGCAAAAGTAACCGAGGCTGAGTAGAACCAAGGAAAATGGACTATTCAGAATATTCAAAGCTTCGCAGTCCCTCTCCTTACCAAGCAACCTCTTCTCCCCAATTGAAATAATACCCCAAGCATAATTATGAGTGTAGAATTAAGCGAGGATCACCTTCCTTTGTAAAACAATCGAAAGTGATCATGTCATGTACTGCGACTGCCCAATTATTCCCACATACAGACAAACTGCCAGAAATTGGTTTAGAAAATTTGAACTGTGTTATTCCCAATAATGTTATGGAAATTCAAGAGAAGCTATTAGTTTAGCTAATTTAGTTGTGGGGTTGCAATGCTGCACTAAAAAGAAAACAAACAGTCTCAATCATTTAACCAACTAGGTCCTGCAATTCACGGCAAACTTCAGTTTTTTTCCCCCACTTCCCACCTCCCCCCTGCCCCCGATTGCTTGCAGCAGTGAGTGACCTGCAGACTAGGTTTTAGATTCCAGGACAAGCCTGTAGGGTTGGCAACCACAGCAGTCAAAAACCACTCATGTGGCCTCAGCTGGAGTGCATTGCACAATTCTGGGCACCACACTTTCAGAAAGGTGTGAAGGGCTTAGAGAAGGAAATTCAGCAAGACGATACCAGGGATGAGGGACTTCAGTTCGGCGGAGGGGTTGGAGAAGTTGGGAGAGTCCGCCTTAGAGCTCAGAAGGATAAGGGCAGATTTAGTAGAGGTACACTAGAACCCTGTTGTTTGCAGGGGTTATGCCCCCATGAAACCTCGCAAGTGGTGAAACCACAAACAACGAACATAATTTACAATGGGAGTCCATTTGATAGGTGCCAGCCATCTTAAAATTTGACACGTATAAAGGATCAAAGGCAATAAAAACTATGTTTTAAATACGTTTCAAGAGAAGTTTACTACAGAAATTGTTTAATAAAACAATAAAACAAGAACAATGTAAAATTTGTCTCACTTAAAGTGTTTTACTTGAGTGGAGCTGGAATGTGATCAAGAATTAAAGCACAGCAACAAGGAACACTCATGTGCAAACAACAGCAGATGACACACACGCAGTGCGCACTTTCTACTGCAGAAAATACATCATGGTCACCTTCCATTTTTTTGAAACTTCATTTCAGTGGTTTTTCTTTTCTTAGCATTTTTATGTCTTGGGTAAATTAGTTCATTGGACAACCAAACTCTAACTGCACACCTCCCTATGGTCTCATCATTTGCTGCTTGCAATCAATAATGGGAAGCAACTGATATAAAGATAAACAGTGATGGTTTATTGACACATAGGGCAGAGCACCAGATCATAAGTGCTCACACAGAAACCTCCAGAACTAGACTTACAGTTCCCAGCTACCCATGCTGTACAGTGATGCGACAATGCTATCACATGATCAGTACACTTCCATTCTCTTAAAGGGACAGGGTACCTCGCTTTACCACATCGCTCCCCCTTTACTTAAAAGTATGGCTAACAAGTTTAAAACACATTAACTATTTGCACAGTAACTATTTACAGGTCAAGTCTCTCAAGAGGCCTTCTTTGACGAGTTGAGTGTCGCAGCCCAATAACCTCAGTTGGTGTTTCTGAAACCTCTTTTTCAGGGGCAGTTGCCCACTATGTTCCTCAGTGGATGATTTCACCATCTTTCAGGTGCAGTCACGTTCACTCCTGCTGCCCCTCCCCTCCAAGCTGAAACAGATAAACGGCAACAAACACAAAACAATACGGTGATGAGCTACATGGTGTGTGAGGAGAAAGAGGGAAAGGAAAAAAAAATCTTTGTTTTTCTTCCCGAGGACTGTCAATAGTTTCTCTCTATTCTTTTTGCGTGTCCTTTTCTTGGTAGCACTGACCTGTATCTCTGTCTTCGCTTTAATTTCGCTGTTGGCTGGACTAGACAGAAACGAGCTGAACGTGAATGAACTCGAGCTGTTTCCCAACAGCTCTTCTGAGGATTCAGGATCTTCCAGCTTTATGACTTCGGGGTTTTTACACAGTTGCTGCTTCTGCTCTTCCAATTCTTTCCTATTCTCATTAATAGTTTCCTGGAGAAATGCATATTGTTGACCTTTCTTAGCTAATTCGTTCCTTAACTCGGCCAGAGACAGGTTTAACTCTTCCTTTTCTTCTTTATATCTTTTCAGTGGCACAAATTGGGAGCTGATTGAATTTTGTAGTGCACGCAAGTCCTTTAATAGATTTTCCATTTTTTTTCAAAGGATGCTGACTTCAGCTTGAACTCTGTCCCGGTGTAACACTTCTAAGTGATTCCCCCGTTGGGTCTTTGTGGACTCATTTTTTTTTCTTGCAGCAACACTTCTGGTTTTGAGAACTTTGGGAACTTAGAGGGCCCTCAAAATTTATCTCTCCCAGCCAGTTACTTCCAAGGAGACTCGGTCCCCTGGCTTACTTTACAAATAGGGGTAATTTTGCAGACTGTTCCTCATACTACACTTGACTTGACATATCCCTTTCATATTTATTTCTTCACCTGTGTATGTCTTCAGCTTCATGTCTGACACTTCCAACTTCAAAGGATGGGTTCCTTTACTCAGATATCTAAATGTTTGCTCTCCAAAGAGGGGCATGGACACCCCCATATCAACTTCCATCTTAATGGGTTGTCCTTTGATCATTATGGCAACTTGGATTGGCTCAATTCTATCCATTTTGAGGTTATATAATGAATGGATGCTGATTCTATTTCTTCTGGCTCTTCAATGAGGCATATTTCATGATTTTTACTTCTGCCTTTATAGTGTTATTTTAGCCTTTTTCTGCATTATGCATTATGTGGCCATAGGAGTGGCAGAAAAAGCACTTGACTTGTTTGAGTTGTCATTCACTCACTGGAGGCCTGGATGTATTTCTCTCATTCATTTTGTGGGTTTTCACTGCAGTACTGTTCTTTTTCAATGGTCTGGAGCTAGAGAGCATTTCCCGCCTTCCAGTAGAGTCCGAAGTTCTCGTGCCTTTTCTTGCCGGATTGTCCCATTCAACCAGATGGATGGCGCCATTTTGAGTATCTTTTATAACCTCGGAATTTCTAACAGCGCTCCATCACGGTAGCTAATCCTAATGCCTTATTGAAGTCTAGACCAGGTTCAGCTAGCAAATGCCTCTGGACGGTGTCATCCCCAATCCCACGTATCAGCTGGTCTCTCAACATATCACTAAAGGATGTTCCCAATTTGCAATGCTCCATTAATGCCTTTAAAATAGCCACATAGTCAGCTATTGTCTTCTCTGGAATTGAACTTGAATTGAATTTTAAGTGACCTCAGGTGGCTCTATAAAATTTTTATTAACTTGTCGAAAGTCCTCGAGTCTGGGGTGCTGGGTGACATGAGGCTGCAGATCAACCCGTATGTTTTGCTCCCGCTTGAGGATAAAAGAATTGCCCTCTCCTTCTCCTCCCCAGCCATGTCATTAGCAGTTAAAAAGAACGTGAGGCGTTCAACATACTGAGACCCGTCGTTTGAAATGGGGTCGGATGGATCGACATGCCCAAGCTGATGGCATCGTGAACAACTGCAAGGGGACTACACTTCCGATAGGCTTTCCAGGTAATGACAAGTTTAGGTGTTTGGCTTACTGCAGATTCACGCTCTCTCTGGGGTCTCTTATAATTTTCTGTCCATAGCCAATTTTCATGTATTTACTCTTTTAAATGTATTGCTGCTTTAAGAGCAGTCACCGTTTTTTTAAAAACTCTGCAGCTGTCGGTTTTTCTCTGCCGGGTTTCACGCTCTTTTCAAGTTTTGGCAGGATCCCCACGATCGCGATTCTGCAACTTTTTTTTTAATTTTTAATTGCTGACTGTCGCCTATTTTACAAGGGAAGTGCAGACGTTCTTTCCAACACTCTGCCCACCCGTCTTGAAATTTATTTTCTTTTGTCCTGTATCCTCGTCATACCTTTTATGTCTTGGGTAAATGAGTTTATTGGACAACCGAACTCTAGCTGCCCCCTTTCCTATGTCCTCATCATTTGCTGCTTGCAATCAATTACGGGCAGATGTAAGAATAAACACTGATGGTTTATTGAGACATAGGGCAGAGCACCAGATCATACGTGCTCACTCACAAACCTCCAGAACTAGATTTATAGTTCCCAGTTGCCCACGCTGCACAGTGCTTCAACAGTGCTATCACATGATCAGTACACATGCATTCTCTTAAAGGGACAAGGTACCTCACTTTACCACAAGCATTTTCTAAAGTTGGCTTCTAGTTTTTACTTTTAAAACAGTGGATAAGCAAACATTTGGGTCTGCAATGGGTGATCTGGCATACAAAAACCTTTGCACGGATAAGTGAATTCACAAAAGAGGAAGTGGAGAATGATAGGACTTTACTGTATTCAAAATTATGAGAAGTTTTGCTAGTTCTCCTTATTTGCTCGGTCTCCTTTGGAAAGTGGAGTTAAAAACCAGTGTTCACAGATTTGAAGTATTTGGCAAAAGGAGGAGGAAAATGAGAAATTTCTTCACACAGACGGCTGTTAAGAACCAGGACTCAGTACCTAAAAGAGTGGTGAAATCAGATTCCATAGGAACTTTGAAAAGGCAACTGGGCATCTATTTGAAGAGGGCAACAAAGAGCTGGCACAGACATAAGATGAACAGCCTCCCTCTGTGGTAAGAATCTATTTTTCCATGATTCTACCCATGAAAGTTGGCAGCTTGTGGTGGTCACTGAGTCCCGTGTCAGTTACTGGCTGGAGGTATGAATGAAAGTCTAGGGCACAATGGTAAAGTCTAATCATTATAGTAAAATTACCAACACGGGGCATAAATGCACATGCTAGAAGCTGTAACAGTAAATAAATGTAGTTCAAAAAGGTTAATATTAAAAAGAATGCAACTGGTTAAGTATTAGAAATCAATAGGTTTATGCCATCGATACAGAACCATCGAACATTCCAACACTGAAACAGCCCTTTTTGTCCATCACGTGTGCAGTGGTGTGTTTTTATCCACGTCACTGAGTTTAATCCCAGCTGGCTCCTGCTTGCTTCTCAACCCCATGGGATGTATAATTTAAGTTAAATTATGCATGACTTTGTGGTAGAAAATTTATCTACAACAGGAAGCAATTTCCAAGGCCAAACTATTGTGTCCAATACCTTTAAAAGCAAAACTTAGCAATAATTGGAGGGTACAGGGTGAATAAAGCAATAGGCCAAAAATAATAAGTCACCAGCAATGTGCAAGTTTACGATGGTTGATTTGTATAATAGGGAGCTTTTGAAAGGTAGGGGGCCTGTGAAGACTACAGGGCAGTAGAGAAATCATGTTAGGCCCCATGTTATTCTGATATCATACGATTTGCACAAGGCTATTTGAGTGCATGATTATCCCATTCTACAGCCAACCCAGAAACCATAATCCACTGAAGCAGAGTGTCTGGAAGCAGTCACCAGCACATATAGATGACGATTAGATAGTGATGTTCAAAAAAAAAAAATGCCTTGATGAATCACCAAGCAGTGGTGAGGAATGAATATCAATGTTGTTTGATAAAGGGCCAGCTGCTACAGAGCAGAAGCCAAGCATACGGAGTGCTCTTTCTGATTTGTATGAAGATATGGACTTCAGTAGCCCTGCTTTTAAACTGAAGCTGATACGGTAGTGGAACCATACAGAGAAATGACTTGTTTCTTCACGCAGAACAGTAGAAGGTGGTCTGGCTACTGTGGGGGAATCCATCACCTAGACATGCACTGCCTTCTCTCACGTGGAACACTCTGCTGGCTGACATTGAGCACATGGAAAAACCCATGGTACCTGGGTAGAGATCTGGCTACTTCCCAGTCCAATGGAACAATCTGCATAATTAAGGAAGAATTAAAAATGGCGGCGAGAGCTTTGACTATCCTTCAACATCCTAGAGTGCAGCCATCAGATTCTGGTGGCGTATCTGCCTTGGTCCTGCTCATTTTTGCAGAACCAATTTGTTTTGTTCAATTATCTCTAACAATTGTTTCATATCCTTTTCTGGTCCTTCTAGTTATATTCTCACTTCCATCAATGAAAAACCAATGCAAAAAATATTTACTATCTCTGCCATTGCTTCACCCTTCTCAATTCAACCCCCTCTTTCATCCCCCAGTAGTAACATCCTCTAACTGTTCTTTTACTTTGCATATATGGTTACAAAGGCCATTACTATTTCCTTTTAAAAAGGATATTAACAAAACATGTGAAAAATACATTGTACCAGAATGTTTTTAAATTTATTCTTTCATGGGATACAGGTGTTATGTGTAAGGCTAACATTCATTGCCCACTCCTAATTGCCCTGGAACTGAGTGGCTTGCTAGGCCATTTCAGAGGGCAGTTAAGAGTCAACCATATTGCTGTGGGTCTGGAGTCACATGTAGACCAGACCAGGTGAGGATGGCAGATTTCCTTCTCTAGAAGACATTACTGAACGTGATGGGTTTTTAATTACAACCGATGGCAGTTCCATGGTCACCATTACTAAGGCTAGCTTTCAATTCCAGACTTTATTAAGTGCCTTTAAATTCCCCCAGCTGCCATGGTGGGATTTGAACCCATGCCCTAGAGGATTAGCCTGGGCATCTGGATTACTAGCCCAGTGACATTACCACTCTGCCAGTCTCCCCCCCCCAACTTTACTATAAATTACCAAAAGGAATACCGGTAGAGAGGTTTAAGAGAAGGGATTGTTAGAGCCTTTTGGCAGTTGAGGGCTCGGTCTCCATTGATGGAGTGATTGAAACTGGCGATGCATAAGTGTCCTGAATTTGAGAAGCACAGGGATCTCAGAAGGCATACTGGGCAGCACACAGCATATAACTACAGCTTTGCAAACCCTCCCTGGGTTAAAGCCTAAGATTGCTTCCTCTGCCCAATCAAAATATCTAAAGTATTGCTGTAGCACCCCAATAAAGTTCAATAAGGGCCTGAATTCACCCAAAAACCTAGCTGCACTTTTCCTGGAACTTCAGTGTATAGGGGCTGTGATGAGACATCAGTGGCAATGATTGCAACATATTTCCTCAAGAAACAGTGATCCTGGTCGTCTTCCACACATTGTGCCACATTTGACTTCCTCAGAATGAATATGCCAATCCTCCCTTGTAAGAACCGCATACTGAGGTGCACGTTGATGGAATAATACTCTTCCTATTTAGGTATGCGATGGGATGAATGGGAACATGACAGTCTGTACACATACAGCCAATAGCGCTCTGGAAAGCCAGCAATTTGGAAGAACTGTTGCTGCTGAGCTGTATATAGTGAGGTGAGTGGCAATACAGAGCTTCAGTTTCCTTCTTATTGAAGCAGCTCACAAAAAAAAAGATTGTGCCCTAAAGCATCCCTCGGCATTCGAATGTCCCTAAAAGTTGTGAGAAGAGTTGGCCTCCACAGCCACCAGCTGCCTGCCTCTTCTGCATTTTCTCAGAATAAAGATCTTCATGGGTCTGCTTTCCAGTGACAGATCTCACAACACATGGACCCTACTGTTCAGTCACCTTCCTGCATAGTTGGGTGAAGTAGTCATCGGGAACTTTGGTGCTCACAGCACAACATAAATGATTGCTTCTGAAAGCGATGAATGAATGTCAGGTGTGGCTCAGTTGGCCACATTCCCACCCCTGAGTCAAGGGTTGTGGGTTCAAGTCCCATTCCAGAGGCTTGAGCACAATAACCCAGGTTGACACCCCAATGCAACACTGAAGGAGGGCTGTACAGTCAGGAGTGCCGCTTTTCAGATAAGACGTTAAAATGAGGTGCCATCTACTCTCTCAGATGGACATAATAGATCCCATGGCACCATTCCAAAGAAGCACAAGAGAGTTCACCACAGTGACCTTGCCAATATTTATCCATCAACCAACATCACCAGAACAGCTAATCTGGCCAGTACCTCATTGTGGCAGCTTGCTGTGTTCAAATTGGTGCTACTTGTTCTATTTTGCCTCAGTAAAGCTGTAAAAAGCACTTTGGGATGTCCGGTGATTGTGAAAGGTAAGTAAATGCAAGTCTTTCTTTCTTTAAAGGAAAGTTCCAAGTACTGTGCAGGTGCATCAGGCTCAGGTGCACATACAGGTAGCAGCTCTATTGAATCCCAGTTTACTGATTAGCTAAAGAGCCACTCGCCATTGCTGCTTCCTCAGCTGAGCGGTCACATAAGAATGGGACATCTGGAGAAATCCATGACTGAAAAGTGATTAATACACTAACCCAGCACAAACACTCATACAAATTATATCTTATTTCACTTTTAATACATCTTATATCCTGCCATTTTTTATTGTGCAGTCAGCTGTGCAAAAGTAAAGCATACTTAATAGATTCAATTCATGTTCAGTGCTTCCCTGATGGTTAACAAACTTTGACCAAAAGCCATTATATGCTGGTTTAGCACTTTAAATGAGGTTATGAAACCATTCTTCTGTTCCACAGTCAAATGGAGAACTTCTTCCAGCTCTTAACCAGCATTCCTGAGCTGAACAAACAGGAATATTTCAAAGTGCAGTCTACTCTTAATAATTCAAGGTCATTCTTTGCAATAAAACTGTGAAATGATCCAAAAATATGAATGAAACCACATACATAACACAGTAATGCACGGATTTGGTCTTAATAACATTGAATTCTCAGATAACATGAATGAAGTAACGTTGAATTAAGGGGAGTCAGCTGTATGGATATAGGTATGGTCGGGGTATGGAAATAGCTCAGTGGTCCATTGTATTGGTCTTAACTGGCGCATCATCCATATTGAGAGAGAGAAGAGAATGCAAAGCCAATGGAACAACTAATTCTAGCCAGTTAGTAGATTCCTGGCTTTTCAACTTTGAAAACAGGCAACCAGGAATGGTGGATTCTACATGTCTTAAAGGGCATGAAAGCCCTGCCAGAAACATTCTTTCCAGAGTTGAGGAAAAGGAGGAGAGAGCCTGAGGAATAGCCTTCCAAAAGCTGTGATTTTTGACACTTGAATCATTGCATTTGGCAGCACTTTAGAGGGTCAGCCAATTAAACTTCCTCTGTCAGCGTTCTGAGCTCTGGATTCCAGGCCACAGCTGTTCCAATACCCTGCACACTCTATGCCTTTAAAAAAAAAAACTTCCAGGCCTCACACCTTTTGAAGATGCCTCTTAAAATCTCCTGGACTAGCTCTTTTGACAATTAGATACTGTATTTTTCCCCCGAGGAGAAAATTTCAGTGCCCTAGCTTTCCAATTAATTGTATTACCTGGAAAAACTCAGCAGGTCTGGCAGCATCGGCGGAGAAGAAAAGAGTTGACGTTTCGAGTCCTCATGACCCTTCAACAGAACTCAGTTCTGTTGAAGGGTCATGAGGACTCGAAACGTGAACTCTTTTCTTCTCTGCCGATGCTGCCAGACCTGCTGAGTTTTTCCAGGTAATTCTGTTTTTGTTTTGGATTTCTAGCATCCGCAGTTTTTTTTGTTTTTATTCCAATTAATTGTACCTAATTCAATTTATTGATAACACTTGTTTTGATGTGTCCTCAGTTTAACTATGGGCGGAATATTCCATGCCCACTGGCATTGGGCGTGTTCGGTGGCACGAGTGGACAATACTGCGAGAAGACCAAAAATCGGTTTCACAACGTTGTGAAACCAGTTTGCAACTGTCCGCTCTGCCCATCAATGGCAGGCCATGTTTCTTGCTGTCAGACGTTGGCAACATCATTGTAATACATCAGCATATCATTGTAAGCCCAGCCTGCCGGAATCATTCCCCCCCCACCACTTGCTGGATCGTCTGAGCACATTGGCATGTACAGCATATATAAGGTGAGCACATGATGGCCTGCACTTTGAGGGGAACTTGGAGGAGAGTGCACAGTAACCCCCTCGGACACAGACTGCAAACTAATGAGTGTTTCAGTGGGCTGCAGAACAGTTGGACTGCACATGTTGTGCAATCTTCTTGCTAAAGTTGGCCATGGAGCAGTCATTGTTGGAGGCACTCACAGCCTCTTGCAACATCAGCATCCTGGTTTGGACCAGGCTTCTCCATGGTTCAAGCTAATAGTGTAGCCTTGCGGTGTGGGTTAGGAGAATGCCTGTGCCTGAGCTGAGAGCACAGCCTGTAGTCCAGTGGGCAAAGCTGCTGCCAATCAGTCGGGTGGAGTGGGGCAGATGTGGGTGGGGTTTCGGGCAGCCACGCAGAGCACTAAACTCTGGCCATCCAAGTGGTGGCCAGCACTCTCCAGGATGTGTTAAGGGGCCTTCAGACTTAACCAAGAGAGGTTCTTAGTGCACCTAAACTAATCTACGAGTCTCTCTTTCATCCTGCAGGAGTACAACATCAGGAGCATGGAGCCTGGTGAACTAGCTGTATGCCTCATGGCTTACCGAGAGTGGATACGAAGGAGGAGTAAAAGAGACGCCTGGCTGCTAGAGGGAGGAGCGACACCTTCAGGAAGAATGGGTGGCTGGGGCTTCCACAGAAACCGCTGAATAGCCAAAGTGAGCCGTCGCTGGTCGGTGCCCAGCTAGACCCAGGGTCTACAGACTCCGTCTTTCATTGCTGCAGATGACCAAGAACCAGTGTCGCTGAAGACTGCACATGTCTAGGGAGCTGGTCAGTCATATCTGCCAGCTGCTGCAGGACTTGCCGCCACGGGAACATGGAGGGCACTCACTGCCAGTGGCCGTGAAAGTGACCACAGTGCTCAATTTCTACGTCAGTGGCTCCTTTCAGGGCTCCACAGGTGATCTCTGTGAGATATCACAAGTCCCCACCCACAAATGCATCCATGAGGTCACCAATGCCATCTTCACGAGGGCACACAACTTTGTGCATTTTGCCTGGGACAAGGTAAGCCAGGATGCAAGAGCAATTGGATTTTTCCAGATGTTGGGTTTCCCACAGGTGCAGGGTACCATCGACTGCACTCACGTGGTGCTCAGATCTTCATCACAACAAGGGGTCCACTATATCAACTGCAAGGGCTTCCATTTGCTGAATGTGCAGCTGGTGTGGAACCACCACAAACACATCCTGCAGGTGTGCGCACAGGTTCCAGGGACTGTCCATGACTCCTACATCCTCAGTCAGTCACAGTCCCCTGATGTCTTCCAGGGTCTACAGAGGCTGCAGGGATGGCTCCTCGGGGACAAGGGCTACCCTCAGAGGACAAGGCTGATGACACCCGTGTGGTGGCTTCAGACTGCAGCAGAGCTAAGGTACAATGAGGCTCATGCTGCAACTCACACCTTGGTGGTGCAAACCATTGGGATGCTGAAAATGAGGTTCCGGTGCCTGGGCCAGCCTGGTGAAGCCCTGCAATACAGTCCACTGCACCCTTTACAACCTGGTGCTGCAACGTGGAAAGGATCTGGCTGAGGAAGAGATGGTGGAGCTGCAGCTCTCTTCCGATGAGGACGACATTGATGGAGATGAGGTTGAGGAAGTCCTCGAAGGAGATGAGGCCATCGCTCTGGCCAGAAGAGACAGGTGCACTTGGGAGGCCCTCATAACCACTAGATTTGTGGAGGATGATGATGGCATGTAGTGAGGAGACACCAAAGATCTTCATATTGTATCTGTGAACGTTTGACTGCAGTCTTGCTGATGGCAGTGCAAGTAACCTCTGTGTTAAGGCTCCTGACATGGAGATGTAGCGGAGGCCCTAATATTCCAGGAGGATGATGACAACATGCAGTGAGGACACTCCATTGATCTTCACATAATCTCTGTGAATGTCTGACTCCTGTCTGGCTGAGGGTAGCTCGCTTGCACTCTGAATTAACAGGCTCATATCATAGCGACACAGCCATAAAATGTTAAATGCATCTGATCCTTTGTCAGCCTTCAGCCCCTAACCCCTTCAGGAGCACAGCGTCACCGCTCACAGATGCCGATGAGATGGGGGCCAGCTCCACCTCAAAGGTGCTGGGAGCCACACAGAGAGAATGATGGAATTCTGTGATGCCTGCCCACAACATCCTGGCAGCAATGACCAGCACCATCAAGGTGCAGGCATCACTAATGTGTCCAGTGAGTGTGAGGCTGGACCATCACTTTGATCTTAAGGTTACACACTGCACAAGGAAGAGGCCCTGGACTGAGACACCTGCTTTTTAATTCATTCAAGGAGTGTGTGCTTTGCTGGCTAGGCCAGCATTTATTGCCCATCCCTAATTGCCCTTGAGAAGGTAATGGTGAACTGCCTTCTTGAACTGGGGCAGTCCATGTGGTGTAGGTGCAACAACAATGTCATTAGGGAGGGAATACCAGGATTTTCACCCAGCGACAGTGAAGGAACAGCGATATATTTCCAAGTCAGAATGGTGAGTGGCTTCATCTAACCTTTATCTTGTGCAGGAACCAAGATTCTACATCTGAGAGACACAAACACTGCTCATCAGAACAAGGACCCATAGGCAGGGAGAAATTCCTGGGAGTTTACTTACAATAGTGAACATTATGTACAAGTGATTTACACCCATGCCCAGGCTGTGCAACTACATCTTCTTAACCTTCCTAACCCTGCCGCTATGTCTTGGTGCTCTCCCGACATCCACAGAGTAGGTGGAGGCAGCCTGCTGACTGCTACACCCTGTCTGTGATGACCTTGGCGGCTATCCTCTGGAGGCTGAGACCAGGAGGGCCCCGGCCTGCTTTCACGGTCCTCCTGTGTGGCAGTGGCACCCTCTTCAGCCTGTGGAGCTGGAGCTGCTGGGGTCACAGGAAGAGGGGATTCGGATGGGCCACTCTCCTAGTCACCTGGGTGGATGGGCCCAGAGTGTGTACCTGCTGATCCTCCTCCCAATGGGAGCCCAAGGCTGACCCCTTAAGGAGAAGGAGCAGCAGGAGTGGGACTGAACTGCCCTGCATCCCTCTCATGTGGACACTGCTGGAGGCCAGTTATGGCATCAGTGATGGGTTTTAGTCCACACAGCAGTACAAGAGCGACGTCCTGAACCAAGGTCTCTACGGCAGCCACTGTCCTACCCGTGTTGAGCTCAGTGTGTTGGCATGCCGACAGTATCATCTCAACCTGAAGGCGGACGGACTCCTCCATCATGCTTTGCAATCTGAGGAATGCAGCGGACATCCCTTTCCGATGTTGCCGAGCTTGCCTTTGCAGCTCCAGCAACTGAGGTGTGACTGAGTCCAGAGGCTCATCACCTGACTCGGACTCAGCAGATTCCTGGCCTCCAGCAGTCCTCAGAGTTCCAGAGACCTGGGAAGTCCCTGACGCCACCTGCTGTGGATCAGAAAGTGTGATGTGCTCACCCGATTGTGATCCCGGGGCTACTCTAAAGCTAGGTCCCACCAAGGTGTGTGTCTCTGCGCTGGTGGAGGGTGTGGGTGAGCGCTGTGACAGGTCATCAATGAAATATGGTGCCCGGCATGGTGAAGCAGTGAGGTGTTGGCATGGCAGCCGAGTGAATGCCTGTCCACCCACCATCGAAACAGCGTGTTCCTCGGGAATGCACAATTACTGCGGCAGTTTTGGGATGATATGGTGTTAGAAGCCGCCACTGCGGCCAGTGGGTAAAACGTCGTTTTTCCCACTCGTGGCAGCATTTAGTGCAAATCTGAGATGATTCCGCCCCAAAACTTTGAATATTGAATTCTTAAACCTGAAAGCAATTAATTCAAATTGACAAAGTCAGGGTCCTTATTGTGACACATATACAATGTCACACTCACGAGCAAAGTAACAAAATTACCAAAGCTGTCATTTGGCCCTACATTCATTGTCCCTTCAGATTGTTTAATAACAGTTCCTAAAACTTCATCCATTGGAATAGGATCATGTCTCTGGTATCAGGGTAACTAAGTACAGTAAAGCCAATAAGCTATTAACTGAGTTTTGAAAGTGCATATCAAGAATTTAAGGGTGAAGGAAATATATTAGGCTTCTGAACTTTTCCGTGATGGGAGATATAAATGCTTTTAAAAAACTATTTTCCCATCCAAATTTATACAGAATAGGGGAAAAGACCCAATAATAGTGTCAGGCACTGCACAGAATACACTAACATTGAGTACCTCAGCCTAATATCCGGTTTCACACAAATTCTCATCACAGATCTCCAGTCAATTTTTAAAAAATATATTAATTCATGGGATGTGGGCATTGCTGGTTAGACCAGCATTTAATGCCCATCCCTAATTGTCATTGAGAAGGTAGTGGTGAGCTGCCTTCTTGAACTGCTGCAGTCTGTGTGGTGTAGGTACACCCACAATGCTGTTAGGGAGGGAGGTCCAGGATTTTGACCCAGCAACAGTGAAGGAACAGTGATATATTTCCAAGTCAGGATGGTGAGTGGCTTGGAGGGGAACTTCCAGGTGGTGGTGTTCCCATGCATCTGCTGCCCTTGTCCTTTTAGATGATAGCATTCATGGGTTTGGAAGGTGTTGTTCAGGAGGCTTGGTGAATTCCTGCAGTGCACCTTGTCGATGGTACATACCGCTGCTACTGTGCGTTGGTGGTGGAGGGAGAGTACGTTTGTGGATTGGGTGCCAATCAAGCAGGCTGCTTTGTCCTGGATGGTGTCTAGCTTCTTGAGTGTTGTTGGAACTGCACTAATGCAGGCAAGCGGAGAGTATTCCATCACACTCCTGACTTGTGCCTTGTAGATGGTGGACAGGCTTTGAGGAGTTAAAAGCTAAGTTACTTGCTGTAGGAATCCTAGTCTTTGACCTGCTCTTTAAGCCACAGTACTTATATGGGTAGTCCAGTTCAGTTTCTGGTCAAGGGTAACCCCCAGGATGTTGATAACGGGGGATTCAGTGATGGTAATGCCATTGAATGCCAAGGGATGATGGTTAGATTCTCTCTGGTTGGAGATCGTCATTGCCTGGCACTTGTGTGGTGTGATTGTTACTTGCCAATTGTCAGCCCAAGCCTGGATATTGTCCAGATCTTGCTACATTTGAACATGGACTGTTTCAGTATCTGAGGAGTCACAAGTGGTGCTGAACATTGTGCAAACATCCCCACTTCTGACTTCATAACAAAAGGAAGGTCACTGATGAAGTGGCTGAAGACGGTTAGGCCTAGGACACTACCCTGAGGAACTCCTGCAGTGATGTCCTGGAGCTGAGATAATTGACCTCCAACAACCACTAACATCTTCTTCAGCCAATATTCAAAAGCCAATGCTATAAAGTTTAACTTTGATGCCTTTAATATAAGTGCTCGGAGGTTTCAGCAGAGCCGGTGAGCCAGCAGTGTGATCAACCAGTTAACAAATAGGAACAATGTAAGCTGTTATTGATCTAAGATATACTGCACCATTCAGCATTAGGAGTTTTATAAGCTATTTGTTACCTAATCTACTATTGTGTCTCAATCTTAAAGTATCCATCACTGAAAACAAAATACAGCAGATTTATGTTTGATTTGCAACCCATCAATTCCAATGGAATGATAATCTGGAAATGTCTATAAAGAGCAACAAATCGCTTCAGCAGATTGCAACCCAAGTGTGGTAACTGCATGTATTGTCCCTCCATTCTGTCAATCATGGGTCATGTGATGTTCTGTGAGGGCTTTGAGCAGTGAACTCTTAGCACAGGCAGTCCGGTGGGCGGGGGGCAGAGTCTTCCTGACACAGGATCAGGTCATCCTAGAGTCTCCGTAATAAAGATTTACTGTTTCTTTATGAAACCTGTCTGCTCCATTGAGTCATCACAGTGATGAAGAAGAAAATCTGTATCATGAAATTTTACATCACAGTGAATGATGCAAGTTAAAATGTTACAATTTAATCAATAAAATGGATCAAAACAGGTTAATTGTAGAGATATTGTAACTAGGGTTAAAAATTAACATATCGTTCAAAGGAGTCTCGAAGAATGAAGAGGGCCAATAGGGGCATAATACAGTTCCTTGTGGGTAAAATGGGTTTTTGTTACTGGCGTTCTGCCTCACTTGTACTTAATTATGTGCTTCCCAGTTGTATGAATGAACTTTTTGACACTTCTCATAGTTACATGGCTTGTTAAGTGTTTTAAGTGTGAGAAGGTCGTTACCTCAGGTGCCTCACGATTAGCTGCTAATTCCCCATTATCACTAACAAAATCTTACAAAAATTACACTTTCTGCATTTTTGTCAGTGGATCAGGAATACTGAATGGGGAAAGGAAAGGAATTTTGCTCCCTGCCTCGAGTGCCCCAGCCAAACAAAGTTGAAAGTTGCATCAGTAACTTGGAGAAGTGCAGCCAACGCCCTTCCGTTATCAGGTCACAAGTGGGGAGGTCGCTGATGATTGCACAATGTTCAATGCCATTCACAGCTCCTCAAATGCTGAAGCAGCTCATGCCCGCATGCAGCAAGACTTCGACAACATTCAGGCTTGTGCTGATAAGCAGCAAGTGCTATTTGTGCCACACAAGTGCCAGGCAATGCCAGTGCAATTACACTTCATCTTTTAAAAGTGAACAATTTTAAAATGGACCACACTCAAAACACTGTCACAGCCCCAGGTAATTGTACACTAATTGCAGCTTACATTGTAGCAAACTACAGATAGTATAAAAACCAGGCTGCACTGATACAGTTGATGAAATAACCTCAAGATGGTGACAATGAGTCCAGAGCCAACAAATGCAAGTTTGTCTTCCTCCTTCTGAGATAGAATCTAACCAACCCTTGACCTTCACCGAATCCTGAACATCAACATTTGCCATTTCTTCTTTGTCATAGGATCAAATTCTTGGAACTTCCTCTCTAACAGCACTGAGTGCACCTACACCAGAAGGACTGCAGCGATGCAAGATGGCAGTGCATCATCACCTTCTCAAGGATGATTAGGGATAGGCAATAAATGTTGGCCTTGCCAGAAACATCCACATCCCATGAGCAAATCGAAAAATAAACTTACGCAAAAACAGTTCAAATCCCACCATGGCAGTTTGAGTATCTGAATGCAGTTTAAAAATCCTGGGAATTAAAAAGCTGGTAAAAATGAAACTGTAGGGATAGTTGTAAAAATCCAACTGGTTCATTAAATGGAAGGAACGAATACTGCCATCCTCATGCAGTCTGGTCTTTATGTCCATGGTGGTTAAATCTCAATGGTCTTTTCAGTGGCCTAGCAAGTCACTACATTATCACCTTCTCCAGGCAACTTGGGAATAAATATAATTTAGGAAATCACCCAACAATTGTCCAAGAATCCAAATACTACCACAACTATGGATTGCACTATATACCTTGACCTCAGCACTTAGTTTCAATGACAAAATAACTTAGTATGTATAGAATTATATCAATAGAGGTGCTAGGACTCAATTGCATCAGAGATACAGGTGTGTGATTAGATTAAATTAGACTTGTGTAATTTTAGCTTTAGTTACATTCTTCATATTGGTTACAGCTGCATTTACAAGGATGCCTATATAGCCAGTGCAATGTGGTTTCACGTTGGACGATCAGACTACCATTCTGTAGTAAAAGTAGGACATGAAACAGGGCCATGCAGTAAAGACTGTAACAAAGTCTTCCTGTTTATGGTCTCAAAAAGACAGCGTCCAGGACTCTTCCAGTATTCTCGGAATCCTTACCGTTGGCCTGGTGCTTTATGATCCCACAAGTCATCAAACTTCTCAAAAGGTTGTTGACTACCACATCCTCCTCTAGGTTACATGATTCCCATTACGGTCATATTTTAGTAGGTATTGCATCTTTTTTCAATCCTCCTGCTACCCAGTTTCACTAAATATTTTGTTGGCTCCTTCTACTACTTCCAGGCGCCATTGATCTTCCTCTGTCTGGTGGATCCTTTGGCTTCCAGAATATTTGTTGATGTCATGACTTGACCACCAAATTCTTGGGCTTCATTGTTGAGTTTTGCAAAATATGTCCCACAGAACTCAAAATGGCAAGATACCAAGATTACTGTATCATACAAACCATCTTCGGAGAATCCAGAAGAAATTGCAAATATATCCTTTTAAAAGAAAGGCAATTAAGGATGGGAAACAAATGCTGGCCTTGCCAGCGACACCCTCGTCCTATGAAATAATTTTAAAAATGTTTTGGATTCAGGGAAAAGTTAGCCAGGAGGCTTTGTTCCTCCCCCTTCCCATCCCTCTCCCCTTCCCCGGGTAGATCACACAGTAATTAGAGGAAAAAAATACATCGAAAATCCAAAATGTTTTTTTAATTCATCCTTTCAAGCAATGTGGGTGATTTGCTGCCCATCCCTAATTGCCCTTGAGCTCGGTAGCTTGTTAGGCCATTTCAGAGGGCAGTTAAGAGTAAATCTCACTGCTGTGGGTCTGGAGTCAAACATAGGCCAGGTAAGGATGGCAGATTTCCTTTCTTAATCGGCATTTGTAAACCAGATGGTGTTTTACAATCATTGCTGATGGTTTCATGGACACCCTTACTGAGACTAGCAGTATATTCCATAATTTATTCATTGAATCTAAATTCTACTAGCTGCCATAGTGGGATTTGAGAGCATTAACCTGGGTCTTTGGATTACTAGGCCAGTAATATTACCACTATACTACCATCTCCCGTTCGTAACGAAAAGCGGTGAGAAACCAGTTATTCATTTAGCAGAAGTAAATTAGTGAGTGGGATGCAGCATTTTGCTCACTAAATCTAGCAAATGCTAAAAATGACTAAGCTAAAACAAACTCAACAAACTCACTCTGTGTATCACATTTCAGTGGAAACCAGCTATGTCATGTAATGATACATCAGTATGACTGGATCAAAAGTGCACCATTTTGAATATGATGGGAGAGAGAGAGAGAGAGAATGATCACTACCTGAGTGCACGCAAAAAAAACAGATACCTTGGCATATGCAGGCATTGATGATTTGTACTCCTCAAGCTTATAAGACACCCTAGCAAAGCAGCTAGCCAGCCAGACAGGAATGATCAGAGGACAATTCCACTTCACTTCCCAGCAGAAAACATGAATGAAGCCCAGGCATACGGTCAATTAAGAGTAAATTGTAAAGTGTACAGAAACATCCTCTCAACCACTACCTTCAGAAAAATGCACAGGAACCAATTCACAATTGTTCACTTTATGTATTGCACATGTTGGAACAGAAGAGAGGGCATTTACCCATATATATTTTAATTAAAGCAGGCGGTAAATAGAAACCATGTCCAGGGTTATGGGGAAAAAGCAGGAGAATGAGTCATAATTCTCATTCAGAGAGCTGGCACAGACACGATGGGCCAAATGGCCTCCTTCTGCACTGTAACAATTCTGTAATTCTGCAAGCCATTCTGCACACTGCTCTTGGAATCCACAATGATCCTATGACCAGCCTCATAATTCAAGATTCAGTATAAAACTTTCCAAACTCAGTCATTAGAGGACAAAGTCCTCCACATTGGGTGGTTAGCATGGCTTTGAATTCTGTGGTCAAGCTGTCCCTCGTGACGACCATATGACCAATGCATCAGTGAGACACAGCCCTGATAAGCAAGAGGTACTCAGCCTCCACCTGGAACTGGAGATGTAAAATGCAGCCTAGGATCTCGAGTGGTGCAAAGTCTCATCCTCACACCCGCCCCCAATTCTTTTGTATTCCACACCTTAAAGCTTCTTCAAAGTGGGTACAATCTTATTGTTAGAGATAGGCCATTTAGGAGTGAAATCAGGCATCATTTTTCTCTCCCTCCCCCAAAAAGATGTGGATGTTGAAGGTCAACTGGAACTTTCAAGTTTGAGATTGATAGGTTTTGGTAGGTAAGGGTATGAAGGGAAATGGTACAAAGGCAGGAAAATGAAATTGAGATTTGGGTCGGGATGATCTGACTGAATGGCCGTTCAGGAAAAAGGGGCAGAATGGTCTCCCCCTATTTCTTTTTCCAGGAAGAAGTAGTAAATCAGCAACAGTAACTTACCCAGAGACAGGCGAGGACAATAACCACAAGCAATGTGACAACTCATTTGCAAGACTATCTTCTGTTCCAACTCAATTAAATCCAAGAGGTCATGATCACATTGCTTCACTCCAGAAACATTCATTGCTTCCAGTTCAAGCACACCCAAGCCAAGAAACCTTAATGTATTACTTCACTCTTCCCACATGTGTGTAATCAAAACGTACAGCTGCCTCATAAAAATGGTGTCAACTTTTTAAAAATTGTCATTCTCATGTGGGCATTGCTGGCAAGGCCAGCATTTATTGCCCAACCCCAATGCCTTTGAGAAGTGAGTGGTGAGCTGCCTTCTTCAACTGCTGTAGTCCATGTGGTGAAAGTATTCCCACAGTGTTGCTCCAGGGGGAGTTCCAAAATTTTGATCCTGCGCCAATGGAGGAACATTGAGAAATGTTCTAGTCGGAATGATTTGTGATTTGGAGAGGAGCATGGAGAGGGCGGTGTTGCCATGCACTTGCTACCCTTTGCCTTCTAGGTGGTTGAAGTCAAAGGTGAGGGACCTCCACTATCTATTCTTGAATACTCAATAAATGAGAGATTTTCCCTCATGTTATTTGTTCTAAAACTGGTTGACTTTGTTTTATTCAAAGTGAAGAATATCAATATGAAACAATGAAATGTTCTCTACTTTTTGAAGTGGTACCTTAGGCACAGTAGTCTGCCTTGTAACTCATAACCTATGAACTTCTTAATGCAACAAGAGACAGGGAACTCCAAGCTCAATGGGACTATGGAAGAAATAGGTGCCACTAAAGAGACCAGTCCTTTTCAGTAGAGTAACAAAACTTCAGAGAACTGATAGAGATGTTCACAATTATGAGGTGTTTTAATAATAGAGAAAAAAAGCTATTTCCACTGGTCATGTGACAAGATAACATTAATTTCAGGTTTTTAGCAAAAGCACAACGGGAGAGAATAGCATTAACAGAAACTGCTGGAAAAACTCAGCAGGTTTAACAGCATCTGTGGTGAGAAAAACAGAGTTAACATTTCGAGTCATACAGACTTGAAACATTAACTCTGTTTCTCTCTCCACAGATGCTGTTAAACCTGCTGAGTTTTTCCAGCGTTTTCCGTTTTTGTTTCAGCTTTCCAGCATCCACATTATTTTAGTTTTATCTGAGAGATTAGCATTGTTGATGGCTACCCAGTCCTAATAGGACATGGAATGCCCTACCACATACAGACTACATGGCTAAAGAATGATGCCAATGGCACAGGCTCAATCCCTGTATCACCTGAGATAGTTCATGCAGGCTGCCTTCTTGCCTTGCCCAATCCTTGAGCTATATGATCACTCAAGCTATGTAACCACTTGTGTCTCTCTAACAGAGAGAGAGAGAGAGAGAGAGATATCGATTATCCCATGTGGGCTATGGCTAATTACCTTACCTATTCCTTTCTAAAAGGAAGTCATTCATTTTTGGACAAACAGAAATTCAAAGAGGGACAGGATAGAGAAATGGCACTAAGCCAATACTTTCTTTGAAAAGCCAGCCATGGGACAAATTGCTTCCTTCTGTTTTTGCAAAGTTCTATAACACCATGCACATTGAACTACAGAAACAATTGCAAACTCTAAACACATAGCTCAACAGTATGGTGTTCTTGACAATTACCAAGGATTAAAGAAGAAAACATATCATCCAATATCTGGCCTGAAAGAAACTGAACATTTCTGCACTCATGTAAAGCCCAGTGGGTAACTGGGTGGGCTGTGATGTGTTACTGAGCTACAATGGCCAGGAGCTAACTGTATCAGAGTGACACCACAATTAGCCTCCATCACAATATTTAGAAAGAGAAGTAAATTCTCTGTGGATCCCTATCCTTGTTGGAAAGTGCAAATGGACAGAAATCTAGTTCATCACAAAAGAACGAGAATGAAAGCGGAGGACAGGATTGGCATTGGTTATTAGGCCCTCCTGTTTCAATAGGTTCTTAATACAATTTTGGCTCACAAGTCAAAATAGCCACTTGGTTGGAGGTACTGCTTGAGGAATTGTAAACCAATGTGAACCATCAGGTGGCGGGGTGGCGGGGGAGGGGGGGGTGGTGGGGGGGGGGGGGGGGGGGGGGGGGGGGGGAGTGGAATTATCTATGTCCAAAAAGTACTAAAAATCACATATCTTTCAGAACTTTGTCTTCTATGAAAATTCTTTTCAGTTTTGCGAGAATCAAAAGCTTATTGGCAAGCACTTATACTTTGACTTTAGAGATTTTAAATTGGGTTTTACTTGATGTCTACAAGCATGGGCTACTTCCCAATTGCACAATCAATGGAAAGAAATCCATAGCAACATTTGGCATCTCAGTATAAATGACGGTGAAATTTCCATTCCATATTTCAGGAGTCGTCAGCCAAGCCTAGAACACCTTAGGCACAGCCTCTCTCTCCAACAAGGGTTTCACAGGGGCCTTTGTAAATTAGTTTTACTTTTATCCCTCCTCCTGAGAAGATCACCCTGTCCTTTCTGCTCTACAGCTCCTAGTGATTTCTACATGTTCCTGGGACATTTACATCCATTTTATTTTGGCAGCATTAAATCAACTTGGAGTAAGCGCCTATTAACTAGCAAAAGTAGCGGTAAAGCATAAGCAACATCCATGTTGCAGACTGCAAAATCTCTAAAATTTAAATATTCATAAAGTGCTTCTTGACAGTCCACCAATGCAGGTAACCAAATACATTAATTTAATTATTTTTTGAGGACTCGAAACGTCAACTTTGTTCTTCTCCGCCGATGCTGCCAGACCTGCTGAGTTTTTCCAGGTATTTCTGTTTTTGTTTTGGATTTCCAGCATCCGCAGTTTTTTGTTTTTATATTTTTATATACATTAATTTATGGTGGAAGCGCTTCTTACAGTTTATTGCAATCCTCAATTTTCCCCCACTCTTTGAAAGCACAGTGGCTTGATATATCGTGGGAGAAAATATGTATGTTCAACATGCCTACTTTTAGTTAAAAAAATATTGTGGATGCTGGAAATCTGAAATAAAAACAGAAAATGCTGGAAAAACTCAGCAAGACTGACAAAGTCTGTGGAGGGAGAAACAGAGTTAATGTTTAGAGTCCATATGGCTCTTCTTCAGAGCCTACTTTGTAGTTTTGGTCTCCAAAAGTGCTGCCCAATAACTGGGGGATGACAATCTGACAAAGATGAGTGTCCCCCAGTTTTTGTCTCCACTGCTTTTCTCTTGAATCTAGCGCACAAACTCCTGGTGTGTTCTCTGCATTCATCTGTTTCCAACAAAAGAATTGTTCATGACAGTTAAGATCAGTTCAAAATATCCTAAAGGAAGACATGTACAGTCACTTTGGAGAAGAGGAAAATTAAATTGAGCAGGAAGAACAGAACCGAGAAAGTGTGGTGACATAAGCATGTGAGTTAGCAATATGCAAAAACAAAACTACTGTAAGAATAAGGGCCAAGAAAGATTGGCCAAAAGGGAAAGTGGAGTTGTAACCAGTTTTGGCAGTCTGCTGCTTACATTAGGCGATTCCCTCTTGGTCATGACACCCACCATGGAGCTTTACTAAAATCTTGGAGGTCACCTTGCAGGCTTCAAACAAGTTACTGCTTGGAATTGTGCTCCCTGATCAAAGATTGATGAGTCTACACCTGTATGACATCTGTAGCTGCTGCTTTTTACTTCAAATGCAAATTAAGTCATCTAGTAGGACTTAATGATTTTAGATGCAGGCACCATGTATCTGTTTGGAAAGGGCTGTGGTGCTTATTGGAGCTGCCACCTCAATAGTAGCTGTATTGATATTTTTTACTCCTCAGCAAAACACGACTTACAACACTAAACCTGTGCCAGAATATGCATTTCACCCAAATGTGCTTCGAACCAAAACAGTTATTATGTGGTGTCAACTGTGGCTCAGTCGCTGGCACTCTTGCCTCCAAGTCAGGAGGTTGTGAGTTCAGGTCCCACATCAGAGATCTGAACACAAAGTTTGCATTGATACTTCAATGCAGTTGTCTTGAAGCTATTAATGTATATAATATTTCGTAAAATATTTTTCTTTTAAAATATGGGTTTAGTATGCGGGTGCGTCTTAATTGGATTAAAGCAAGTTAGTATTGGTGCTTTGATGGGTGCTAGTTTTGATATGGAAGAGAGATAGTGTGCATTTGCATTTTTTGAATACAGCATTTAAGAAGTGGGGTGAAAACTTGATGCCTTTCTAACAGATACCAAGCCATATGTTTATATTACCAATAAAATTGTTATTATGAAAGGGGTTTCATTGTTAAACGGTGAAGTTCAAAGAGGCTGGGGAGACAATGAGAATTTGAATTCAATCAGTGGTGGTAGGTATAACTTCAGTAGTTTTCGGGTGTGCAGAGCAGAGGCAATGTAAGATCAAAAGGCAGCTGCAAGCCTCCAACTGGCTCCACAGTGAAAAGAACCTCATTCTGAATTCGTAAGGTGAAAATGCTTTGCCTGGTGTTTGGTTAAGTCTTTGGGTCGCTGTTGCCTTAATGGAGATTAGTTTGGGAATTTTTTCAAAATGATCATAGTAGTAATTTGTAGCCATGTGTATATATTTTAACCTGTGTAAATTACTAAAATGTTTCAATTAGTTTAATGTAAAGCTGCAAGAGCTGGTGGTCTGATTCCTGAATTTAGAGTCGCATCTCAAACACAACACTTAAAAGTATAGGTTATGACAGTGGTTTAAAGTTTCCCACTGGGAATTTTAAATAACTCCGCTTTACCAACTTTATTGGTCATAACAGCAGTGTTGAGAGAATGCTGCATTGTCATGTGGTGCCATCTTTTGGATGAGGGGATAAATTGAGGTTCTGTCTATTCTCTTGGGTGGACAAAGAAGGTCACATGTCATTGTTTAAAAGAAGAGAGAGGAGCTCTCCTAGGTAGACTGTTCAGCATTCATTCCTCAATCAGCATCACTAAAATAGATTCTCTGGTTATTATCACTTTGTTGGCTGTGTGCAAATGGCCTGCCATGTTTCCAACTTTACAACAGTGACTATACTTGGAGTATTTAATTGGTTGTAAATCACTTTGGGAAGTCTGGAGGCCAATTTGAGGATATGGTAAGTATTATATAAATGTAAATCTGTCTCTCTTTCTTACCATTGCAATTCTCCTCACCATATTAAAAAAATGGATACACAATTGGAGTTGTATTGAACCTTGGTGAGACCACAGCTGGAGTACTGTGTGCAGTTCTGGTCGCCACATTATAGGAAGGATGTGATTGCACTGGAGAGGGTGCAGAGGAGATTCACCAGGATGTTGCCTGGGATGAAACATTTAAGTTATGAAGAGAGGTTCGATAGACTGGGGTTGTTTTGGTTGGAGCCGAGAAGACTGAGGGGGCGACCTGATCGAGGTGTACAAGATTATGAGGGGCATGGACAGGGTGGATAGGGAGCAGCTGTTCCCCTTAGTTGAAGGGTCAGTCACGAGGGGGCATAAGTTCAAGGTGAGGGGCAGGAGGTTTTTGGGGCGGGGGGGAACGTGAGGAAAAACTTTTTTTACCCAGAGGGTGGTGACAGTCTGGAATGCGCTGCCTGGGAGGGTGGTAGAGGCGGGTTGCCTCACATCCTTTAAAAAGTACCTGGATGAGCACTTGGCACGTCATAACATTCAAGGCTATGGGCCAAGTGCTGGTAAATGGGATTAGGTAGGTAGGTCAGATGTTTCTCATGTGTTGGTGCAGACTCGATGGGCCGAAGGGCCTCTTCTGCACTGTGTGATTCAGTGATTCTGAGAGGCATGGGAGAAGGTGCAAACAAGTTTTACTAGGAAGACACCGGAGTTAAGAGGTTATATCCAACAGGCTTGATCTCTTTTCTCTCTAAACAAAAAGAGAAGGCCAGGGGATGACCCAATAGAACTCATTATGTGGTGTCAGCTGTGGCTTATTATGAAAGTGTATGATTGAGTAGATCAGAATTACCTGGAAAAACTCAGCAGGTCTGGCAGCATCGGCGGAGAAGAAAAGAGTTGACGTTTCGAGTCCTCATGACCCTTCGACAGAACCCCAGTTCTGTCGAAGGGTCATGAGGACTCGAAACGTCAACTCTTTTCTTCTCCGCCGATGCTGCCAGACCTGCTGAGTTTTTCCAGATAATTCTGTTTTTGTTTTGGATTTCCAGCATCCGCAGTTTTTTTGTTTTTATGATTGAGTAGATGTTGAGAAACCATTTGCAGAGGGGACTGGAGCTAGGGGCCATAAATATATGATAGTCACTAATAATTCCAATGGAGAGTTCAGTAGAAATGTCTTTACAGAGAGCAGACAGAATGTGGGGTGCACTACCAAATGGAGTGGTTGTAGTAGCTAGCATAGATGCATTTAACTGGAAGCTGGATAAGCACGCGAGAAAAAGAAATAGAAGATCATGCCAATAGGGTTCGCTGAAGAGGGGCGGAAGGAGGCTCATGTGAAGCATAAACACTGGCTTGGACTTGTTGGACTGAATGGTCTGTTTCTGAGCTATAAATACTGCATAATACTCCAAGCTTATATTGTCCTTGCGACCCACCTCCTTCTCCCTTGACTCTATTCCCATTTAAATGCTTACCACCCAACTTCCTTTCCTTGTCCCTACGTTAAGATGATATTGTTAACAGCTTTCTCTCCTCAGGTTCTGTCCTTCTCTCTTTCAAATCTGCTGTCATCACCCCTCTCCTCAAAAAAAAAAATCAACCCTTCACCACACCATCCTTGCAAACTATCAGCCCATCCCTAACCCCCTCCCCCTCCTTTCCTCTTCAACTGTTTAAACAAAAATGTTCTCATCTCCCAAATCCATGCCTCTCTTTCCTGGACTTCCATGTTTGAATCCCTCAAATCATGTTTTTTGTTCCTGCCACAGGCCCAGAATGGCTACGGTCAAAGTCACAAAAAACATCCTATATGTCTGCAAAAAAGGTAAACTAGCCCTTCTCGGCCTGACTGCAGCCTTTGACATAGTTGACCACACCATCCTCATCCAAGCCTCTCCATCATTGCCCAGCTCATAGCCTGAGTACCACCTGCTTCCTGCTCCGGCACCATTGCCTGTGGTGTCCCCAGAGATCTACATTTGGACCCCTCCTATTTGTAATCCATATGCTGCCCCTCAGTGACGACACCCGAAAACACAGCATCAGTTTCCACAAATACATTGATGACAACCAGCTTTACCTCAGGGCCACCTCTCTCGATTCCTACATTATATCTAAATTATTATGGTACTTTTATGACATCCAATATTGGATGAGCAGTAATTCCCTCGAATTAAATACTGGGAAGTCCAAAGCTATACACACACACACACATATCAATGGTCTACATTACACAGGCCAATGTTCATCACACATGGTTAAATATTAAATATGGGAATCTCTGATTTAAAAAAAATAACTGAATCTCATGACTACTCCAACTCATGTTCCATTTTCTTTCCAAAACACAAGAATTCCACATTGAAGTGATAGGAATGTTCAAATAACAGCATGCACATCAGGAAATATCCTTAGCTCGAACAAAAAGCAAACCACATTTTCTGAAAATGAGACAAGTATGTCTCTGAAAGATCATTTGAGAAAGCAGCTTGCTTTATGCATAACTTCTTTGGAGACTTTGGGATTAGCTGAGTAGCTCTTAGAGAACCAATATGGACAGGTCAGGCTGAGCGGCCTCCTTCTGTGCTGTAACCATCCTGCGATTCTATGAATGTTAAATAAATATATCCTGTAGCTGTGACACTCAAACCATTAGCTCATCTTAAAACTTTACTGACTCAAATTCATTGGCAAACCACAGTTAGAGAAAGAAATGTAAATTGTACCTTCCAATGACTTTAATTGGTTCATGTTGATAACCTCCAATGCCACAGAAAAAAGTTGGTTTTTATTCCGAAATGCTGAAAGCCCAACATGGAACTGGGTTTAAAATACCAACAATCAACTAAAAATGGTTGATGTTGGCCTTGCACAGATTGCACACCTTCAGGTGACCACAACTTCCAGTCATTTTGCTGCGTAATGCTGAATTACCAGATCCTAAACCATGCCTTCCAATGGGACCAAAGAATTCTACTGTTTTCAATTCCTAAAAGATTCATGTTTTACAAGCAACTTTAACACCTCTTGCCACTGCTACTCAATCTTTACACACCTCCTCTTCTTCTGCCAGCATTCTTGATTGGGGGGGTGTGTGTGTGTGTGTGTGTGTGTGTGGGGGGGGGGGGGGGGAGGAGGTGGGATGCAGGGCATAGAGGTGCAATTTTAACCCCCTCCAAAATGGGTGCTACATTGGTGAGTGGAGGTTTAAATATCACAAATGGTGAAGCTAACCCCAATCCACCATGAATATGTCTTCTGCTTTAACTGTGGTGGATGAGTAATGAGCTTTCAAAAGGTAGGTTAATAATTATAATATTTTAATGGGGTTCTGTGTCTAAGACCTTTGGATTTACCCCACAATGTTCAGGACTCGGGAAACCTGGCAGCTAAAAAGGGAGGTGAGAACTGCTGGATCCAGTTAGCAAATACTTTTCCAGCGCTGCTTGGGGGTCAAGAGAGCAGGAGTGCTACACCCAAGCCTCAAAAGAAAAACTACTGCGATTTTCATAATCTCCCCTGCACCCACATCTGATTTCTCTCACTGTATCTTCTCTCCAGCCTGCCACCAGTACCTTAGATCGCATATTTTCCTGCTTGGCAGCCAGTCTCTGAATCAATAAACAAATTCTAGATAAAAACAATAAACTGCGGATGCTGGAAATCCAAAACAAAAACAGAATTACCTGGAAAAACTCAGCAGGTCTGGCAGCATCGGCGGAGAAGAAAAGAGTTGACGTTTCGAGCCCTCATGACCCTTCAACAGATTCTAGTGAGGTCCTGCTGTTAAATACAGCAGGACTCCTGCTTTCCTCATACTTCCAGCTTTCTGAACCAGTAATGGGCACCCCTGCTCTAGCCTCGTCAATATCATGGTCTTGCTCTCACTATTTCCTGTGACCTCAACTGAACTCCATTATCTCTTCCATTCCTGAAGCTGCTCATAAAGAGTTTGGTTTCCACTTGGTTTCCATGCCAAACACTTTCCTCTTGACAATTCTGAGTTTCTATAAAGTCCAAATCCATCAAAGAATTGAATAATGCATCTATATTTGCGAAAGGCCTAACTCCACCTCTGTGCTCCTGAAGGAAAGACAAAAAAGACCAAAGAATCCTTTTCTCACCTCTAGCCTATAATCTCTTCCAGTGTGCTACAACCTTCCTTGGCTTGTTCTATTCTAGTCAACATTATTTTGGTCAGTGCTGCCCCCTTCTCTTGCAACTCCTAATGTGGCTGAGTGCACATCATTCCTTTTCTCTATGTCTGCACTAGGTTGAGGTCAAGACTCGTTCTTTCAAGATTTCAAAATGTCAACATGTTTATTTCCCTCACTCCTATTACAACCTTTAGTTTATCTGAACCCAACCTCTGTGTCTCTTAGTCATCACTTCCCGATTAACATGCTGCTTGTTCTGTTCTATTCAAGTTGGTCCTCTGGACCCTCGCTCTAAGGGCCTCCACCCTTACCCATCTTGAGTTTTCCTAGCAGTTAATGTGGCAGCAGAGGAATGAGTGTCTAAAAGTAAGAACCAAGCCTGCCAAAAGATGTGGCCATACATATTTAATAATTTATTAACTTTTATTGTTGCTCGCTTTTCGATTAAACGGTTTCGAAGTTTGGATTAACAATTGTTATACTAGAATGTTTCTGACAATATACATATTTCTATGATTAACTTACTGGAAGATGAGTTTCAGGATACTGTTAATGTTTTTAAACCATTTGAGGAGCATCAGAGCTCTAATCAAAAACTGTGTCCACCAGGTTACAGGCATTTACAGTGTCCCATATTGATAAGACCTTAAAAACTGACTAACAGTTGGTGTTCTTTCACAAGCCACACTTTAAAGACGTAAAATATTGCATTTTTACAGTTTCTTTCACAACCTCAGGACATCCCGAAGTGCTTACAGTGAATCAAATACTTCTGAATCAGTCACTGTTGTAACGCAAAATACACGACAGCCACTTTGCACCCAGCAAGCTCCCACAAAACTGCAATGGGTTAATAGCCAGACAAGGTCTTTCAGAAATGCTGTTTGATGGGATAAATTTTGACCAGAACAACAGGGAGAATTCCACTGTTTTGATTCAAAATATGCCATGGGATCTTTTAAGTCCACTTGAGATAGTTTAGAATGAGACCATAAACTGTCTACTGAGTCAGAAGGTTGTGGGTTCAAGTCCCACTCCAGATACTTGGGCACAAAAATCTTAGCTGACTCCACTGCAGTGCTGAGGGAGTGCTGCATGGTCAGAGATACTGATGCGGACTTATGCAGAGTTGTAGAGACTCCACGCCTTACCCAAGATAAGGACTCTTGCCTCCATTGTCAACAGATCCTATTTTCACCGGTAGGGTTGCAAGGGTGGGTCGGGGGGGGGAGAATGGTTGTTGCTGACACACATGACAGAAGCTAGAAATCAGCAGGGCCATTTGAAGTCAGTGTTGAGTTCAAACCATCCCCATTTTTGCTGGAGTGAGATCTTTCTCCCCACAATGTGTGACTTACAATTTTTAAAACTAAACATGGATGTGCTTAAAAGGTAGATAAGATCTGTGGAAATGTCAAGATATCTGGTTATTTAAATCCCCTGCTCTTTAAATTTTGAAAGAGACACAACAGACTGTTTTTCTGAGTTGAAAAATAAAACTTGTAATTTCAATAGCTTGACTTAAGCTTGAGAGCCAAGCAGTATTACTATTGCTTGACTGCAAATTCATAGTTTGATTGACAGTTCCAAGAGGTTATTAAAGGATTAGCTGTCACTGATGTGGGGCTATGAATACAAATGCTTGTGTTTACAGGGATTAAGTATTTGAAGGAATTTAAAAGTATCAAATGGGCTTTTATCAATGAGAGTGTTTTCATTTCATGAAGTCTGTACAGATACTTAGAACTTTATTTTATTTCATCTCAGCATGACTACTGAGGTCTATCCATGGTGGATACTGAGTGGGTTGGCATGGAAGGTGGAATGGAAAAGGGTGGTGGGTGAGGAGGTATGAGTTGGCGCTAAGCTGACATTGGGGCTATAAGGAGCCATGGGAAGTGGGAAGAGGGGCATGGGTTGGTATAGATTGTATAAGGGGTCAAGTGGGGTGGGTATAAGGACATTTGTTGGCATGGAGGATATGAGGGGCTATTGGGATCTGGGTATGGGGACATAGATTGGCATGGCATACATGAAGGGGTGAGGGAATGAGTTGGCATAGATGGGGTATAGGTGAGGGCTTGGGGGATGTGAGGTGAAGGCTAGAGGGCCTAACTGATTTTACCAAAACCAGGACAAAGTCCCAGTGCACCGAGTTGGGCCTTTAACCAGCCTGCCTCAGCAGTCGACAGCCTGGGGTGGCTGCTTCCGAACTATTTGCGCAGCCAGAGGACCCGAGTCTAGCATTCACCTGCCACCCACCGCCACCCCCACCCTTGTCCCCCATCCCAAATTATATCCCATAGTTCATGGTCCCAATTCTGGGAAATCTCCCAACTGTGCACATCAGCCTTGGGAGCAAGAATCTGGGCCATTGTATTTTGGGTGCCTACCTTCTCCAGGTGGATATTAAAGATCCCATGGCACTATTTGAAGAAAAGCAGGGGAGTTCTCCACAGTGCCCTGGTCAATATTCATTCCTCAATCAACATCACTACCAAAATAAATGATCTGGTTATTATCGCATTGCTGCTTGTGGGGACTCGCTGTGTGAAAACTGGCTGCTGTATTTCAACATTATACTATCAATATTGGGGGAGGTGGGTATAGGCACGTAATTTATAATTAGTCTAACTAGTTTTATCACAAAACTTGCCTTTATACAAAGCCTTTTATGACCACAGGACATCCCAAAGTACTTTACAGCCGTTAAAATACATTCAAAGTGTAGTCACTGTTATAATATAGGGACTTAGGTTGACATGGAGGACATAAGGGGGTGGGTGGGGACATGAGCTGGCATGGATGGGGCATGGGTGAGGGTGTGGGGGATGTGACGGGTGAGGGCTGGAGGGCCTAAGTGCTTTTACTAAACCAGGAAAAAGTCCCAGTGCACCGAGGTGGGCCTTTTAACCAGCCCCCTTCGGCAGCCGGCAAACCCCGTGGCTGCCTCCAAACTATTTCTATTTTGTATATAAACTGTAGTTTATCAGGTGGAACAGGAACACGATACGTACGGCACAACCATTCCTGGAAGTCTGGAAGCACAAGACTCTCTTAGAAATAGGGAAAGGGACAACCTGCAGAATTAGAGGCGCCACAAAACTTCACTGAAACAAATTATTTTTTAGGAAGTAATTGACCTGAAAATTTGCTGCATGGAACTGCTTTTTTCAAATGTGCTCTGGACGAGAGAAAAATGCTCCTACCGCACAGTAGAAGGACATGTTAAGGATGGGAGTATTAGTGAGGAGGAATCATGGGAGAGGCCTGGTGGCCCAGTGGGTAGCGCCCCTGCCTCCGAGCCAGAGGCTCCGGGTACAAGTCTACTCTAGGACTTGATGGTCACGGAAGGTGCGCTCAGTTTATCAACCTGTAAATCCTTTCAATTTGCCTGTGGCAAGTGGTAAGAGCAGGGGATCTCCTGGTCAGCCATGCTTGATGTGGAGAGGCATCCCTTAAGCTTTGGCCTCTGGTGAAAGCATGGTGACCTGTTCCAGGAAAAACTAGCTATGGAAACAGACATAAATTACATGCTTTGTCTGCCTCATGCTTCAACAGATGTGGGAAGCTTCTAAGTCTACATACCACAGAAGCCAGAAAGTTAGGATACTGTGGATTGACAATTTGCAGCAAGCACATATTATACAGTGGATATCTCAAAGTAAATAGAATACCCTGAAGCACTGAAACCATATTACATACTTGTAACTTGAATGTTTAATGATTTTCCCCAAGTGTTGTAAATAAACAATTAGGCTATTTTGATCAAACTATTCCCAATGGGCAGTATATTGAAGTATGGGCATGCAGAGCAGTTAACATGAACTTACAGCAAAGGTTGTATTCTCTAAAGCTCAACTAGGCTGCTGCAAGATGTATTCTCAGCTTTAGAGTGTGGACACAAGGATCAGTGATCTAAAGGAACCCCAGCTTTGAGCATCTCCAGCAGCCCCACTCTCCAGAGGATTTTTCTTAAAACACTTTGCAATTCAGGGAGACCAATACGTCACTGTTGGTATATTTGGGTGTGGAAGTCTCCAGAAAGAAAATGAGTGCACTGTTGTAAAAATCGACTCGGAACATGTGGTAACATTTTTAATGCCTACTGTATTTGTCAAGCCAACATCAATCACAACAACCTAAAACAAAACTGTGTATATAAAAAAAGCAACCCACACTGAGTGTTGTGGCTCCAATTTCTGAATATACTTTTAAAACAAATTTTGCACAAAGTTTTGTTTCTAAATGCACGTAGGAAGATTCAACAACTCAAAAATGAACTTGTATCAGATGACAGCTAAGTTTTGGCTAACCAGGGATGGTCCAACTAAACTCAGATATGATTAACAGATAATCTGTAAAGTTAGTAAACACAAAAAGAAAAGCAGCGTACACGTATATAGCAGCTTTAACGTAATGAAACGTCCTTAGGTACTTCACAGGGGCATTATAAAACAAAATATGACACTGAGCCATATAAGGAGATATTAGGTCAGATGACAAAAAACTTGGTCAGAGGTAGGTTTTAAGAAGTGTCTTAGAGGAGGCAAGCGAGGCAGAGAGGCGGAGAGGTGTAGGGAGGGAATTCCAGAGCTTGGGGCCGTAATAACTGAAGGCATGGCCACCAATGGTGGTGCAATTATGATTATAAAAAACAGGTGCTTACTTTGCAAAACAAATGCAATAACCCAATTATAAGCTTACATCAGACGACAAGTTAGATTTGGCCGCTTCTAACCAGCTTCGTATCGTTACTCATTGCATTTACTCCTTTCACTTTTATGATGACATTTTCTCTCAGTTACAGACACAAGGAAGGGAGAAAAAAGACATTACGATCAAAGATCCACTGCTAAAATACTGAGTGAGATATATAAAGTTGTTACGGATATTCACCGTCACAATGGCCAGAAATACTGAATCCCATTCAAAACCGTGATAACATGGGTTGCTTTAGCAACGCATTTTGTGAATGGAACAATGTTATCAGTGAACACGGCCATGTTCTACGGGACTGATTTACAGTAGAAGATGGGACATCAGCTGGACTCATACTTCCCTCTGTCACCTATCTATTTTCTTTCACTGCTCAGTTCGTACTGACTTCGTTCCTCACTGCCAATTTGATGCTTCCTATTATTTTACTCATTGCATTTTTTTTGTGTAAATCTTAATCAAATAGGTCAGCTATCTTTGCTTTGATCAGCTGAACGCTGACCCTGAAGGAAGACAGGGAGGAGTGGGTTAAAAAAGGTCACAACTGTGTTAGTGGATTGTTGAGAATATTTTATAAGAACATAAGCTACTGGATAAAATTGGAGAGTCTGATGTGGGATTAGATCCTGATGAGTGGACTCCAAGAGATGGGAAGGGTTTGATGTTTTGTCCATTGGGGAATGAAAATCAATGGTTTTACACTTCAGCTATGGGACAATGAAGCTAGTGGCAGTTATCTATGGGGAAAATTAAAAGAATTGAGATTTTTTCCTTCATTGGTCTAATAGAAATTTAATGCTAGCTTTCCTTAATACAGAGAAAAATATATTTTTTTAAAGTCCCATTTTTGTGATGCTGTGCAAGATCACAATTTAATCATTTTAAAAATAACTATTGCATAAACTGGATTTTGGCATGGATGCCTGCACATTCTGTGAGTGCATTGAGAATTTTTTCCCCTAAGTTAAAGACACTATTTAAATGTACGTAGTATGTATGAACAATTTGAACAGTCTTGTTATTGAAATGTTACCACTTTTACTGTTTCCTAGTGAACATTTTGCTATATTCAGGAATCTAGAAAGAACCTACACTTCCAGTTGATTCTGTAATTTTACTTCAATGCTTTCAGTGATTTAACAGGGAAAAACTGCAGCAGTCGGCATTGTACAGGTTTTGAAGCACATTAGGCACTTGAAGGATCAGCCGCTGATATTTTTTTCAACCACTTATAAGACATAGTTGAGTCTATTAACATGCAGTAGGATGGTGTATGAATGAAAATTCCTTGTGGGCATTTAGAATGAGACTTTAAAACCTTTGGAATGATGGATTACCTAAATTGCTATTTATAAGTGTCAGCACAAAAAGTCTTAATTTACAGTACACAAACATTTATCATGCAAAATTTTCACCATGCATATAATCATAAGAACATCATCAAAGGCACACTTCTGAGGCATTCCAAACAATATTTGCCCCACACCCATAAGAAATAATCCTGACAATTTGTTTCCAAAACAGAAGATCATTCCTAATAACCCTCCGGAATTTGAAAAGTGCTTTATATGAAGTTCAATCAAAAAGCTATACTGGTAAATCAAACTGTAAGAGTGGAAGAAGCAATAGGAGTTCGATTTAGAAAATGTACAACAGAAAAATAAAATCACTGTTTCGCACCTCGCTACTGAACATAGCATTCAGCAGTATTAACAATGTTTGGAATGATTAATCTCTTTTTCTTACTAAAACCAATGGCCAACTAGTGGCTATTTTCTTTGGGTGTGGGCATGGGACGGGTAGCAGTGGGGAAGAGGCACACTTAATGAAAACAAAATGCACGCCCTGCTGGATATGTATATCATTTATATGGATATCTTGTATTTAAGTATATTGTATAGATGCATACACTTATTAAAACTGACAATTCCTTAGTTCTAAGTTGGACTCTACTCATTTCATTGAAAATTGAAATGATTACACTGAGATGTGAGACAATTGGACCCAGAGTGTCATGTCTCCTTTGATGTCAGATTGGAGGCTCAGGGATTTCTATTCTTATTCCCGTTGTGTGTTTTATGGCTTGGACTAAGGGTGCAGGTAGTGACTCCACACTCAGAAATCCCGCCCTTGCCTGCTACATTGAGGGGGTGGGCATTTCAGGTCCCCAGACATTTTCATTGAGATGGGCCCATTTTGGTAGGAAATGTGGTCCACAGCATCTCAGGTGAGTCGCAAACCATGGAGTAATCATGGTCCCCAGTGAAGAACCAAAAACAAAAGCCACCCGCTCCTGGAATTCTTTCATGGCTTACTTTGAAATACAAAAAGAATTGTTCTTTTGCTGTATTGTAAGTTAGATATGTTTTTACTACAGTGATTGATTATAGGGCTCTGACCTGCAAAGTTGTCCATTAATTACTCTATTGTTGACATTTTTCAGGATTTGTTTTGATAGCTGGGGCTATTATGAATGTTTGGCCGAGTTTCAAAAGGTCCAGAACCATTTATCTCAGCTTAGGGGTTGTATTCACATTTTGATTGATAGTTTTAAGATCTTATCAAAAGGATTATTTGTCTTTGATGTTGTAAGTGGATAACTGCTTTTATAACATTTGGTGGTTGGGGGAGGCATTTACATTTTTGAATGGGTTTTATGGATAAGAGTTTCTGTTCAGTATGAAGTATCTTTGAACACAAGAGCTCTATTATATTGTTAGACTTTAAAAAAATGTCCATTTCAAAGATATCCTGAGGTCTGCCTATAGTGGATGCTGGATGAATGACTAAGGAGGACACATGGGGAGGGGCATAGGGATTGGAAGGGGATAGTATGGTGGGTGGGAGGGGTGAGAGTTTGAGGGCATGGCATTAATCATCAAAACAGGGCCAAAGTCCCAGTAAATGGAGGCAGACATTCCAACCTTCCAGCCTAGCCATTTGCCAACCTCAGTTGTTGCCACAGGCCCAAATCCACCCTGTCCCCCACCTCCCCGGAATGAAAACACAGGGGTGCTTTTAAAGGAGATGGCTCGGCTGGATCTGGAGGTTTCTTGACTTGACCTTCTCCCCACCTCCGTGAAAATACAGCCCTTGGTCTAACTCAGAGCTGGGGAGTGCATTTTGTTCTAGGGAACCTGCTACTCCCATTTTCTTTTGTGCAACAGAACAAAGAAAAATGTAACTTTCAATTACCCTTTTGGTTGTTAAAATAGAAGGACTGTTATGAAGAGAAGGAAACACACCTGTTACATAAACAGAGAGTGAAGACTCAGCATTTTGGCTGTTGATTTTCATGAAAGAAATTGTCCAAATTTCAAAAGGAGAAAGTTATGTAATTTGGACGCAGTTATATTCCAGAATATTTCTCCAGGTGCAATGCAAAGGCATACCTTCCACTAGGTGAGCCCACACTCCCAATGATCCAAAGGTGACCGCATGGAAAGCAAAGGAATCTGGGATGAACCACTGGAAGGCACATATTGGAAATAATATGGACTGTGACCACAACCTCCTAACGGCAATCTGTTAGTCCTCAATCTTATTAATTGCCTGATAATTAGATGTTTGCAGCCAAGGTGACCATGGTAGCAACTCACAAGCAATAAAGTGAGGAAATTTCCAACCTCCATATCTAGTCTATGACCATGGATAATTTCCTGAAATATCACTAAAGGAGATTTACTAGAATGGTTCCAGGTATGAGGGGTTTTGGGTGCAGGTTAGGTTGGAGAAACTGGAGTTGTTGTCCTCCTGAGATTGAGGGAAGATCTGATAGAGGTGTACAAGATTATAACAAATTTGAATAAGGTAGACAAAGAAAAGTTGTTTCCATTAGCATATAGTACAAGGACTAGGAGGGGGCACAGAATTAAGATTTTGGGCATAGGGGATGAGAGGAGGAATTTTTCTTTTGCAGCAAGTGGTAATGACCGGGAACTCGCTGCCCAACAAGATCTGGTATGGGCTCGGAAGGCCGAATAGCCTCCTGTGTGTAATGCCTGTGTGTAAAGAGATCGGAGATGAAAAGGAACCCAAAGATACCCAATTTCCATAACAACCAAGCTTAGAATATGGGAGCCCTAGTTCACATAATGGCTGCATGCCATCTGGACTGGCTGCTTCTGACCATGTTGTAACAATTTTAAAGTAATCACCATACAGGCCAGACACAAATTCCCATAAAGAAATGCTTAAAATCTAGTCCTTTTTGACTTACATAAGGCAGACCTCCAATCCATCACTATCCACATTACTCAAGAATCTTGTTGCGCTCACGAGTTGCAGTTCTTTCCTGATGTCACATTTATGGAAGGTGGATAGAACTCCATAAGCAGTACCTACCTTTGGAAGAGAGAGCCTGGGCAAACTCAAACTCTCTTAAACAGCCAACACAGTTATATGCAACATAAATCAGATTGTACTAAAGACCAACTCATCTATGCTTTTGTTTCTGTGGCTCATTTCTATTTGTATGTAACTCTTAGTAGTTGTAATGGTCTGCCACTGCAAATATTCCCCATCGCAACACACAGGAAACATCGCAGAGACTCTACATATTCTAAATGAAGCAATTTACCATGATAAATCTCAGCTGCTAGGCCTGGGTTATTTCAGCTCAGTAACTGACTCCTGTCTCAGTTCGGAAGAGCTGTCGGCTGCTACTACAAATGGTTAAACTGTTCATTCAGTTAAAAGTCCAACTGTGAGCTGTAATTGTGGTCTCTTTAGGGTTTAGTTGACTTGGCCCCACAATGGGCAATTGGAATCAAATCCATCTTTTGCCTCATAATCAGACTCTTGAGCCAGGCAGCTCTGAGGTACCTCAGGGTGTCCTTGATAGTTGGATGTGCAGCCTACTCATTGATTGAACATTGGAAGGGTGACGCTGTAACTGTTGTGGGGGGTGGGGGGTGGGGGTGCTGGGACTTTACAAACTCAGCTGCAGGAAGCTTTACAATCTGATGCTCTGCTGCCTAAGGTGCTTCTGGCAAGTTGGAAGTGCAATGTTCTGTGCCGGTAAGATGCATGACCAACTGGTTAAGCTCCAGCACATTTGGGAGTCACCGTGCCTTGAATCGTGATAAGCCATTCCTAACATTCTTTGGGATAAGGTAAATGGAGGTGTCCTACCAGGGGAGTATATGAACTTTGTATCAGGCAAGCATAGGCTGTGCTTGTTATAGGTTCCACAGTAGTGTGATTAGGGATCCATAGGTTTCCACATGTGTCAGAAACTCCGATAGATACAAATTAACTGGAATTTAACACACTGCTAGCACTCCACCTTAGTGAGGAAATGATACTTAATGCAGCAAAGCTGCTTCCCTCCTGTGGGCATCCATATATGATGCAGATTCTTCTGATTTTCCAGATGCAGGCCATTTTCATCGCCTTCCATGTTTCTGATATAAACCCACCTCCTGGCTGGGCCTTGCATAAGGTTACCAACACTGCTTGGACATAGTCCTGGAGCTTTCACCACATGAACCTCCCTGCCCAGTTGTACAACCTTTTCCACTATCTCCGATATTTTTTGAGTAAAGTAGTGTTTAAAAAAATAGAAAAATAAATGTCCCAATGATTTTTCTCCTGATAAAAACAAAATACTGGGAATCTGAAACAAAACAGAAAATGCTGGAAAAACTCAGCAGGTCTAGCAGCACCTGTGGAGAGGGAAACAGAGTTAACATTTCGAGTCTGTATGACCCTTCTTCAGAGCATTTTTCTTGGAACATTTTTCTCCTGCGTTGCTTGCAGCAATGCTCAGGAGATTAATCTCCAATTTCTAGAGATTCCAGGGCAATCATAGAAGCTAGGAGGGCCCTGATCTTGCACAAGTAAATCAGCAAGAAACAGGGTCGAGAGGCTATTACTGACAAACAGCAGCCAGAAAGCCACAAGGACCAATGATGGAGCATGGAATGAAGACTGAGCAGTTTCCTGGAATTTCTTGTTCTTCAGCCCTGACACAGGCTGTTGCAGCAAGTTTATTCCGGTGCCCCGCGAAGGCTCGGCCAACAGTCACACAGGCAACAGGATAAGGAGGCCCATTCTCATCTGGCTAACATGGTTACCCTGGCTGGATGCCTATTACAGGGGCAGGCTCATTGACTTCTAAGTAAAGGGGTCCCAGGGAATGCATGGGGGGCGAGACCTGGTGCAATTTTTTTCACTGAGTGAGGAACGCCAAAGGAAAAAAGGGAAATTCCCTGCCACCCCGCCCCTCTATGATATATCTACAGAACCACTGCAAACGGAAGCTTCAAAATATTTACTCTGTAGAGTTAAAAGCAACAGATAAATAACATTATAACAAATCCCAGCTAATATTACCAACACATTTTACACCAATTAAAGCATCACTTTCTATAATATTGATTAATGCATTTATGTGCTTTCAGAAAAAGATAGTTCTCATGAGAAAAACTTAAGTGCATGTAATGGGTTTCAAGTGCTTACATTGTAAACATTTATTCAATTTGGAATTTAAATATGCCCTAAAATCAAAAATTCTGGTTACAGCTTGTAACGCCATCAGTATTTAGTGGAATTAGCTAATAATTTATTAATTCTGGTTGATATAGTTTCAAATTTATGGCACCATAAATAAATCTGCAACTTGCCCGCACAACTAACATTAACAAAAGATCATTGTTGAGACGTGACCATTGAAGATATACACATGCCCTGACTATTAAACAGTATGCAATAGGTCAAGTCAATCAGTGGAGTATTTAAAAAAAAAATCTCGCTTTGTAAAATTATGATAACAACTTGAATAAATCTTTGCCTTGTCTGGCAAACCACTTAAAGAATACTTCAATAACTTGACGTCTAAGCCACCTCATGTGGAAGTGTGTGTGTGTTCATTCACTTGCAGCCAATATTACCTCACAGCACAAGCAAAGGTGATTGGGGAGCTTAGAGTGGACAAATAATTTTGTGCGATATGGTTCCAAGTTAAAAGGAACCGGCCTACTCACGCAAACAATTCACCTGTCATAATTCTGGGCACACAACATTTAAAAATATCAGCAGTCCTGCATTAATTATGGACAAATTTGATACCAGCCTCGAATGTCAGATTGTGCAGCAATGACCTCACATAAGATAGAAGCAACATAGGGATGGCAGAAAGAACTGGGTTTGAAGACTGCATCAAAAGAGAGTGGAGTCTTCTCCAACTAAAGTTAGTTTTTCTTGTATATAAATGTCACCACTAAAAGTAGTTCACTCATTCATATTAATGGTAAATGCTTGCTCAATTGTTGTTTAAACTCTTTCCTTGACGTTGCTTTAACCTGAAAATCTACACTTGCAAAAATATTTGTACAGTGGCAGAAAACAGTGTTCATAGCCATCTTACAAACATTGAAATTTTGATTCTAAGCTAAAACAAAAACTAGACGGAAAGCATAAGCTTCAAACTTGACATTATTTAACACTAATGCACATGTAATGATATTTTATAAAAACAAAGACTGCATATATTCTGTATCTGTTTCCGAAGTAGCCAAATTTTACAAATTAAAAAGGCTGCAGGGGATTGGGTGGTGCAATTAACTAGATATGTGCCTTTAGCCTCTACGATCTAGCTTAAACCTCAGCCCACACTGATGGCATGAATGTCTCCTGTACAGGAGGTTGCAAAATTCTATGTGATGCAAGTTTGGGCAGCCTCCATCATTGTGGGTCATAGCCCCAAAACTGGTTCTTACAGAGAAGCTGAATCAGAGAGTCCACAGCACAGTTGGTGAGTGCAATGGGGGGAAAAAAAATCATACACATACTGTAAGGAGTATACTGAGAGCTGAGGCTTAGCCGTGTTATGGAACAGGCTGGGGGAGGGGGGGTAGTTTCGCTCTAAATCTGATGCTAATTCTGCAATCAAAGATGTTCCATTCTGTAGACATTCTGTCACCTTAACTACAGTCGTGCAGAAAAGGTCCGAAGAGGTCAGTGTACATGGAGAATTGGGGATGGAGGAAATATTTCACCCAGAGAAGGTACAGAGAAAAATGTCCACAGCCACCGCAACAACTGTTTGCATTTCTGTAGATCACTGTACATTTTTGAGCCTGAAGGCCTGAGCAATATTTAATTACAATTCTATTTAGGCCATGTTCTTCAATGTAAAATGTAGCCTAACGATTGGCCCCAGATGTAGGAAAGGAGGTTCCACAGGATACATTTGACAACTATTGTGGTTGACTATAACCGGAGCAAGGTCCCCCAATTAATAAAAGTTAAAGGAGCAATTTACAAGACAAAGAAACATAACCTTCCCTCAGATATACACATTAAATGTTATCATTCAAGATGTTTTAAAGCACAGTAAACCACAGCTGGGGGGAACACCGTCAAATTTACCATTGGTCACAGGTAAGAACAGTCAGTCAGTCGGTTAAGGTTATTTCTCAAAGGAAGACCACTGAGTGTAACAAAAACAGGAGCAGTCAAGCAGACAGAGGAAAAATAGCTGTAGGTTTACATGCTGAAATAATGGTTAGGAGATGGGTCCAAACTGCAAGTTAAACTTGTAAAGGAAATTTTGTCTCCAACCATAATAAATGTCATACTGACAGATTTTGGACACAAGTTCTGCCGTATAAACTAAGTTCCTGTACTCCACAAATATAAAATGACTTTACACTTATCTTTTTTTCATTGTATTGGCTAAAGAAATATAAAAGCTAAAATGTAGATGGCTAGTTACAGAAGGAGACCAAAAGTATTGATTGAGAAGCTTAAACTTTAAAATGATTAAAAACCATAGTGCATGCCTCTTCATTTCACAACATTGCTCTCTCACTGAAACCACCTGCAACTCTGTCTAAATGGTTTCTCACAGATCTTTACAAATATTCCTCAAATTGCGAATGGTACAGTTTACATGTGAAGGCAAGACTGGCAGAGAAATGCAGCTAACTTCGAATGATGTGCAGAATGCTGCCAGTATCGTTCTAATATTTTTTATATTCACTTCCAATGTCTTTGTGTGTGTCTAAATTTTAATTTTAAAGCAACAATGCCATTGTCTAAATCTCGCCATGGCACGTAGCTGGCTTTTCAATTGCAGATGATTACCGAAACTACACTAAATATTTTATTCTTTCACAAACCCCACAGTCTGTTTAAAGTAACTTTGATCACGGTTCAAACTGTAATCTATGGCCTACCTCGGTCAACAGCTTGTGCGTTAGTTTTTGATATTCAGCCATTTAGCAGTTAACACATTTTGGCACCTTGATAACTAGGAAGTGGGGTGGGGGGTGGGAAATCAAATGCATCTTAGGAAACATTTGATTTGTGAACCCTTTTATTATAACAGACATTATCACAGATGTAGTTTTACTGGATTCGAACAACAAAAAAAAGCGGCATTTCTATTTTTTCCCTTTAATATGGAACTTGGCATGAATGCCTTGAACAAGTTACCAGTCCATGTAAAATTTTATCCAGGTACTCCTACGTGGTTTATGCTACTTGGATTGCAGGTTGGCCTCAGGGTTATGGTGCTGTGAATCCCCCCCATACTTGCAAACTTGCATTTCAATCCACTTTAATGGAGCCTAAGCACAGCAGTATTCAATTGATTGTTCCAGCTTTATAATTTTTGAACATGCTAATTGCCAAGCTTGTAGTGGCAAGATACCAGTAGAGAAGCCTAAAGAAATACACTGCGCAAAGTATTAAAAGGGATTAAGTCACAGCTACTCTCACCATCAGTATCTGCAAAAAAATGCCAGGGCATAACATGGACAATATCAGCTAATAACATGCAGCCACAGGGCTTCTTACATCTAAACTTTCAGAAACAAATTTACATTAGTAAAAGCACACTTTGACATAGCTGAGATCCATGTATTTAAGCAAGCTGTAAAACTATGCAAATTAAACTGAATTAGAGCTGCAGGTACAACAGATGCATCTGTTTTGACTGAACAGATGGTAATTCATAGTTGTTCATAAAAGAGGTTAAACGCCTTTAGCCCAGCCTGGGAAAGTTTTACACACAAAAAAGCTAGGGGTCAATTAAAAGCTTTTCAGCTTAACTAAAATTTCACCTGCCAGCCACAAGCGAGTTAATCTCTCCGAATCTAATAATTGAGGTGTGTAATGGCAGTTAAGTAAGGACCCGAGGTCTCGTTAATCTAGTGTATTTTACCGATAATGCAAGGTTTGTGGGCATGATTCTGGTGTGAAACCTTAGCCCAAAATCGCGAGAGAAAAAAAAACTAAAATTGAAACTATCATATGCAATAAATAAAACGTTCAACTTGGGTAACAGAAAATCGAAATACATTATCAAACTATCGTGCTTCTTGTGAACTCAGTGCAGACGGGCGATGTACATAACAGCAAGTTGTCACCTGCATGTTGTACAGTTCTGCCACTACAGAGCTGTAAAAAGCCAAGCACTCAGGAACAGGCAATCACACTGGCAGTGTTGTGGTCACAAAGCAGAGCAACTAAACGAGAAAAACATGTTACTACACAGCACATCAGAAAGTTTAGCTGGGAGCTATGTGCTGATTAATATCAGACCCCCCTCTTCCCAGCCTCCTGATGATCTTGTCACATCTGGCTGACAAATCCGTACAAGCTCATCGCAAACCCGTCCAGCGCACTAGGCTGCGGGACAAGCTCTAGGAGTTAACAGCAGCCAGCACATTCTGATGCGCTAACATGAAACTAATGAAGCTGACTGCTTCGGCAAACTGCGGGACAAAAAAAAAACACGCACACACACACACCACACACGCAAGAGAAGAAACACATCTCGCCTCAAGGATTTTCGGCCCAATTTACAAAAAAAAAACAAAATAAAAAGTCAGGACGAACAGTTAATTCGCTTCATTGGAAAGACAGAGTTCCAGTCCAAAATAAATCACCGAATGAAATATACCAACTGAGATATCGCAACAGAATGCACATCAGGACAGGTCAGTTATTATGGATGACATGTTTTCACTGTATAGGCTCCCCTGTCAATTTTCTCCACATGCACAAACAAAGCAGGAATTGTATCCAGACAGTTGATGTTAAAAGAATCAACTAGGTCAAGGATCAAAAATCTTATGGCAAGTTGCTCCCCCCCCCCCACACCCCACCCCAAATATAAGGAGCCACTGATTCAAATTTACGTAAACTTCTTTCGGAAGATCCGAGTAATTCACATATAAAAACTTTCATTTACTCCCTGGTGCTGGTGCGGGCAGTTTACCCGAACTGAGTTGAAAGCAAATCACTTACGTCGGACATGGTCAGCAGTGATCAATCTCTACAGCTACCATCCACTTGGCCATTCCTCGCCGATTTAAAAAGATTTGCATCAGCTCTGCCTGCCTGTACAAGTAGCCAGCAACGTGTCTTTATGGTGTCTGAACCTGGGTTTTGGTTTCTGCTCCGACACGGCACAGGGGAGTGGGCTGAGACCCTCCCACTTGGTGTTCTCTGGAGTTTTTTTGGGGGGTGGGGGGGGGAGGCTGGGTTTCCTGCTCACCTCCAGAGCAAACTCTCACCTCAGTGCCCCGGCGTGGTGTGCTCCGAGCATGCCCCTTGAGTCACAGGGCACTCCCTCCGCAGCTGCTTGAAACAGGGCATGACACTTATCTTTCACACAAATTTGATCAAAAGGAATTGCAGAGGCTGTTTGTTGGCTGCTCCGACATCCCAAGAAATGCAGGCAGAACAGATTGTACCTCAGCCCTGTCTGCTGGAATGACATATCAATGCAGCTATTTTCTGCTTTCTTTTTCAGATTAAAAAAAACCCTGCTCACTGCAACAGACACTGACTCCCTTTGGTTTACATCCGCATTAATCCACACTGCCTAAGAACTTTTTTTTTAAAAAAAGCTATATTTATTAGATTAACCTTTTAGCAGTAAAGCATCCTGATAAATGAAACCTTCGGACTATTTCATTCTAGAAATGCAGGAATATATGTCTTTTTTGAATGGGGGGAGGGAAACATCAAGCAATGTGCCGGGCATAGTGACTGGTTGATCAGTCGTTAGACTGAGCGGGCAGAGTGAAGGGTTTACACGCCATATGCAGGGAATAGGACAGGTGAATGCTTTTGACAACCACTCACGTCGAGTGAAATGCATATACAAGCAGAAAGTCTCTGTAAAACTGACCTAAGCAACTGCAAGCCATCTGACCTGCCAGAAAAGATCTGACGGCTCTCTGCAAATAGTTGCAGGTTAAGACTAATGTATCGAATAGCAAAGTAGTCACTTACTATGGGGGGGGGGGGGGGGGTGGTGTTAGCATATCTATGCTTTGAGAAAAGATCGTGTGCAAACAGCGAAGAGGGCACACACCGAGCCGGAGACTGCCCTACATATTTTGTTTGCAGACTGTCGCCGTTTATGGGTCCAAGCTCTTAGCACGGTACAACTACAATGCAAAGGCAGTAGTGTTTACTCACCCTTCATTTGAAGTTCCAGAGTGGCAGCACTTTCCTATTGTCTGGTGAGTTAATCTCATCTCTATATAAAGACAGTTGTTGGGAGCACCCTGGCCGTCGCCTTACTGTCCTGGGTGAGTGGACAAACCCCCCACTCAAAGCAACTTAAATTCAACAGGATCACCAAGAAGGGAAAGGAAGGAACTTGCATTTACATAGCACCTTTCACAACTCAGGCAACCGGAAAATGTTTTACAGTCAATGAAGAGTCATAGGGACTCGAAACGTTAACTGTGTTCCTCTCAGCAGATGCTGTCAGACCTGCTGAGTTTTTCCAAGTATTTTTGTTTTGGATTTCCAGCATCCACAGTTTTTTGCTTTTATCTAAGTATTTCTGAAGTGTAGTTACTGTTATAATGTAGGAAACGTGGCAACCAATTTGCCCACAGCAAGCTCCCATAAACATAAATGTGACAATGGCCAGGTAATCTTTTAGTGAATGCTGGTTAGGAATAAATATTGGCCAAAGTACCAGAGGGCACACATTCTGCTTTTCTTCAGATAACTCCACAGGATTTTTTTACGTTTACTTGATAGGGAAGACGGAGCCTTGATTTAACGTCTCATCTGAAATTCAGCACTCCAACAATGCAGCATTCCTTCGGTAGGGCACTGGAGAGGCAGCCAGATTGTATGCTCAAGTTACTGGATTGGGGCTTGAACCTACAACCTTCTGATTCAGAGACAAGAACTACCCACCGGACCGAGGCTGACAGCTAAATTAATATGCATCAGCATTAACAGCATGTTTGCCACACTTCAAATGTCTCTCACACAGACACATAAATATATTGGTCATTTTCTGTTTACTTTCCTGATCTTGATAAACCGGCCTCTCAAAGTCAGAAGTCATGAATTTAAAAGTAGTTGCCACCCTACAGGCACACTCATTAACAAACAACCTCTAACTTGATGTACATATTCAGACTATTCCACCACAAGGAGCCACAGTGCCCTTAAAGGGACATGCCAGGTTGAAAACAGCTCCACCTTAGCAACCAAACATCACAACCATAGGCAACACCATTGAAAATTAGCTAGCAATTTAAATTTATGCCAAGTCATACAGACTGGAACAATTCACTGTCTGGAATCAGTTATTTAGTCTCATGCAGTGACAAGAAAGAAAACGTGTGTTTACATCATGCTTTTCATGACCTCAGGACATCGCTAATTGCTTTGCAGCCAATGGATTACTTTTGAAGTGCAGTCACTGTTGGAACGTGAGAAACACAGCAGCCAATTTGCACACAGGAATGCTCCTGTCCACTGATAATGACTAGATAATCAATTTTTTCAGTAATAAACATTAGCCAGGACACCAGTGAGAACTCCCCTACTGTTTTGCAAAATAGTGCAATGGGTTCCTTTCTGTCTGACAGGCTGAGTGGACAGGGCTTAGGTTTAATGTCTCATCCAGCATTGCAGCATTCCCTTAGTACTGCACTGGAGTATCAACTCAGATTACGTGCTCAAGACTCTGCTGATTCAGAGAGCACTATAAACTGGGCTACACCTGAGATTTTATGAGATAATTGTAGAGGGCTCCAGTTAGCCCGATGATCTGTCCAGGTTTGCTGCTCCTGACCATTGTCTAGTGCAGCCTGCTGGAATGTGGATGGCTGTTGAGAATAGAATTAGATCTGGCTGCGTCAGATCCACAGTGAAAAGCTTCCTGGTCTCATGTTCAGGTTCAGGTGGCCACTGGGTGCGAGTTACTGCCCACCACTTTGTGTTGACGATTTGAAGATTAGCCAGTAGGGCAGGAGCTCAGAGCAGAACCTCCATCCAGGCAGTGTGGCTGGGCCTACTATCTGGCTGAAACTCAAACTCAAGCTGGTAGCTGCAGGCTAAGTGCTTCCTAATGCCTTGCATTTATGAGAAACCACATTCTTCATGTGGACTTCCATAGGTTATAAATTTGCCAATTTTTTTTTAAAAAGTGCATTTTAAGACAGTACACAAACTAAAATATCTTCACTATTCTCAGGAACCAAAAAAATAGCCTCACAAAAAGCCCAGCTCTGACTTGTTAGAAAAATTAGTGCACTTAAAAAAAGATTATGGCAATACCCATCTTCACAGAACCCTACTGAATTAGTAATCATCGGTTATAAACAGGCCTGATCCATTAGTGAAACTAGAGAAGAGAATCCATTTCTGTTCATGCAAAACCCTACACATTTAAAATTCCCTTGTAATGCAGCCTGCTCCTTGGATTCATAAACTCACTGCTAAATAATGTGCCATAGTTTGCAGTTAAATGCTGGGCTCATTTTGATCTATTCTAGCTTGGTAGAGAGTTAAAATATAGAGAGGTTTGACTGCACACTGCACCTAAGGCTCAAGGAAAGCCCAGCTGTGATAAAGTCAATATAATTAACTGCATGCTGGGCAGCACAATTATCAGTGGGATGGGAATCTGCTGAAACACAGACCAAGATATCACATGGTATCTGTAACTAGCATAGCACCTCGGGCTTTGGAGGTCACTATATCCAGGCCACAAGGGGTATTGACGGAATTGCTTTTGCTGTGTTTTTAAAGGCAAGGAGCAGAACATGAGCTGAACATGCTGATTCAATGAAGTGCAGCTAAGATACAGCAGCTAGTTCATTTGGTCATGAAGTTGTCTGCAAAAAAAAAATCAATTCCTTTCATTTTGACAGCACCTCAAGGGGCAACGACTACAGTCAAGGGTAATGAGTACAACAGAATAAACCATAAAAAGAAAAACTCCAAGGTGCATTGTTTTTAAGTTTAATAATTCTGATCGTGTTGTGTTTTTTGGCCTGTGAGGCTCTGGGCTGTGTTATATCTTCAAAGAAGAACGAGTGCCCAGCACACAAGGGGACAGCAAACTCACCTGATGTGGTACAATACAGGAAATCATAAACTAAGCTACAATAATAAACTGTGCTGTAGCAATAATAAGCCCCAAACACAAAACAAAAGGATTTCACCGGAGCTTATATTATGGAACAGAAAAAAAAACAGTCGATTCAGAAAGCTGCTGCGATGTTTGTTATTTCTTGTCAAAAATGTCAGAAATCATGGGGCCAACTTCCACTCAGATGCAAAGCTCAAGTTCTGTTTGCGCTATGTGTAAATACAAAAACAATTCCACTTTCACAAAGAGGATCAGAATCAAGGGGAAGGGAGAAGAGAAGGAAGCAAAGCAGATGAAATTGGTTAGTTACTGATATTATAGGTCCAAATCTGCCACCTTTTCCTTCCCAACAAGGAACAGGACATGCACAGTACCCTTCTGGATGCCAATCAGAAAATAAATCATTTACACTGGAGTTCCATCAAGGTTGGCAAGGACGTCCCAACATACCTCAATCCCAACGCTTTTTTTTATATTTCTCCATAAAGCATGGAAAATGAAACAAAACAGGAGGGCAGGCCACTGAGAGCTGTGCATTCCCCAGTCAATCCTCCTACTGCAAAAGCGAAACATCTGAAGAACTGGGGTCAACGGTGCATCGCTGTGTTGCGTAAAGGGGAGGGGGATGGGGAATAAAGGATTAGATACTCATTTAGCACACACAAATCTACCAACAGAATCCCACTCTTACAGCTAAAGGGGAAGCATTTAAAACAAAAGCAAACTTAAGAACAAAGTATACATAAATCACACTAATTTAACTGTTTTTGCAACTTAATAATTGTTTCTTTCATTTTTTGCAGTCTTGGTGATCCTGTCATCGTTGACATAGGGTGGATATTCCTGTTTCCGTGCCTGGCCACAACACAGGGAGGACCCAAAAAACATAAGAAATAGGAGCAGGAGTGTTCCTTACAGTCCCTTGAGTCTGCATCTCTGATGAGGCATGGCAACAAGAACACACTTGGGTAACAGCAGTGGCTCAATGTAACAAATGGCCGATTAGTTAGCGCTGCAATCATTGAAATAGATTTCAATGGGTGGAAAGTTGGTGTAATGAGTCAGCAATATGTGATTTGATATCAGCCAAAAAACGAAGAGCATTTCTCTCTTTGTTGTGGTTGGCACCCATTTCAGTTAAGTGAAATGGGATAAAGGCTGATTCTTGACTGCAACTCCACTTTCCTGTCTTGATTCCCTTAGAGTCCAAACGTCTATCAACTTCAGCCCCGAATGTATCAACAACTGAGTATCCTCAGCCCTCCGCGCTTCCAAAGATTCACAACACTTTGAATGAAGAGATTTCTCCTCATCTCAGTCCGATCGGCCAACTTCAGAAGAATGGAGTGGGTTAAGATCACATGCCCATAACTGAGGAAAGTTTGGCTGGTACTTTGGTGCCAAATGATCCTCCACATACCACTGTGGCACTGCACCCAGGTGATCCAATGCATCAAGGTTGTCATGAAAATGAAGGAGAAAACACCGAATTGCATCCGGAAATATTGGGCTTTAAAAATAAAACCTGAGTTTTAAAAAAATGCACACCCAGCCATTGGCTGGAATGCTACAGGGTGACTCCCTAAGAGGTAATGGAATCCGACCCTGTTGCCAGACAAGGTACTTCTAAAGACATCCAGAATCTAGTTGCTCCCTCCAGTAGAGAGAATGGGACATAACGGGAGAGGAGTATATTCTCATCAAGGAATCCTGTGCGCAATGCCCAGACAGATTTGGGAATTGGCTTCCCGCTTGGAATATACAAAGGGGGGGGGTTAAAAATGAGCTGAAAAGCTGTCTGTTGGAGGGTGTTCTGAGAGAAAGCAAGGGCTGGAAGTTTGGCTCAGAAGTAACAGGCACACACAGTACCCATGCAAATCGCCATTTTACAGGCATCCAGATCTCTCTCTCTCTCTCTTTACCAAAGTCAACTCTACTGGAACCTCAAAACCGACCATTCGCCTACCAAAGTCAATTCTACTGGAATCTCAAATCGCAACAAACTTACTCTTACTTTTAACTCAAGAAAGTCTGCTCAAATTGGCTCCTTCAAAGCCAGAATGATTGGGTCTGGGGAAAAAGGTATCCACGAAAGGGACTCTTTTTAGATTGAATCTTGCAACCAACAGGGACCGGGGGTGGGTGGGTTGTTGGGGGGGGGGGGGGCGGTTCTAAATAAAGGCAGGGAGCCAGTGCATCCTTCCTCACCTGGGGCATAATACAATTTGAGGGTGTACCAGCCAGACAGCGACAAATCGAGGGGTCTCGTCTGGATCAACAACTTTGGGGAATCTCACCTTTGGGTGATAACAAAGTACAGAAACAGGACAACAGAAACAGAATAATTTCCCCAACTAATGTAATACCATAGAAAGTAGAAACAAAAGCCTAAGTGTTTGATGAATTGAGAGAGGGCAAGTTTCCAAGTCTGGTAATTTTGATGATAGCCTACTCTCATCTGGCAAAGCAATTCTACTTGTAATGAAACTGTCTTTCAGTTTTCAACATAGGTTTAAGCAGCATCTAAGTGTTATGGAAACAGCAATTCAAGTCATTACGGAGTGGCAGATTCAATTAATCGTAACTACTCTGTAATTTCATGTCAAGAAATACATAGTCATTAATGAGCTGCATAATTCAGCAATCCCAATAAAAGGAAAGCAACAGGTATTTGTCCCTATTGTGTCTTCCATTATAGAAAGGAATGGGACGAACTGGAGGTCAGAGAAGGATTCAGTAAATTCACTTAACTGAAATGGGTGCCAAACACAACAAGGAGAGAAATATTCTTCATTTGCCTGGCTGATATCAAATAACTTATTGCTGACTCATTACACCAACCTTCCACCCATTGAAATATATTTCAATGATTGCAGCACTAGTTAATCGGCTATTTGTTACATTGAGCCACTGCTGTTACTCAAATGTGTTCTTGTGCAATAGATAGTTTAATGTTTGCTGAATGTGGCTCCTCTATGGTCTTTCTCATGACACTCATATGCACTGCACTCTATGTTACAGTAATCCAGTGTCTGATATTACATAGGCAGCAGCAATCTCTGTCATACCACTGCCTTAGCTGCACTCTCAGCTGCCCATTGTTCATGCAGAAAGGAGCTGTTTTGGAGCCTGCCTGAGCTTCTGAACTTCAGATACTGCTTGCATTTCTCATCCTGAGCACAACCTGACATCCTATCTACATCATAACCATACAAACATCAAGATATATGTCAAATTCTGCAAGCAATACAGAGTTTCACCTGGATCAGAGGGGGAAAAGAGAGCAGCCTCGCTCCATCTATCAACAACAGAATGCACCACTATCAGTACAATGGCTGCAATGACTTAAGGAGATGATCTGACACCATCTTCTCAAGGTAATCAGGGGTGGATAATCAATTCTGCCTCCCGCCAATCTCACCCATATCTAGAGAACAAATAAAAATATCCATCCCAACCTAACTGCCTCCTTACCAATGCTGACTTTGGAAAGCTGTGATTGACAGCCAAGCCTCATTAAATTTTTTGGAATCCAGCCTAAATCCAATCAGATCCACTACCTGGCTGCTGCATGATAGTGGGAGTTCAGTGGCAGGAGGCTACAGCCAGGGACCCTTGGGAACAGCCCCCTCCAATCAGTCAGGCTCTCCTTGCCTCTCATGGGAGCCTAAAATTACATTTTAACTGTTATCTGCCGCAGTCTTTTCTTTCCACTTAGCCCCCTTAAACAGCAGGTCTGGCCCTGCTCAGGGCTCCGACTAAAGTTGCAGTTGGTCCCAATGTGATCATCTGGTCCCAATCTGCATATTTAAAGAAGGGCCCTGCTCCCTTCCTGCTGGTATCTCGCTGCAACGCTCCCATATCCACTCCCATCCACCTTCTGGCCCCCAATGAAATATTGGCGTCACCTCTGCCTTTGTGCATTATTCAACCCCCATACAAGTGTTTCTCGACTTCAAAATGACCTGAGGGGCTTGTGGAATATTGGACGTGCCACAATTAATCTGCATGTGTAAGCTTTGTAGATAGCAAAGTTAACACTTTGATTTGGAAAGCTTCGATTGCAGGCAAAACTAAAGACTGGATATTTTTATTGAAAAAAATGAGAAAACTGATTTATCTGAGGAGACCTGCACTTTGAGATCTATTTTCTATGACCTGTGTTCCTTCACACCATAGGTCAAATTGGTGACTGATCTGATCCATTGGTACGGAAATACCAGTTTATGATGCTTCTACTTTATTACTAATAGAATTACAATATTGATTAGTACATTAGCAAATTATAATGCTTTTAGTACAATCTGATAAGACACATAATAATGGGCACATTTGCACCAGCTTACTTATACCTGTCAAATGAATCATGAGACATGGAGGCAAGGTTCTGACATTAATTTTTAAAATCACATTGTTGCTTTTAAAATTGTTGAAAACTTATTTTCCCAAGAAACAGTATACTTTCTTTCTCGTCAACTAGTGTATATTTGCATAGGTCGACTGCACAGTTAAATGATAATTTGTTCTGGAATTGCATGGCATGAAATACACTGGACTTCACCACACTCAGTGAGACTAGCTGGATACAGTGTTTATGCACTTGTGACAAAGCCCAGGTATAAAGCCTATGGGTTTACTGACCAAAACTACTGCTCTTACTCTGACCATCCACATACTTGTTCCAGTTGAGGGGCGGGGGTTAATTAAAAACTATATTACAAGTTTTAATTCGAGAGAACACACTCAAAAGTTGAACATAAAAACAAATCCTCCCTAATTACGCTGTGTATGCACCAAAATCCGTCACAGAGTGATACACATAATCCTATTTTAACATAAGAAGCAATTATATACCTACGAGCTTGGTGAGTTTGCTTTTTTTTTGAAAAAGCCTTTTTACATATACCAGCCACAGATTTACAACATCTGTAAATACCCATCCTGGAACATCACAATTCATTAGCCCTGACTGTAAGTGAGAACATGTAGTTTTTGAGAAGCATACCTTTCCCTGAAGTCAAAAAGCCATCTCTCTAATAGTTCTGTCACATCAGTCCAGCACTTGGAGATACAACAGATGCATCTGACATACCATTCCATGTCTGGACAGATAGCCTCTTAATAATTAGGCCCGGGCACATTAATCTCCTGCTTTCATGTATGATATTCATCAAGAAGCAACTTAACATTGCTACCCTGAGACCGTTGGTGACACAATAATCAAGAGGAGATCTCATATCTCAACTCCTCTGGACATTTTCTATTAAATATTTCCAATATCGGTACAGAAGGCTATAAATAGCCATCAACATCCCATTCCTATCTTCAGCACATGGCAGAAGTGGAAATGCCAAACAGAACCATCTGGTGATGATTACATATTCTAGTGAGGACCTGAAATGCAGTAGTCTGAGGTACAAATTAGATATAATCCTTCATTCATAGCCGTCTAAGCATATTTCCAAAATTCAGAGGATGACCTGCTCTTCAAATCTTTTTGCTGAAGAATTTTCATTTTGGGATTTAAACATTTACCTTAAAAGCTGGAAAATTCAACATGTTCAACTTCCAAGTAATTGTGGATTTTTGAGCTTGGTTGTTCTACACATACTGTTAGCTGCGCTCCATCCCTTGCAAATGAACAAAAATACTATTAAAAAAAGGACAAGTTAGGGAGTGCACTATGTTTGGACACCTCAAATACATACACATCTTGATGCAGTTTAAACTGTTTCCTAAAGGATGATCTAGTAAATATCAATATTTTCCTGAATTTTAAACTTTGAGAGGACATGCCCATACTTAGGAGAGCATAAAACTGTCTTGTCCACAAAGGCATTAGTACACAGGAGACACCAGCTTCCATGAAAGGTATAACCCAGAGTGTTACATTCTTTTTTTCAATGTATACGTGTCAATCATACAACAAGGAATGGTAAAACAATAATGTGGTATATACATACTGTGTCAACTAGGAGGTGAGGTATATATGTCTGACTTCTACGTCTGCTGCTGTGTTTGGATTACAGAGATCTACTACATCACATTCTGTTTTGATGGTAGTGTTTGACATGAGTTTAAGATACCGCTCTTAAAGGTACAGTGCAACATCCTCCATTTTTTCTAAACTGGAGGTTTCGCCTTAAAGAATCAAACAATTTACATGAAAGCAAAAGAGAATAACATTGGCTGGATTTTCACTTGAGTTGTGTTGACTCGGGAGCCCTTTAAAAATGGCGGGCGAGTCCAGATTCTGGGATTCCCGACCCCATTCCCGAGCTGTGCAATTTTTGGGAGTGCCGTTGAAGGGTGCGGGCTGCTTCCTGTCAGAACTCGCATCCAGCACTCCCGACCAGATCAGCTCCATCACAGGGATAGGTATATCCGACTCCTCCACAGTTTTCATGAAGTTGGGCCAGCTTTTTCAAGAGTCGTGGTTCATGGCCCCTTAGAGGAGTTGTGAACCCCTAGACTTCATGAGGAGACCTCTTAAAAGGTAAATTCAAAAAGTCCTCCTCTTGCCCCCATGCCAAGTTACATCCCCCACTTCCCCCCACCCACCCATGTATGTTTGGCTGAGATCCCAGACATGTATTAGAATAGCAGAACATCTGCACCCCAGAGGAAACAATGTTTGATTGACAGCTCAGGCTCTCTGATCTCCTGTGGTCAATTTCACAATGTTTGTTTACACAACTCGAGTGGTTTCAAGGATATTGACACTTTTAGTAGCTTGTCCAGACTTTTTTTTTACAAGCAGAAAGTGATCAAAGGATTACATTTTTTCAAAGCTTTTTTTAAACATACCACTTTACACTGTGGTGTTCATTGGTTCTAGAAAGTGTACATTGGACCATATTAAGATAGGACTTAGGAGCAGGAGTAGGCCATTTGGCCCTTTGAGCCTGCTCCACCATTTGATAAGATCACGCCTCTTTTCTTTGTTTAACACAGGCAGTGGATGAGGTTGAGTCTGATGCACTGACTGGAAATCATCTAGGGTTCCTGTGCCCTTTCACCAATCCAGGAGTTCTGTCTAACATTTAAAAGTAGTTATCCAATGGGCATGAAAGTTCAAGAGCTTGGCATAGGGGGCATGGGCAGTTTATGGGGGCGTGAGGGGTGAGGGCTGGCGGGCCTTTGCTTTCGTTTTCATTGAGACAAAGTCCCCCAGCACCGAGGCGGGCCTTTTAAACAGCTCACCTCAGCACCCAGCAGCCCGTGGCTGCCTCCGCACTTCTTCCTGCATCAGCTGGCCCGACTCCAGCTCGCACCATGCCCCCAGCAGTGAAGATCCTGCCTTGGTGTGCACTTTCTTCTGAGGTGAGCATACTGAGCCACCTCGAGGATGAAAATCCGGGCCATTGTGTCTGAATCTACCCCTATACAAAGCAATAAATTTACAAATCTCTGAAACGTATCAGTGGATGGCTTACCCATTCAGATTTCGTTCCAGCGATCTTGGTTGGAGGCTGATGTATGTGTTCAGAACACTGGTGAGCAGTGCTTTATCTGTGTTGCATCTTAGACCATGTTATATTCACAATAACATTACTCAATGCTTCTGGTTGTGATATTGTCCTGATTTTGCATCTATTTCACTGCACCATCATGCCATATGGTGTTCGTATTTGATACGATATTGGTTCTGGGCAAATGCTGACGATTTCTGCTGAATTTCATGTGCCATCAGTTGGGCATTGTACTCAAACTTTTTGTCCAATGATCAGGTTGGGTAATTCATTACCCACATGCTGGTCATGGGTATTATTATGACACAGCCGATGGTAAAGGCTGAGTTGTTCAAATCCCAGAAGGAAACTTGAACTGTCATAACCCATTTTTGCAATTTGTACGTTTCGAGATGCAGACTTTGAATTCAGTAGTAACAAGACCACCAAGTCTCAAGAGGTTTTGTTTTGTAAAACTAAGTTAAATATTTATTAACACAAGAAAGGTTGTAAGTAAATACATATGTCTACAAAATTTTGACTATAATGACTACAAAAATTCTCTAATTAATCTGACTCTCAGTTAGACCCCCGGTAAGGCAACAGTAAAACACAGATTTAAACAGACCCCAGGCAAAGCACACTATGGACAGTCACATTCAAAATTAGTTTCTTTCAGCTCTGGGTCCTTGCAGACAGACTCGAGGCTGACAGGTTGGAGGCTTTAGATCTTAGAATCCCTCCTCCTTTTACCAACAGCCTTATCTTCCTTTATACATATTTTCCTTTTTGAATGCAAATTATCATTGTCACACAGTTTTTTTTAGCTTTAAATCTTCTAACAATAAACCACTTTCATAATACCCACTTGACTCGTAAGCTTTAAAAACACATTGTTTCTGAGCTTCACGTGGTTAGGTGTAATATTTCATCCGCTCTTTTGAACGGTCTATTTAAAGATGCAAATTGCCACCATCACACCTCACCTTCTGTTTCCCTATGTTTATCCAACTAAATTTCAAACCTACTTCTCTTCTATACATCAAAGCCTCTAGACCAGCTGGCTTTAATCCAATTAACACATAGACACACACACCACTAAATTCTATTTTAAAACATTATCGACATTATTATATCTACTTCACAGTATCTTTCACCTTCCCCTGATTTTTGATTAACTCATGTTGTACTCCTGGGAGTATTGGGGAGCATTATCCACATTTGACTGCCAATTAGTAATTTTGCATTGGTTTTGCAGTAGTGAAGTTTTCAAGTTTGGAATGTGTATACATATTCAGTTCCAATTGTGCCATGTAGCTCGTCAACTGATGATCTGTGTTGCAGAATTAGGTGGTCTTCTTCCAGTGTAAGCATGGGTTTCCAATGGTACTCCTTCTGGTTTGTGGTCTTCGCCATTGTCTTCACAATACTATGTATGGTGACCAAGGACAGGTCCCTTCACACCTGTGATCACTGGATCTATGGTGTCCACAAAAAATATTTGGAATGACCAGTGTGAATTGTCGTAGCGACACTCGAGTGTAATGGATCCCAGGGATGGAATCTCCGAGTCATTGTACATGGTGAGTTTGGCAGTGGAAGTGATGATTCAACTAACCAATGTATGTGGTACATTTCAATGTGCAAAATGGAAGGGGGGTTGCATTTGCACCCATATCTAATTTTGCGTATAAGTTATGCTGTCCAAGCACTTGTGGGTGGATAATCTGGATAGTGGCAAACGCTTCTGTTGGTACCACTGTGCCAATACGTTTTAATGTTCACCATTTAGAACGTCTGCTCACTTTGTGTATTGATGATCTGGCTATCCTTATCATCTGACCGTATAGCTTGGCTAGACATTTCATGGGTCTTATTATGACAATGTATTTTACATGCTCTTAGTTGATTGGAATGCTGTGCCTGTCTGGCCTCTAGTTGTGACTTCTCATGATGTTGAATTACTTGTTCTGATTATTGCTTTCTGCATTGGTCCTTTCAGTGTCCTCTGGTGTCACATGCCTTACATATATCGTTAAAAGCTGGGCAATTTCTGGCTGCATCTATGAGCCCAAATTGCTTCCTATGCTTTCCTGCATTGGCTATCCTGCCAATGGTGGACAAATTAGGCACAGACTGTAGACTCTGTCTACCCAGTAGTATGCCTTTGTACATGCAGTAACGCTTCCACTCTGTAACCAATGACTTGGTCCAAGAGGACTTTTTGGAATGCTTCCATTGGTCTAGATGCTATCACAAGCTTGATTATATTGCTGGCTAGCTCCGACACTGTCAAATCACAATCACGCCCCTTATACTTGCATCTACTTATGAACTGATCAATGGTCTCCATCAGTTGTTGCCTAAAAGACACGAATGCAGATGGTGTACTCAGAAGCTGAGCTTCATTAATAATTGATCTTCGAGCGTCAGTGGAACAAAGTAACCTCAGACAGGAAATTTGTTGCCTTCCAATTGAGTGTTGCAAATTTTGTGGTGACCCTGTGGTCTCTTGCAGGATTATTTAGGAGTTTCTGCCACAAAAACAGCTATTCAGGCTTTACACAGCTCTTCAGAACTTAGTTTGGCTCCCTGAGTTGCAGTGTCTTATGTGACCGCAGCCTTAGATGGTTATAGGCTGTTGCTTAATTGCAATGGCGGAACTATTGACCTGTTTCTGTCTTCTCAGGCTTAGTTTAAGCTCCGCCCAACAAAGTGATTTTAGCATGAAAAGAAATTGCAGACTTCAAAGGGAGTATTGAACAGAAAAAGAGACTTTTTCATCCTTCTTCTAGTTGTTAGGGGCTGTTGGAAGCTGTTACTGGAAGGACTCTTCTTCCCTAGCCCAGTGTTTAATCGACCCACCACCCTCCCAAAGGGACAGCTAGTGTTGTGGTACGATGACATGTAACTTTAAGGGGGCTGTATCTTAAACTAGTATAACTATTACATACCTCAGCAGGACCTGATATAATAGTCTGGGATGTGAAGTCAGTCTGCAAGCTGCAATGATAGAGATTAGATGTACTATTCATAGTTTCACAGTTAAATATAGACTTATCTTCAAATAAAGAACCCACATTATTGTTTCACCAATTCTGGTATATGATTGCTATGTTTATGCTGTAGAGAAGAAGAATATAACAGCAAGCAGCAGGAATAAATCCCTAACAAAAACAAAAATAGAAATAACTGGAAGAACTCAGCAGATCTGACAGCATCTGCGGAGAGGAATGCAGTTACCGTTTAAAGTCCGTATGGCTCTTCATCAGAACTAAGGAAAAATAGGAATAAATCCCTCTCTCTTTGGAGTTCTGCTTAAAGCTAGATCCTCCAGAGTCAGCTAATTAATCTCTGTTCCTGCACAAACTTCACAGCAGGTAGACTTATATTAATCAGTTCTCCCAAATTTGAGCAATCTTACTGGGACCCAGTGCCTGCTGGCTGGGGTGAGGTACCATGTCTCAGAACGAAAGTACAGTGTGTAGGATTCCTACAGTACTACAGATCTCTCTTAGACACGGCGAGTTAGTACTTGATAGTTGTTTCACTTACATACCAATTCTTCTGCTACATGGAAACTTGTATACCTCTCAGTTAAATCTTCAAAAACCACACTGCCACCATGTTGCATTCTTCTATTCAACGTAATCATACCGATCATGCAACAAAGATTGGTAAAACAATAATATGGGTTCTTTATTAGAGGATAAATCCATATACATACTCTGCTGGCTAGGTATACACATCTGACTTCTGCTGCTGTACTCAGAGCACAGAGTCATGGGACTACTAAATCACATCCTCAGTAATAATGATTGACAGCAGTTTAAGGTATGCACCCTGAAAGGTACATGTGCATCATATAATAACACAGAGCAGACTTCCCATTTGATTTTCCATCTAGGACAAAGCAGCCTGCTTGATTGGCACCCCATCCACCACCTTAAACATTCATTCCCTCCACCACCGATGCACAGTGGCAGCAGTTGCATCATCTACTTGATGCATTGCAGCAACTCACCAAGGCTCCTTAGACAGCACTTTCCAAACCCACAACCTCTACTAGCTAGAAGGATAAGGGTAGCTTGGGAATGCCACCATCTGCAAGTTCCCTTCCAAGCCACAAAGCATCTTGACTTGGAAATATATCACTGCTCCTTCACTGTCACTAGGTCAAAATCCTGGAACTCCCTCCCTAACAGCACTGTGGGTGTATCTACACCACATGGACTGCAGCGGTTCAAGAAGGCAGCTCACCACCACCTTCTCAAGGGCAATTAGGGATGGGTAACAAATGCTGGGCCCAGCCAGCCAAGTCCACGTCCTATGAAAGAATTTTTTAAAAATGCTCCCTTACTTCTTTGATGGAAATAATTGGCCTCTCCCAGTGCAGTGCACCAGTGTTTGGGAGCTCAAAAACTAAAGATCAATATCTCAATGTGCCCCCCTCCCCCATCATGAACAGTATCTTTTAAAAGTTATAATTTAAACATTAAGTTCCAAGCTGTTTGAAAATTTCCAGGTTCAATTTATTACCAAATCTGACATATTGTACATCCCAATCTCTGCAATGTACATGGTCTAATATTTTAATGCATCAAAATAAATGTTACTTTTTTTCTTCAAATGACTACCAAAATCTGAAAAAGAGCAACTAATTTTGAGGTCAATGTGGGGGTCACACATTACTTCAGAGAAAATTTCCTGTAGACAGTATTCTGGATTAGTAATGAAGAATTGGAAAGGGAGTGTTAAGTTTTTCAAAATGCAAGCCAGAAGAGGGATTTCACCATACAACAGGTAATGGAAAGAATAAAGATAAGGAACAATTGTTTTCACTTGAAATCAAAATTCATCCAACTTGCAAAAACAATGCTGTCGTCATGTCTGATGAGCGAGAAAGCTGCATCATTTCCTGTCCAACAATGCCACGGTGTCATCAGTATATAATAACCCTGGGGAAGGGCACCTCATAGCTTGTCCCCTGGCAGTTAGATTTCTTTCAGCTTGTGTTTTTTTTTAAAACTGCAAATTGTCTGAAGTGGGAGCTGCTAACGGTGCAGTACAGTAGGGCCGAGGACAACAGGGTAACAGGGATAACTCACTCACCTCAATGAATTTCGGGCTCGGCATGATGCTGAACTCTTCTTCCGCCGTCTTCGTCTCCGGGCTCACTTCTTTGGGCAGGAGTCCTCTCCCAGTTCAACGGATCCTTTTACCCATCTCCAATATTCTCCCTCCACCTGGACCCCTCCCTCTGGATTCTTACCTTCTCTTGATCTTTTCATTGAGAACTGTCGGCGCGACATTAGTCGTCTCAATTTCTCTGCTCCTCTCACCCATTCTAACCTGTCTCTCCCTGAACTTACTGCACTCCATTCTCTCAGGTCCAACCCTGACATTGTCATCAAACCCGCTGACAAGGGTGGTGCTGTTGTTGTCTGGCGCACTGACCTCTACTCGCGGAGGCTGAGCGTCAACTCGCAGACACTTCCTCCTACCTCTCCCTGGACCATGACCCCACCACTGAACATCAAGCCATTGTTTCCAGGACTGTCACTGACCTCATCTCCTCTGGGGATCTCCCTCCCACAGCTTCCAACCTGATAGTCTCCCAACCTCGGACGGCCCGCTTCTATCTCCTACCCAAAATCCACAAACAGAACTGCCCCGGTAGACCGATCGTCTCAGCTTGTTCCTGCCCCACAGAACTCATTTCTCGTTATCTTGACTCCCTTCTCTCTCCCCTTGTCCAGTCCCTTCCCACCTACATCCGTGATTCCTCTGACACCTTACGTCACATCAACAATTTCCAGTTCCCTGGCCCCAACCGCTTCCTCTTCACCATGGACGTCCAATCCCTCTACACCTCCATCCCCCACCAGGATGGTCTGAGGGCCCTTGGCTTCTTCCTCGAACAGAGGCCCGAACAATCCCCATCCACCACTACTCTCCTCCGTCTGGCTGAACTTGTTCTCACACTGAACAATTTCTCCTTCAACTCCTCTCACTTCCTCCAAATAAAAGGTGTGGCTATGGGTACCCGCATGGGCCCCAGCTATGCCTGTCTCTTTATGGGGTATGTGGAACATTCCTTGTTGCAGTCCTACTCCGGCCCCCTTCCACAACTCTTTCTCCGGTACATCGATGATTACTTCGGTGCCGCTTCATGCTCTCGTCAGGACTTGGAAAAATTTATTAATTTTGCTTCCAATCTCCACCCCTCCATCATTTTCACGTGGTCCATCTCTGACACTTCCCTTCCCTTCCTTGACCTCTCTGTCTCAATCTCTGGTGATAGACTGTCCACCAATATCCATTACAAACCCACCGACTCCCACAGCTATCTCGACTACAGCTCCTCACACCCCGCTTCCTGTAAGGACTCCATCCCATTTTCTCAGTTCCTTCGCCTCCGTCGCATCTGTTCCGATGATGCTACATTCAAAAACAGTTCCTCTGACATGTCCTCCTTCTTCCTTAACCGAGGTTTTCCACCCACGGTCGTTGACAGGGCCCTCAACCGTGTCCGGCCCATCTCCCACGCATCCGCCCTCACGCCTTCTCCTCCCTCCCAGAAACATGATAGGGTCCCCCTTGTCCTCACTTATCACCCCACCAGCCTCCGCATTCAAAGGATCATCCTCCGCCATTTCCGCCAACTCCAGCATGATGCCACCACCAAACACATCTTCCCTTCACCCCCCTTATCGGCATTCCGTAGGGATCGCTCCCTCCGGGACACCCTGGTCCACTCCTCCATCACCCCCTACTCCTCAACCCCCTCCTATGGCACCACCCCATGCCCACGCAAAAGATGCAACACCTGCCCCTTCACTTCCTCTCTCCTCACCGTCCAAGGACCCAAACACTCCTTTCAAGTGAAGCAGCATTTCACTTGCATTTCCCCCAACTTAGTCTACTGCATTCGTTGCTCCCAATGTGGTCTCCTCTACATTGGAGAGACCAAACGTAAACTGGGCGACCGCTTTGCAGAACACCTGCGGTCTGTCCGCAAGAATGACCCAAACCTCCCTGTCGCTTGCCATTTCAACACTCCACCCTGCTCTCTTGCCCACATGTCTGTCCTTGGCTTGCTGCATTGTTCCAGTGAAGCCCAACGCAAACTGGAGGAACAACACCTCATCTTCCGACTAGGGACTTTACAGCCTTCCGGACTGAATATTGAATTCAACAACTTTAGGTCGTAAGCTCCCTCCCCCATCCCCACCCCCTTTCTGTTTCCCCCTTCCCTTTTTTTTCCAATAAGTTATAAAGATTTTCCTTTTCCCACCTATTTCCATTATATAAAAAAAAACCCACTAGAGCTATACCTTGAGTGCCCTACCATCCATTCTTAATTAGCACATTCATTTAGATAATATCACCAACTTTAATTTTAACACCTATGTGTTCTATTGTACTATTGTCGTTGACATCTTTTGATGATCTGCTTCTATCACTGCTTGTTTGTCCCTACAACCACACCGCCCCCCCCCCCCTCCACCTCTTTGTCTCTCTATCTCTCCGCCCCCCACACACACACCTTAAACCAGCTTATATTTCAACTCTTTCTTGGACTCGAACGCAAGTTCTGTCGAAGGGTCATGAGGACTCGAAACGTCAACTCTTTTCTTCTCCGCCGATGCTGCCAGACCTGCTGAGTTTTTCCAGGTAATTCTGTTTTTGTTTAGGGTAACAGGGACCTTGGTGAACAACAGGTTCAACAGTGTATCACTTTAACCATTGAGTTTTAAGGATTGAGAAAGAAACAAAGGAATGACAGAGGAGGAGAAGGAGGGATGAATTGAAGCCAAATTAGATACAAAAAGAGAATAAAAGCAGAGAGAGACAGAAAGAAAAAGTTAGGTTTTTAAAATTGCAACTTACTTCCTGCAGGAATGAGAATCCACAGTTTCAACTGTTCCCTTTCCGGGCTGGAGAGGTTGCATGAGTTAGCATAAATATAAATTTTGTCATTACCAGGGTCCTTACATCATTAAGTACCATTCCTAAACTTCTGCAGCAAATTGTACTTGTTTTAACAATGTAAATGCTGCAATGCCTTGAAACTCAAGGGGAGGTTGAGCACAAACCATTGATGTTGAGAGGGCAACAGCAGATTGGCATAAATCACCCAGCAATTTGCAATGATTTGCAACTCAGTGCATCTCTTCCCAAATTGCTGGTTATCTACACATTAATAACAGTGTGCATGTTAAACTTTTGTCACTTTCCTAGCAAATTCTGGGCCAATAATATTGTCATGGTGCAATGTAATTCAAATCATTGCTCTGTTTGTCACTTTTTTGGTTCAATGCAAGTTTTTTTTGAGCTCTTCGCTTAAAATTGCTTTGGAAACAGTTCTTTCAAGCCGTGCGCCCCAAAAGAATCTGTTACTCAAATCTTAATCAAATACATAAAATAGTAAAACAACCCAGTCTGTGGTGATCGGAGAAGATAAAAATCAAGGAACTTTGGTCTGCTCATTGGAGAAACAGTCTGTCCGAATTACTTGATCTCAAAGCAGATGTGCGTTGGTGATATTTCACTAGTCTACTTGTGATAATACAGACACATTTTGCAGTGAAAAGTTAAATTAAGCTACGTTACAATGTAGCAAAGTGGGAATTTAATGCTAAAATGAATTATCATATAATTTATGTTAAACAACTTTGTAGGCCATATCCACATGTGGTGGTGGGGGGGTGGGGTGGTGTGAGGGAGGCTATACTCAATCATAAAGCCATAAGGGGTTGAGTAGTTTATATATTAAAATGTAATACCAACTAGTCTACAGTGCAGTGATTGTGGAAATCCACACTGTGATCAGACATACACAGATTCCAATCCATCTTCAAAATAGTTGTGTCAATAATGTGAACTGTACAGGCAATTTGGTTCTTCATTCTGTAAATCAATAACTGTCCAATAGAGGAGGAGGGGATGTTCTGTGGATGGCCACCCATACTACATATCGGAGGTGGGGAGGTTCTATGCAAAACCGCCAAAAAGAGGGGTCAGGTTCTGTGGAAGGCCAGCCAGAGTGGATGCATCATTGTGCTAAACTGAATAAGGTCCTCACTTCAGGGCGAGAGGTTTGAGGTGAAGGCAATTATCATTTTCTTTTCTAATGTTATGCCCAGATAAGGACACTTATGTTGTAAAGTTCTCTGAAGTTGCAATTAAACTGTACAATTTAAGATCTCAAACTGTTGCAAGACAGTGTCCTGGACCTTGAGGGTGCTTGGCAGTCTTCCGAGTTACATTGTGATCCCTTTGTGGATATGAATCTAAAATGTCTTGCGATGAGACAGATATACCAGAATACATGCAGCCTGACAGAAAGCTTTTGAACATTATGAACTGAAATAAGATGAAAATTGATCAATAGTTCATGTTGGCACATGAACGGCCACTTCACACTGAAGCCAATATCCTGGACATTAAAAGATCAGATGATCCAGATCAGAGGGTTAAATGTAAAACATAAAAAGCACAATTGGGTGAAAGAAAAGGAGTAGGTTAGTATTGTAAAGTAACACTTTCCTGTATGAAACAATTAAGTTATAACTGCCTAAAACACATCTGGAAGTGGATGGTGATGGTTTGGAGTAACCTTCCATTGCAATGATGGAGTAACCAACCACTGCTGACTAAGAAAACATTTAAATAACGTTCTTGGAAAGCAAACTTTCTAACAGCAGCACTTAATTTCAAGTGTGAAGCCCACTGATTGTTCAATGGAGACATACTCAGTATGACTGAGGTACTGGACCATACAGCCCAATGTGGTTCCATTCGACTTCCGTTGAAAGTGATTATCAACAACACTGGTACTGAGCTGTGCTTTGCTAAGGTGATGGAGGCTTAATGAGGCTGCATCCAGAAAACTAGCAACATGAAGATGGTGAAATGATACTCCAGTCACCCAGGCAGGTGGATTAGATACCTGTGGGTCATATGTTTGTAACACGTGGTGTATGGATGGCATTTGAGAAAATGTTAAGACAGTCTAGACCCTCTTCCTGGTGCCCAGACCAATAGGCCCTCTCCTATAAATCCCACAATACCATCCCAAAGTAGAGTTATACTGAACTCGAAATGTTAACTCTCTTTCTCTCTCCACAGATGCTGCCAGACCTGCTGGGCTGAAATTTCCCCCTGTCGGGGGAGAGGTTGATGGGCGGGCAGGCTTTCCCCGATTGGAGGTGCGGCGCTATTTTACATGAGTGGGCCAATTAAGGCCCGCCCAGTGTGACGTCCGCAGGGAAGCACTATGCACTCCCTGTGTGGCCGGAGGGGGGGGGGGATTCCTAAAATTAAGAGTGTGCTCTTTCACACATGTGCCTCAGGGAGATCAGCTTTACGTGCAAAAATATTAAAATTGGAAAAAAAAACCATGTGATAATGTCACATGAGTTGGGAGATGTTCATAATATCCAACAAAACTTTATCAAAATTTTTAGAACGCTACATGAAACCTCATCCCGCCGGTGGATGAGATTTCATGTTTTTTCTAATTCCCGCCGGGGTTCCCGGCCTCCTCGCTAACCTTAAGGTTGGACGGACAGGTCCAATAATTACTTGAATTAATCTGTCAATAGCCTCAATTGGCCATTGACAGGTCGGCGGGTGCACAGCTGATTTGCTGTGCCCGCCTTCCTGAAAATTTAAATGGGGCACGGTGACATCAGGAGTTCCGTCCGACATCATCCCGTGTCGGTGAGAGGGCCCGGCCCCACTCCCCCCACTCGCCGACGGTAAAATCCTGCCCGCTGAGTTTTTTTCCAGCACTTTCTGTTTTTATTTAAGATCTCCAGCATTCTCAGAATTTTGCCTTTAATAACCTCAGAACACACCCTTGCGGAGGGAAAGATGGATTGATGTTATATTATTGTAGCATTTAATATCTTTATGAAATGCCAATGAGGTCCTTTTGCACAGAATTTTATTCACCTTTAAATGTAACATCTCCAGCATGGGTTTTCTGGGGCTCAGGAAACACAACAGCTAAAGGGAGGCTAAAAAGGGTAAGTGGCCTTTCAGTATTGCAAGTGTGCCAGGAGGAGGAGTGCTTCCCTCAGCCCCTCACTCTACTCTGCTTCCCCCCCACCCCATTTACAATCTCACACCCCCCCCCCACCGACCATCCATCAGTTACATCTCACCGCCTCCCATCTGTGATCTCTCCCCCTCCCTTCAATCCATGATTTTCCTCCCCCTCCCACGCAATTTGACCTTGCATCCAGGGTCTCCCCTTCTGCCTCCCAGTTGCAGCATGTCAACATTGGCTTTCAGTCTCTGGCTAGTCTCTCATCTGTCTGGTTACTGGCCGGGAGGAGGGGAAGAAAATAAATAAGTGAGGTCCTGCTGTTAAATTTGACCCCATAAATATTGGGACCAATGTCTATACCACAGTCCCCAACAAAATCATAAAGGGTGTTATTTTAACTTAAAGTTACCCCATAATATTTTAACTATCAATCTGTCAACAAATACATTATTTAATCTGAATTGACAGCTTGAACATTAAAAGAGCAAATGCAGCTTTCTTTGGTTCACTGGCAGAGCTGGGGAAATAGCCTTTTTCAGTTTTCGTCCATAGCCTCTTGTCCTGTTTATGTCCCTGACCTATTCTAAATGTTAAAAGTGTAAAAAGTCATGCAAAACCAAGGAGCTACAAAAGGCAACCTCCTGTCAAAATGGAAAATATACAATTTCAAAAACCTTTTACTTAAGACTATAATTTTTAAATCAGATCTTCATAATATTTGTTCCTAATTTATTCAACAAGTTATTGCAAGATATAAAAGAAAAGAAACATGCATGTGAAACAGCCTCTGAGGGAAAAAAAAGTCTTCAGAGAATCACTGCTAGAATGTTTGAGTTTCATAATGAATGCACACATAACTGTGAGCAGTAGTACCAAGGCACTACACAGTTAGGTTAGAGGTCAAACATGGCTGGTCAATAACACAGTACTGAAAGGAAGCCACCTGGATGTCATCAGTCTCCTGCAGCATAAACAGCACTGACAACTACCCTGGCAAGCCAACTAGCTCAGGTTAGAGGTCAGGACACTCGGACTGGCTTAACAGCCCTAGAGGTGGAGATGTTTCTGGAATCTTTCACCGAGAGATGACACTCGCAACTTCAGAAGGAATAAAAATGAAGTATGACATCTCAGTATGTTACACTGGTCTGTTAAGGGCTGAATGGGTCTTGTAGAACTAATCAATAGTGTTTGTTCACTATACAGCTTTCACTTGCACATGTAAGCTTTTTATCAATCCACACGATTAGCTTCTATCATTCTATATATTATATATATATATTTATATATAATTATCATTTTAGATGTATGGTTTAAAACTTCTATCAGTCCATGCATACTGTCATTTCAGTTAGTAGCAGGAAGCACCTTATAAAGTAAATTGCAAGAATTTAGACAATTAATCTCTCCATTTTTGTGAGAATACTGAAAAAAACTGGTTTTCATAATTAAATTATAATGCCCTCTGTCCTCCAATAACAATTGAAATAATAATCAGTGTTCCACATGAGAAGTGCAGACACATTCTAGTCTGGCCTTCTGTGTAGATATGCTGGCTGGTTGGTGACCAATAATGCATCACTTCCTAATTCTCAATGGGCAGAAGTCAATACTGGCTCATTTTTTAAGGAATCTCAGATAAAAGGTCTTGATAGACTTTGCCATTGCTCTGGCCTCCTATTCACAATGATACTTGCATCCACATTTCACTCTGCAGAAATAATAACTTCTATCGCCTACACTTAGGAAAGTCAATAAAGGAATGGGGAAAGTCAGGTGTGTATAATTTATCAATTGTTTTCTCTTTTTCCAGGATTGAGCTAATATAATAAGCACATTTTAAAAGTAAACAATCAGTCATTGAATGGGAGTGGCATCCAGAAAAAAGAACTTAACCTTTATGGATGTTATAACCTTAGAAGATTTGTACCACCATTCAACTATGAAATTCGTTTGTTGCATATAGAGGCAGAACAGAACATGCTCAGTATATAATAGTCTCTCCAACTGCCTAAATAAACAAATCGTGCACTAAAAGAAGTTCTAGCAATCATATTGAAGCAAGGAGACCCAAAATAACCAATTAAAAACACCACCTGTTCCACAGCCATTTTTATATGAGAGCACAAATAATTGTTTCTCTTCATTGTGCCAGGGAAATCACTCCCCCAGCGCAATGAAGTAGAATTGAATGGAGACTTGTTACGTCAAATCTCCGGCTCTTCCCCGCCAGTCCTGTGTTACTCGCAAATTTCCCAGGATTTGAAACTGGACCTGTATCTATAGAATGCACAAGCCAAGCTTTCCTATTATAATGAGGTGGGAGTGGTATTGCATTCCTCCTGCCTCATTTTGTTGGAGTCATGATCTTTAGGGGCAGCTATAGAAAACTGAGGCAGTGGTCTGCTGCAGGACTCCTGCCGACTGGTCGAGGACTCTTCAGGGAAGTAACAGGTCTTCTTCTAGTGCTCCTCCTCTCTCTCTCTCTCTCTCTCTCTCCCACCCCCCACCCGCCCCTCCCTCCCTCCCTCCCTCCCCGGTTGCGAATTACCTGAAGATCTTGGGGCTTTCTAGTTAGTTGGACTCTTCAGCATCTTAGTGTTAGTAGCCAGGTGCATTACTGCAGGAGTCTAAATTTCCTCACCAACCTTTAGGCACAAGGCCTAGCAAAGGTCAGGGTAGTGCCAGGGATGCACTCGATCGTGCTAAGAGACCCAAGGAAAAAAAATCTACTTTTAGACTTTCTCTGATATGGAGTGAATTCATGAAGGCCATCCTTTCCAAAGGACTGTTTAAAGCACCTCAATCTATAGCAGTATGCATTTGGTTTCTAAATGTAATTGGGGGCCATATGAGTTTGCCATCTAATTTCTTGGGTACATAGTTTTATTGTAATTCATCAATGTACCAATAACATGAGGTTCACCTGAACCCATCTCTCCTGCCAAAGATAAAAACGAAATATTGCGGATGCTGGAGATCTGAAATCCAAAGCAGAAAGCGCTGGAAAAACTCAGCTGGTCTGGCAGCATCTGTGGAGAGAGAAACAGAGTTAATGTTTCGAGTCCAATGTGAATCTGTTCCAAAGAAGAGTCATACTGGACTCAACACATTAACTCTGTTTGTTTCTCTCTCCACAGATGCTGCCAGACCAGCTGATTTTTTTCCCCAACACTTGCTGTCTCCTGCCAAAGACCCTGGGCTGGTAGTCAGTAGATGTAAGCTGCTGCTCAGGCAGAGCATTTCCTTCTGATAGTCACACATTGCATCACCTTACACCTTGCATTAACTTAGCAGTAAAAGCAAACTCACTGTTATTCCTATTTCCTAATCCATACTTGGTTTAAAAAGTCATTTATATCAATCCTACGAATATAAACAGAAAGTACATCAGGTATGTCATTGAAGCAATGTAGGTTGCTAACCATGCATAATTTATGTCACTATTTAATATGTTTTTCAATTTGTTTTATGCTGTTTTCATGGCTGTTCAACCTCATGTAGTGATCGAGACAGATTGAAGAAACAGAGATAAAACTTCACAGACTGAGAACAAGCAGAACAAAAAGCCCCGAGTAAATATAGTGTATATTTACAAAGAATCAAACGCAAAGATCTCAAGACCAAGGAGAACACCTCCAAGTTCCTCTCCAAGTCACCCAGTTCTGACTTGGAAATATATCATCATTCCTTCATTGCTGCTGGGTCAAAATCCTTGAACTCGCTCCCTAGCAGCACTATGAGAGTGCCTTCACTATACAGACCATAAAGATTCGTCACAGCGAATCAGCACCATCTCCTCAAGTGCCATTAGCATAGGCAATAAATGTCGGTCTTGCTAGTGACGTCCACATTCCATGAATGAAAAAAAAACTTGAACATAATGATATTGCAAGATTATCTGTCTTTGATATCTAAAATGAAAAGTTCTTGCTAGGAACAATTAGTTTATGAAATACTGATATGTTATTCAATGCTGCTGCAAGTACTGGCTCCATCGGCAACTGAAATCTGGCCAGATTGACTGCAGAACAAAATTTAATGCATTTTCATTGCAGTATAAAGGAAAGAAACTAAATATGGACATATCTGATCTTTTCCGTTAAGCATTAAATTGTATGTCATTCCTCAGGAATGTGGCCAGTTGTATGTGACAGTTAGTAGGAGGTATTATTCAAGTGCAATCCTGCCATTATGACATAGCTAAGGAACAAAGTCTGTCTCAATTTCTGTCTGTGTTGGTCACAATTCTCTTCAGAGGCTGCATGTTTCACCCTAGGGAAAAACAGCTCATCAATATCACCTTACAGTCGCCTTCTGTCATCTTAAAAGGAATGCTAACGCATCGTGCTATGTATTATTGAAGGGAAGCTGCCTGCAAGCATTTTTCTCCTACACTTTCAAACATAATACTCTTAAACTGCTCATCAGACAGTCAAGGATCGAGTCTGTGGCTCTTTGCATACCATAGTTCCCTGAATCAAGCAGCACCCAGTCTCAGCTGATTGTCTGGGGTTACATGACTAAAGCAAAGTATTCCCCCAGAGGGAGAGGGAGGGAAATTTCAGAGCGAAATGGAAAAGCTAAAAATTAGGATATACAAATCAGTTAAAGAAGAGGCACATGTGGAGGGATAGAATCAGGTCACCTTTCTTAAATGTCATTCAGAGAATCATGGCACAAGCAGATGTAAAAAAAGAGGGACAGAAAATAATTTCAGTAAAATTTGGAGGGATGGGGAAAAGAGGGGAAACATAGGAGTAAGAAATTTAAAACCATTTAATTTTCATGCATGGAGGACAGAAACGTTTTCTATTGGATCATAGTCTATTTAGAATCCACTCAGAATTACACAACACAGAAAGAGGCCATTCGGCCCTTTGTGCTTGTATCAGCTCTTTTGAAAACCTTATCCAAGCAGTCCCACATTCCTGCTCTTTCTCCATAGCCCTTTAAAATTTTTTCCCTTTTCAAGTATTTATCCAATTTCCTTTTGAAAGTTATTAAATCTGTTTCCACCACCCTTTAAGGCAGTGTGTTCCAAATTATGTCAATAACACGATTTACAAGCAGCATTAGACACATGATATGTTGAAACTGGTGTGTCCAAGCTTTTGTGGGCCACTTTAGCAGTATTTATCATGGATCCCTGGGAGCTACACAAGTTAAAACCAACAATGCTTTTAGGCATTGTTTAGCACTATGAACATGCCTCAACTCCCACCAGTTCAAACATAACCATCAAACCAGAAAGTGGGCATAGAAGTCATCTAGGCTCATGAGCTGCATTTCCAGGGCTAGCAAGCTGAATAAGACCCACGATCATCATTTGGACACTACTGCAAAATCCTACTGCTTCCAATTTATGCTAAACCTGTAAGTGACAAATACTGTCACTCCATCTGACATGTAAACCTACTATAAAGTCTTCCCTTATTCTAGTGTGACATGAAAACATAAATGGCTTTGCAAATAATTTTTAAAAGAATGATATCAGTCTAGAAATGACAGTGTGATATTGTACACATATGATCTTAAGAAATTATTTACCCATCTACCATTTTCTTTTAAGAAGATTAGTGTCTCCTTAAAAGTATCAAAGTGATTTCACATGAACCTTAAAGGTTTGCCCACCAATATTCACACAGTATATTTTTCAGGTTATGGTGTATGGGTCATAGGTCTGGAAACTGTGCTGTGTAAATATTAACTCAACAAAGTTTAATGCAATTCCTTTGTCTGCTATTGCAGTAGAGAATAGAGGCATTTAAAATGAAACACCTGTGTTAATATTTACAAGCAAAGGAAGAGTCTATTCCCCAATACAAGAACACGAAGCAGGGGCAGGAGTAGGCCATATGGCCCATCCACCATTCAGTGCAATCATGGTTAATCTTGAGCTTCAACTCCATTTTCCTACCTGCTCTCCATATCCCTTGTTTCCCTGAGAGACCAAAGATCTGTCTATCACAGCCTCAAATATATACAATGATGGAGCATCCACAACCCTCTGGAGTAGAAAATTCCAAAAGATTCACGACCCTTTGAGTGATGTAGTTTCTCCCCATCTGAGTCCTAAATGATTGGCCCCTTGTCCTGAGACTGGTGTCCCTGTGTTTTAGATTCCCTGATCAGCAGAAATAAACTCTTAGCATCCACCCTTTAAAGCCCCTGCAGAATCTTGTACATTTCAATGAGATCACCTCTCATTCTTCTAAACTCCAGAGAAAATAGACCCAATTTACTCAGTCCATCATAGGACAACCACCCCTTTCCAATTCAGTGAACCTTCACTGTATTCCTCTAGTGCAAGTAGATCTTTTCTTAAATGCGGAGACCAAAACTGCACATGATATTCTAGATGTGATCTTACCAAAACCCCAAATAACTGTACATGAGATGCACTTACTACCAGTGGACCTTCCCCAAAGGAAGCCAACGGGGCTTTTCAGTCTGTGTGACTCCCACTGCCTCTATTAAAGACAACTCATTGTCTCTGCTTCTACTACCTCCGTGGGCAGCGAGTTTCAGGCCATTACCACTTGTTGCGTTAAAAAGCTCTTCTTTATGTCCACCTTACATCCCTTGCCAAAGCTTTAAACCTGTGTCCTCCAGACCTTGTACCATCAGTTAGTGGGAACAGCTTTTCTTTGTCCACCTTATCTTCAACTTGTCATAATCTTGTACACTGCTATCAAACCTCCCCTCAAGGAATTGATGTTTTCTACAAATTAATAGCCATCAGTCATCATGCAGCCAACTAGGGGGAGAAAAGAGAGAAAGCGAATGAAGCAAACTCCTAGTCCCTCAAAATTTAAGCAGCCAACATCCAAGGTTTCACTTTTTCTGTTCCTTATTATCGGGAAAGAATAGCACATGCAAACAGTGTGTGCAAATCAGAGGAAGATCTGCCCTCAGGACTGAACCTATCCAAAAATGGCTTATGAAAAGCATCAAAAAGAAAAGGGAAGATAAAAACGCCAAAAAAATATACAGCGACCAGAAAACCAGGAAGAAAGCTAATTTCTCTGGGTCAGAGGTAGCATTAGCAATCAAAACAAAGACATAACCACAACAATGAGAGCAGTAAATACAGTCTACTCCTGATAAGTCAAAGTAAACTGTCACCTACTGATAATTCAAGTTGTCTACTCGTTAATACAAGTAAACACTACTGATAATTCAAAGTACAGTCTACTCCTGATCATTCAGCTATTTTTGCACTAAAAATGGAATAATCCAATAATTCAATTAATCAACATGAATAACACAGCAAACTGGGATTTTTATGCTTAAAAATTAAGATCCGATAACCTAAATGAAGCAATTTTGAACAAGAAGATTGGACTATCAACTTAAAAGGTGATAACCTGCAAATAAGAAAGAAGGAAGACTTGCTTTTATCAAGCGCTTTTCACAACCTCAGGCTACCCCAAATGATTTTACAGTAAACTATGGAAGAGTAATGAAATACCAACAGATAGGCCTCTAATGCCAATGGTAATTGTGTGTAATCAGTTTAGAGACTCCAGGAGGATGATTAGTTGCATGTACAAGTAAGGGATTCTTTAGATCCTCGTGCAGTTAGGCGATTGTGCAGCCTTCTGTTTAATGGTACTTCTTTAACTGAGCAAGTGTGTAGTCAGGATAGGAGACAAGTGAGTGAGGAACTTGTTGCTCAATTCTTCCAATGAACTTTGCAACTGATTATTAATGCACTCACTTCACAAGGACAGAATTGCTATCTGCTTTATCTGTATATGTGCAGAAAACTGCTTATGATCTATTCATTTGGTTTTGGACACATATATGAATTGAAACAATGATAGATTACAAAGGTGAATTACTGATAAACTTTATTTCATGTTTAATGCATGTGCGCTTAATATGTTGTGTGGGTATACCACTAACTTCTACGTGCAGTTTGCTGATATGATGCATTACGATGTAATCCTGACTACATACTTACTCAGCTAAAGAAATACCATTAAACAGAAAGCTGCACAATCACCTAACTGCAGAGGGATCTAAGGAATCTCTTACTTATACATACAACTAATCATCCTCCTGGAGTCTCTAAACTGATGACACACAATTACAATTGGCGTAGGAGGCATGTTCCATAAAAGCAATAAGGATGACATGTCCTTCTGATACCAACTGATCAATGACAACACAGCACATTGTGCATTCAAAGAGTTCCCAGAATGCATTCTTCACAGTTGTCTGCAATCATTCTTCAAGTAAGCTAGGCCTAAAAATGATTGTGTTTTGGAACTTTAAACACACATCCTTCTTATTAGCAGGGAAATGCCTTCTGCTAATGGAAGTAGTTATGTTTTCTAGTTCCTTTATCCATTATAGAATCATAAAATGGTTACGGCACAGAAGGAGGCCATTCAGCCTACTGTGTCTGTGTCAGTTCCCTGTTAGAGGTACTCAGCTACTACCATTCCCAACCCCTTCTGCAACTTCAGAATGGGCAGAGTAACCCTTACACCGGCCTGACTTTTAGACCTTAAATGCGGTAAAGGACAAAGCAAATAATAGCAAAATAAATAACATTTTCAGCAATAGTTATGCATCACTAGCTCATCTTACGTGGAATGCATAGCTTGCAACTCACATTTAAACTGTAGATATATTTATAACGTATTGATTCTTTTTAACCTTAGCTACAGGAATCAGTTGTCTCTATTTATACAGTCAGACCATCTTCAAAGGCTCAAGATAAAACACATCGATTTGAAAAGAGAAAAGGGAGAAAAATCCCTCAAACGATAAATGGAGCATGACAAATTGAAAAAAACTGTCCAACTCAAAATTCAACACAAAACCGGACAAATCTCACAGCACGTTTGCGCTTAAATTACACGTGTTGGTTCCTCCCTCAAGTAAACTGTTCAGAAACTAACTGAGCAATAATATGAGTAAAATTGAATATGATTCCTGTGAGTAATTTAAAAAAAAATCTTATATGCGCGTTGGCACGGTCTTAAAAAGAAAAGATGCATTTCTGTCATGGAAAGATTCAGAATAATTCCTTTTATTAAGTCCTTGGTCTAAGTTACTGAGACTGTCACTGTATGTTTGATCCCTGCCAAATATCTTTTTGCCCTGTCGGTCACTCACAGACCCCTACCTACCTTGATCACCAATGACCTATTTTCTCAACTCCCCAGCACTTGCAGTCTCAGGCACTACAGAGAACTGTTCAACAATTCTCTTAATCAGTGGGGCCATCAGAGCGCAAAATCCAAAGTATGCTCAATTTTGGGCCCTTAAGAGCTGTGTGGACTGACATGGGGGGCAGGGGGGGGGGGGGTAGATGGTCTGTCTCACAGGATTCCCTTCTTGCAATGCAAGTTCTTTGTTATCATGGCATATTTGAACCTATTTGCCTAATGCTGCTCATGTCACTTTTGCATCTTGCTTGCTACATTCTTATAAACAGTCCCCTGTGTCAATGCATTGCTTTATTGCATTTATCATTTACAACTGTGCCTTTCCTTCCCCCCCTTCCTTCATTACAACAGTGACTAAAACTTCAGAAGTTCTTGACTGGCTGTGAAAAACTTTGGGGTATCCTGTGTTGTGAAGTGCTTGATATAAATGGAAGTCATCCTGCTAATTGAGCTTTGTACTGCTCCTTCGTAGTTAGAGTCTTCCTTTACCATTGTAAATTTTGGGTCACCCACCACCTTCTGCACCTCCTTCTATTCGTATAGTGTCCACCTCCCTTAAGTATACTGAAGTGGTTTGCTAGTTATAGATGACTCAAATGCACACAGTAGCTAATTTGATATGCAATAGGTCAATGCAGCCATTTAATGCAGTTAAATTCTCGCAAAAATAATGGGATGATTGACCTGTTAGTCTGGTTTTGGTGGTGTTAGCTTATAATATTGGCTTTGGAAACCTCTCTGCACTTCTTCAAATTACGCTATGACATCTTTAATGTCCACCTGAATCCCCTTTTTAGGCACTTGTTAGAAAATGGTGTAGTGCCAGGGGACTAGGAGATAGCTACTGTAATCCCGATATCTAAGAAGGGGGACAGAAAACGTTCAGGGAATTCTGGATCAGTCAGCTTAACATTATTGGTAGGAAAAAAGATGGATTCCTTACCAAAGTAGAGAATAGGAGAACATCTAGAAATGAGAAATATAATAATAATAAATAGTCAACACGAATTTCAAAAAGGGAAAATCTTGATTGACCAACCTTATTAAATTTTTTTAAAATATTTTTTGAGGTAACGGAGAGAGTGGAAGGTGTTAATGCAATAGATGTAATTTATCCGTATTTTCAAAAAGCCTTCAATAAGATGCCCCATAATAGACGAATAAGGTCAGAGAATATGGAGTCAGGGTATAAGTGGCAGAATAGATTGCTATGTGGCTTCAAGATAGAAAGTAGAGAGAGTGAATAATAGTTAGCTATTCAGGAATGGCAGAAAGTGGGAAGTGGCTTTCCACAAGGATCACTGCTGGGACCACTGCTGTTCACAAGTTACATGAATGACTTGGACCATGGAATCAGAAACACAACGGACAGAAATTTTCACTTGATGGACAGGCGCACGCCCTACCCACTCACGAGTGAAATGATGTGTGTTGATGTTGGCCGAAAGTGACAGAGCCATATGAGGGCACTGTTTTATTACATCATTTTTATTTTCTTAATTTTCTTTTCTTAAACAACGCTTCAACTCCCCGATGCAGCTCTGTGCCTCAGGGAGATTGTGAAGTGCTGAAGTTCGGGCTCGGTCCGCTCACCCTTCTCCCCCCTCCTCCCCCCCACCCCCACCGCACAGGCAGTGCTGAGTGCTGCCGCTCACATTTCACACAGAGCAGGCTTTCATTCACCCGCCAGTGTGAAATCGTGGGTCTGGTGCCAATCGCAGGTGGTGGGCGGCTTCCCAACTGTCACCATCCACCCCCACCAAGCCTGCCCGCCAAGGACAAAATTCTGCCCAACATCTAAATATGCAGATGACACCAAATTTCGAGGGGGGTGTGGGTTAGTCAGTGCTGACGAGGACTGTACCCAATTTAGAGGAGGACATTAATAAACTTGCAGAATGAGCAAATAATCGGCATTAGTTCAACACAGATGGGCCAGGTGGTTTAAATCTAGAGACGTTATTACAGCTGAAAAGTATAGTTAAGAAATTAATTTTAAAATGTTTAACATCCAAATTAATTAATTAATTAATTAGAATAGAGATGGCTGGGCAAGTGATGTGTTGCAGCTGTTGTATGTGGGATCTGGTGGAGGCTGGTGTGACCCGCGGTGACCACATCTGCAACAAGTGTTGGCTGCTCGAGGAACTTTGGCTCAGAGTTAATGAGCTGGAGTCCAAATTGCGGACACTGTGACATATCAGGGAGGGGGAAGAGGTTACCTGGACACTGTTTCAGGAGACAGTCACACCCCTTAGATTAATTACATCAAATTTGGACCGTGGTCAGGGACAGGAGGGTGTGACTGTGAGTAAGACAGGTATGGGGATCCAGAATTTAGCTCTGGAGTAGCCTCAGCCAGTGCCCTTGTCCAATAGGTGCAAGGTTCTTGCTTCCAGTGTGGATGAGGGCACAAACTGCAGGGAGGATGAGCGAACTGACCACAGCACCATGGTACAGAGCGCCATTCAAGGGGGGGGTGGGGAGAAAAGAGAAATGTAATAATAATAGGGATAGCATATTTAAGGGAATAGATACTGTTCTCTGCAGCAAAGACAGGGAGTCCCAAAGGCTGTGTTGCCTACCGGGTGCCAAGGTTGAGGACATCTCTTCTGGGCTGAGGAGGAATTTGGAGTGGGAGGGGAAGGATCCAGTTGTCGTGGTCCATGTAGGTACTAATGACATAGGTAGGACTAGGAAAGAGGTTTTGCTGAGGGACTACGAGCAGCTCGGGGCTAAATTAAAAAGCAAAAGCACAAAGGTAATAGTCTCTGGATTACTAACTGAGCCACGTGCAAATTGGCATAGGGTAAATAATATTAGAGAGGTAAATGCGTGGCTCGAAGATTGGTGTGGGTGAAATGGGTTCCAATTCATGGGGCACTGGCACCAGTACTGGGGAAGGAGAGAGCTGAGGGATGGGCTTCATTTGAACCATGCTGGGACCAGTGTACATGTAAATCATAGAACTAGGGTTGTAGAGAGGTCTTTAAACTAATTAGTGGGGGTGAGGAGGGGGGAAGGATCAATTGAAGGGAAGTTTAAAAACTCAAAAAGAAAGGAGAGAGCAGAGGTGCAGGGTAGTAAAGAGGCGAACGATAATCAAAGTGTGACAGGAAGGGACAGAAAATAAGCAGAAGGGTGCAGCAAAAATTAGAACCAGAATGGAGTAATAATGGTAAAAAGGCAAAGCTTATCTGAATACACGCAGCATTTGTAACAAGACAGGTGAGTTGACGGCACAAATAGAAATAAATGAATATGACTTGATTGCTATTACTGGGATGTGGTTGCAGGGTGACCAAGACTGGGAACTCAATATTCACGGGTATTTGACATTCCGGAAAAATAAACAGAAAGGTAAAGGAGGTGGGGCAGCTTTGTTAATAAAGGATGGCATCAGTGCAGTGGTGAGTAGTGATATAGGTGCAATAGATCGTGATGCGGAATCAGTTCGAGTGGAAATAATGAATAGCAATGGGAAGAAGTCACGGGTGGGAGTGGTCTATAGGCCCCGAAGAGTTGCCTCACTGTAGGACAAGGTATAAATTGGGAAATAATTGAGGCATGTAAGAAGGGCGCTACAATTGTCATGAGTGATTTTAATCCGCATATTGACTTGACAAATCAGATTGGCAGGGGTAACATGGAAGAGGGATTTGTAGAGTGCATCAGGGATGGTTTCTTAGAGCAATATGTTGCAGAACCTACCCAGGAACAGGCTATTTTAGATCTAGTAATGTGTAATGAGGTGGGATTAATAAGAGATTTTGTAGTTAAGGGTCCACTAAGGGGTAGGGATCACATCATGGCAGAATTTCAAATTCAGTTTGAGGGCGAACAACTCGGGTCTCAAACCAGTGTCCTCAACTTAAATAAGGGCAATTACAGTGGTATGAAGAAAGAGTTGTCTAAAACGAGCTGGGAAAGTAGACTAAGGGGAAGGTTAGTGGATGAGCAGTGGTAGACATTTAAGCAGATGTTTCATAACACTCAGCAAAAATTTCTCCCGGTCAAAAAGAAGGACCCATTGAGAAGGATGAACCACCCATGGTTAACAAAGGTGGTCAAGGAGAGTGTCCAATCAAAAACTAAGGCATTCAAAGCGGCACAAACTAGTGGTAGGCCAGGAGGATTGGGTTTTTTTTTAGGAACCAGCAACAGATGACTAAAAAGAGGGAGAAAATTGATTATGAAAGTAAATTGGCAAGAAATATAAAAACAAAAAGCAAGAACTTCTATGGGTATGTAAAAAGAGAGAGTGGCTAAAGTGAGCTTGAGACCCTTGGAGGATGTGACTGGAGAATTGATAACGGGGAACAGGGAAATGGCAGATAATTTAAACCAATATTTTGCATCGGTCTTCATGGTGAAAAGATCTTGTAACAGTCTCTACCACAAAAGACAAAGTATTTGACAAACTAATGGGACTAAAGGTAGACAAGTAGCCAGGACCTGATGTCCTGCATCCAGAGATAGTGGAGGCATTGGTCGAAATATTCCAGAACTCACTGGATTCCAGGAGGGTCCCAGCAGATTAGAAAGCTGCTAATGTGATGCCCCTGTTCAAGAAAAGAGGGAGATCAAAAGCAGGAAACTACAGGCCAGTCAGCCTAACATCTGCCCTTGGGAGAATTCTAGAGTCCATTATCAAGGAAGAAATAGCAGGACATTTAGAAAAGCTTAACACAATCAAACATAGTCAACGTGGCTTTAGGAAAGGGAAATCATGTTTGACAAATTTGCAAGAGTTCTTTGAGGATATAACAAGCAGAGTTAATAAAGGGGAATCAGTAGTGTACTTGGATTTCCAGAAGGCACTTGATAAGGTGCCACATAAAAGGTTGTTGCACAAGATAGGAGCTCACGGTATTGGGGGTAATGGATTATCGTGGATTGAGGATTGGTTAACAGACTGAAGACAGATAGTCAGGATTAATGGGTCTTTTTCAGGTTGGAAAGACAAACTATTGGAGTGCCACAAGGATCAGTCCTAGGGCCTCAATTATTTACAATCTATATTAATGATTTGCAGGAAGGGGCAGAGTGTATTGTATCTAAATTTTCTGATGATTCAAAAATAGATGGGAGGGCATGTTGTGATGAGGACATAAGGAATCTGCAAAGGGATATAGATAGGTTGAGTGAGTAGGCAAAAACTTGACAGATGGAGTTTAATGTAGGAAAGCGTGAGGTCATGCACTTTGGTGGGAAGAATCAAAAGGCAGACTATTATTTAAATGGACAGAGACTCCAAAAAAGTGGAGTACAGAGGAAGCTGGGTGTTCTTGTGCATGAAACCCAAAAGGTTAGCATGTAGGTGCAGCAAGTAATTAAAAAGGCAAATGGAATATGGCCTGTATTGCTAGAGGTTTGGAGTTTAAAAATAGGCAAGTCTTGTTACAACTGTACAGGGTGTTGTTGAGGCTGCACCTGGAGTATGGTGTATAGTTTTGGTACCTGTATTTAAGAAAGGTTATACTGGCACTGGAGGCAGTTCAAAAGAGATTCACTAGGCTAATTCCTGGGATGAAGAGGTTGGCTTATCAAGAATGGCTAAACAGATTAGGCCTTCATTCAGTTAGAGTTCAGATGAATGAGGAGTGATCTTATTGAAACGTACAAGATTCTGAGGGGGCTTTACAGGGTAGATGTTCAGAAGATGTTTCCACTAGTGAGGGGAATCTTGAGCTAGGGGACAGTTACAGAATAAGGGGACACCCATTTAAAACTGAGATGCAAAGGAATTTCTTCTCTCAGAGGGTAGTGAATGTCTGGATTTCTCTACTCCAGAGAGTTGTGGAGGCTAGATCAGTGAAAGTATTTAAAGTGGTAGATAAATTTTTTAAATATCAGGGAGTTGAGGGCAAGAGGAGCTGGCATGAAAGAGGAGTTGAGGCCTGGGTTGGATCAGCCATGATCTTACTGAATGGCGGGGCAGGCTTGCAGGGCCGAATGGACTAGTCCTGCTCCTATTTCTTATGTTCTTATTAAATGGGAGATAGTACATTTTAATAGGAAGAATATGGAGGTCAGTTATTACTTGGAAGATACAAGTCTAAGTGGAGTAGAGGAATAAAAGGGATCTCAAGAGTACAAATACACCAAGCATGTAACATTGTGCCACAGGTTAGCAAGGCCATAAGAAAAGCAAGCCAAGAAGATATATCCTATTGAGGAAGAAGGATTCTAGGAAGGGGATAAACCAACCCTGGTTAACCAAGGAAGTAAAGGACCGTGTCAAATTGAAGGAAAAAACATACAATGTGGCAAAGATTAGTGGTAAGCCAGAGGATTGCGAATGTTTAAAAACCAACAAAAGATGACCAGAAAAATAATAAAGAAGGAGAAAAGTATACTTTTAGGGTAAACTAGCAAGTAATATAAAAACACACAGTAAGGGCTTCTTTAAATATATAAAAAGGAAGAGAGAGGCTAAGGTGAACGTAGGCCCCTTAAAGAATGAGGCTGGGGAAATAATAATGGGGAACCAGGAAATGGCAGAGGAGTTGAATAAATATTTTGCTTCAGTCTTCACGGTAGAAGGCACTAATAGTGTTCCAATACTAAATAATCAAGGGGAAAAGAGGGGGAGGAAATAAATACAATAACCATCACTAGAGAAAAATTACTACGGAGACTAATGGGGCTAAAGGGCAATAAGTCCCCTGGACCTGATGGGTTGCATCCTAGAATATTAAAGGAAATAGCTACAGAGATAGTAGATACACTGGTAGTAATCTTCCAAGAATCCTTAGATTCTGGAGAAGTCCCAGAGGATTGGAAAACTGCCAATCTAACACCCTTATTCAAAGAGGGAGGGAGTTAAAAATCAGGTATAGGCCAGTTAGCTTAACATCTGTCATTGGGAAAATGTTAGAGTCTAATATAAAGTTTGTAATAGCAAAGCATTTAAAATGCATAATATAATCAAGCAGAGCCAACATGGCTTCATGAAGGGGAAATCATGCCTAACAAATTTAGTAGAATTCTTTGAGGAGGTAACAAGCAGGATAGATAAAGGGGAACCAGTCGGTGTAATATATTTGGATTTCCAGAAGGCGTTTGATAAGGTACCGCACATAAGGCTACTTAATAAGATAAGAGCCCATGGTGTCAGGGGTAAAATATCAGCATGGATACAGGAATGGCTAATAGAAGATAGAGATTTGGGATATGGGGGGGGGGGGGGGGGCGCATTTTCGGGATGGCAACCTGTAACTAGTGGAGTGCCACAAGGATCAGTGCTGGGGCTTCAATTATTTACAATATATATTAATGACTTAGATGAGGGAAGTGAATGTTCTTTCACCAAGTTTGCGGATGACACAAAAATAGGTGGAAGGCAAGTGGTGAGAATGACATAAAGAGTCTACAGAGGGATATAGACAGGTTAAGTGAGTGGGCAAAAACTTGGCAGATGGAATATAATGTAGGAAAATGTGAGGTTCTGCTCTTTGGCAGGAAGAATAGAGGAGCTGAATATCATTTAAATGGAAAAAGACTGCAAAAAGCTGCAGCACAGAGGGATTTAGGGGCCCTCACGTATGAATCACAAAAACTAGCATACAAGTTCAGCAGATAATGGGGAAGGCAAATGGAATGTTGGCCTTTATTTCAAAGAGAACTGAGTATAAAAACAGGGACATCTTGCTAAAACTATACAAGACACTAGTTAGACTGCACCTAGAATACTGTGAATAGTTTTAGTCCCCTTATCTAAGGAAAGATAAACTGGCATTGGAGGCAGTCCAGAGAAGGTTCACTAGGTTGATCCCGGGTATGGAGGGATTTTCTTATGAGGAGAGGTTGAATCGGTTGGGCCTGTACTCATTGGAGTTTAGAAGAATGAGAGGCGACCTTATTGAAACATATAAGATTCTTAGAGGGCTTGACAGGGTAGATGCTGAGAAGTTGTTTCCCATTGTGGGAGAGTCTGGGACCAGACGGCATAGTCTAAGAGTATGGGAGTGCCCAGTTAAGACAGAAATGAAGAGGAATTTCTTCTCTCAGAGGGTAGTGAACCTGTGGAATTCTTTATCACAGAGGGGCTGTAGAGGCTGAGTCGTTAAGTATATTCAAGGATGAGATAGGCAGATTTATAATCAGTAAGGGAATCGAAGGTTATGGGGAAAAGGCAGGAAAGTGGAATTGAGGATCATCAGATCAGCCATGATCTCATTGAACAGCGGAGCAGACTACATAGGCCAAATGGCCTACTTCTGCTCCTACGCCTTACAGTCTTATAGCACTAGCCTTTATTTGTAGAGGGATAGAATTAAAAAGTACAGGTAAGTTATGCTAGGCCTGTGTTGAATCTTGGTTAGACCATACTTAGAATACCACGTGCAGTTCTGGTCACCACATTATAAAATGGATTGAGGCGCACTGGAGAGGGTGCAGAGAAGATTTACAAGCATGATACCAGAAATGCATGAGTATACAGGAAAGGCTGACAGGCTGGGTCTCTTCTCTCTTGAAAAAATAAGGCTGAGGAGTATCAGAGGTCTTTAAAGTTATGAAAGATTGATAGAGTGGATACAGAGAGAATGTTTCCTCTTGTGGGGAAGAACATAAATAAAGGTCATCAATTTAAGATAGTCACCAAGAAATCTAATAGGGAATTCAGTAGAAACCTTTACCCAAAGAATGGTAAGAATGTGGAACCCACTACCACAGGGATTCGTTGACGTGAATAGTACAGACGCATTTAAGGTGAAGCCAGCAAGCTTATGGGGGAAGAGGGCTACAATGGTAGATTTAGATGAGAAAAGATGGGAGGAGGCTCGAGTGGAGCAGTAACACTGGCATGAACTGGTTGAGCCAAATGGCTTGTTTCTGTGCCATGTCCTATATAATCCCTTGTGTATAATCCGATGGAAGCCTTAGTCCCAAGGCCCCACAAAGGCTGGCAAAAATCGATGATGCAGTATCCCTCAATGCTGGCTTGGGAGGGTTGTCAGCTCATCCTGATGTGAGGTTTGGTGGACAAGGATGGTGCAGTCTTCATGAAATTTGCCACCTATGATGTCCCCGCAGGGCATTTGACAGGTATCTAAAACATTGCCATTTCAATAAACACAATTCACAACCACATGAGGGACTTCAAAGGAAAACCAAGCTTTTTGAACTTGCTGCTCAGATATTTCACTAAATATATTGCACACTCCACAGTTAGACTGCTGAATACTTCCATTTATTACAGTTAAATGGCTCATTAACTCCTTGAGATGTGTTAAAGGAGCATTTCTACAAGAGTCATTGTTGTCTGGGCTTTCATTACTAGTAATAAAATTACATTCAATAAAATCACTTGTCAAAACAGCAGGTTCTTGTCATTTTGTCTGCTGGACATAAACAAAAAGAAAGAGTATTTAACCCTTTTTGAACATAGTAGGAACATATTTCTATCTACTCATGTTGATTACTTTTTGTTTTAAAAAACATATTACCCAGTAGCTTGAATAAAGTGGCCTTAATAAAACCACACATCAGACAATTTTTTTTACAAAATCTCGATTCAAATTAGCATATAGGTTGGGAATTTCCTTAGACGTGTTCCTGCTTCACCGTACTTCCACCAAGTGTGCGATGGGAAACGTGATCTCCGGTGTGAAGTTCTGGCACAGCAGGACCAGCTGCGAGGAAATTCCCAGCCATAATTCAAACTAAGACCAGACTGCAATGCTTGATGACAAAATGTTAAGGTAATAATTGCCGCCAATTAAGAAAAACACCCACTTTAACATTGCCATGTTGAAATGATAAATACCACTGAAGCTGGAAAACCAAACACTTTAGTGTTCTGGGCCTCAGAGACAAGTTCGTTAAAGTCTGTAGCTTTCCTTCAAATAAGAGAGAAACTAATGGGAAGTTAGGAACAGGAAGTGGCCATTCACCCCCTCAGCCTGCACAGCCATTCGATTAAATCATGGCCAATCTGTGCCCTCACTCCATATCCCTTAATACCTTTGGTTCACAAAAATCAATCTCAGATTTAAAATTAAAAACTGACCCAGTATCAGCTACTGTTTGAGGCAGAGAGTTCCAAACTTACACCACTGTGTGTTTCTAACTTCATTCCTGAAAGACTGGCTCTAATTTTTAAAGAGTATGTTCACTATAGCCCTCGACTCGCCAACCCAGAGGAAATCTTTTCGCTCTATCTACCCTGTCAATTCCCCTTAATGCACTGAAATTCTTCCGTAGTTTTATTTGCTTCACTCTATTCAACTTATTTTCATTCGGTTACTGTGAAAGTTCCTCAACAGTATTGTATTTCTCGATTGTCTCACTTATTTAGGTCTTGCGAGTCACAGTGATTTTTTTTTGCATAAGAATTCTGTCCTGGAATTTTCCTGCAGACCCAAGTTCTGCATAAAAATCTATCCGTTCATGTTCTGCTTATTTAAATGCTAGAAAAAGGTCACAGGCAATGTTTTTACAAAGTGCTAGGCACTCTCTACAGAACTCGGATAATTTAAAGTCCATACACACATACTTGCATCTGAAATTACATAATGAGATCCACCATGCAGTAAAATGCACATTGAAGCACATGCATATTACGTAGTGCAACGAAACAGAAATATATTTTAAAAAAGCCGATCAAATGCTTTTCCCACAATTCTGGCAAGTAAAGTGACCAAAAAAAAAAGTGACCCTAAAATACTCTCATCACAGTGAAATGTAAAACAGGTGAGAAGTATTGGTGGCAGTTCAACAGAAAGCAGAGTGAGTAACACACTGATAGCAATGACTTACTACTGGGGTGTGGATTCTCTTAATGGTAGGTCACATGTTTTACTTCCAACTCTTATTAATTTTTTATCGTATGCAGCTATTTGCAGCCAAATTAAGTGCTAGATGGTGCTAAATCACGGACAGAAATTCTAATGCACATCAGTTGAAAAGAAAGAGGAAATAATGAAAAATCTGTAAAATAATTGTTCGAAAGCTGCCTTGTTACTTGGTCGTCTTTCCCTCGTCTCATCCAGTGTCTTGCGATTTGCAGCTATTGAAACATTTTCAAACATGCCATTTTTTTTTTGATTAGCCCATCCATCAAAGATGTAAGGAAACCATAGGGGAAGAAAAGCTCAAAACATGCTTACATTCTAACAAAATATCGAATACATCACTCGTTAAGTACCTAACATGCGCAACAGCAATAATTTCTGCACTAATCTAACATTATTACTTGCACATAAGCTGATGTGCGCAATGAATCAAGTTTATTTTTGTGATTGAAGATTAATTATCGTAACTCACTTTCATGTTCTCTGATGTTACTCTATAAGCCCCCTGGACAAACCTGTCACAGGGTTTGTCAAGCCTCCATTCTTACATCAAAGGGTTGGAGCAAGCTCTGTGTGCTGGGAGCCCAGCTCAATCTTCTGCCAAACCAGGTGGATTGTCTGTGAGCTATGGGCTTTTCAGCTGCCAAGTGACAGCTCTCATCAACAGGGCTCTAATGAAGGGGGCGAAAAGAAGGGATCGTAATAGCACTGTAGTACTAACTTCTCCAGTTTATTATGCTCATTACTACTGCAAAAACAAAAGCCCTTCCAAAAAACTTCATGTTCAACTACCTACATTGGTTGAAGTAAGGGAATTAATTTTAACTGAACACTACAGTAATGTTTCAGCCCTACCATTAACATACAATGTTTAAGTGGTTTATTGAGAAACATACATCCCACCCTCCACTCCCCAACTAGTATTCACTATTGGGAATTATAGGCTAAGAAATCATATTTGCATTTTTAAAAGCATAATATGCTTATCAAGTGCTTGAATAGTTAAATTTATGCACATGGAGACAGTGTGCCATTCAGAATCATTCACCAATGTTTATATTCAGTGTACGGAAGGGAAAACGAAGTAGATTACAGAAATGTGAGGAGCCTTGCCTGAAAACTCTTGCTTAACACTCCCTTTAGACAGCTACCGGGTTCCTCATTCCGCTTAACCCTTTGTCTGCAACAGAATACTTTCATATGAAGGCAACACAAAATTGCCACTCAAAGCAGGGAGCCAAGGTTAAACAAACATTAACTTGTGGGATGTCTGTCTGGGGGAAGAAAAAACACTGACAAGGTAAAGAGCTCTGTTTTCAGTGATACAATGACTTATTAATTATTCAGTTTATTTGTTGTCAGTGAATTTATTGGGCCATTCACAAAGTAAGGATCCATTGCAAATTTCAGTCACACACCACTGAATTCCTGGTACAATAAGCATCTCAGTTTTGATTTGGACTGTACATGATTACATTATCCCATCTCTTGAATTGTACCATGTTCAAATTTAAATGAAGGCTACACTGTCTACTCTCAATCATTTCATACAGGTTATCAAATAACTTGAATATTTTTTGAGCACTATATTTTGACTTCTTTTAGCCGAAAAAGCATCTGAAAAGTTCAGGAGGATGCATCTCTCCCTCTGGGGCTGTAACCAATGCACAGGCAGTTCTGATTAAAAAACAAGTACATCGTAAATGCTTATTAAACTACTAATAAAGTCACAGTCTGTACAGGTGAACATTCCAAACAGCGCACTTTATAATAAGGGGGTAGAATTCATCTACTTTTAAAACAAATTTACAAGTAGTTAGATCGCCATCGTGCAGAACACCAACTGCACTTGAACATTAAAGGTTCACTTCAAAAAATATTCCCATCTTCTGTGCAGCACACAAGTTTTATGCAATTTAAAATCTGAAAAATACAGTCCAATGATACTCACCATTAAATACAACTTTGTAATATGTGTTAAAACAATAATTATGATCTACAGCTCTTCAATGAATGGATCATTAAGTGCATTCCACAAGATATACTAAAAATTCACCATAATGGACTCCCACAGGTATCAAACCTTCTTGTCCAAATTTTTAAACACAACAAATTAATTTAATTGAAAAACTCAGGGTATTTTAAAGCAGCTGGGTGCTTTTGTATTTGGACTGCCCTATTCTCCCAGCCTTACAGCAGAAATGTCCCAATCTAAAAAGACTGGGAGTTCAAATTCTGGTCTGAAAGACATACAAGTTTGATTGGTCTCAGAAATATTGCTGGTTCCTTCTAGGCTTTATGTTAAACAACGTGCAACAGCAAAACACTCCAGGTGTTGGAAAGGAACAGTTTGCATTTATGTTGGGCTTTTCATGTCTTCGAGACATCCCAAAGCGTTTTGCAGCCAATTCATTACTTTGAAATGGGGCTAGATTTTACTGTAGGAAAGTCAGCCAGCAGCTGATGCACCTGGAAGAAGCTTACCCTGCAGCCATAAAGTGCTGCCTGTGGCTAAGCCAGGAAAGAATTGGACTTCCGTCCCTCAGTGGTGGGGGGGTGGGGGGGGGGGGGGGGGGGTGCCCTGGAAGGCTACCATCCAAATCAGATTCAGAGCTCAGTAGTGGGCGCTGTTGTGACTGCAAGAAGGAGCAGAAAGAAGAGCAGTGGCTGCTGGAGACAGGTAAGTTCCAAGCTTTTAGGGGGGGCAGGGGTCCGAGAGCCCAAGTGGCGGGGGGCTGGAGGCCCTGGGTTTTGGAGAGCACATGGCAAAGAAAGAATTGGGGTGGTGACAGCTTGGGAGGGAGGGAGGGGTGACCTTCCCTCCCTCCCCGAATGATGTGCACCCCCTTCCTTCAACTTGGCCTCAAAACAACGGCTTGCCCACTCCCATCCACCTGCCCGCACCGGCCATATTATGTTATGGCAGAGTAATATCCTGGTCAATTTCAAGCTCAATTGAACTTTAATTGTTTATTTAAATATGGTGGGCAGGCTGCCGATTTCGGCACCCACCCGCTGACTGTAATATTGGGGGCAGCTCAGGGACGGACAGGAAGGGGTGCTCATGTATTTTATGTCCTCCTCTACCCCCGACAGCACTCCCGGTGGGGAGGTGGAGGGCGTGTAAAATGCAGCCCATGGAGGCAAAGTTGTCACAATCCTGGCCAGGAATGGGAATTTGGGATAAGGAGGTTTCAGTTAGTTGAGGGGAGTTTAGGGGCCAATCTGGGACAAGGGGAGGCTCAGAGGATCACTGCTGTTCTTCTTGGCCCAAGATGAAACCTGAAATTGAACATTAAAATGTATCTGCCTGGGCCTGTTCCAACCCATGATCACCTGCCCAGCAGGCCTGGCCCAACATTGGTGTCCCCCACTCCCACTAAGGCTTTAACTGCAATTGGAACAGTTTGAAGACGTTGTGCCGCAATCTGCATATTTCTTTCTTTTGATTAATTTACAGGATGTGGGTGTCACTGGCTGGGCCAGCATTTATTGCCCATCCCTAATTGCTCTTGAGAAGGTGGTGGTGAGCTGTCTTCTTGTACCGCTGCAATTCATGTTGGTGTAGGTGCACCCACTGTGCTGTTAGGGAGGGAGTTCCAGGATTTTGACCCAGTGACAGTAAAAGAACTGTGATATATTTCCAAGTCAGGGTGGTGAGTGGCTTGGAGGGGAAATTCCAGGCGACGGTGTTTCCATATATCTGCCGCCCTCGTCCTTCTAGATGGTTGAAGTCATGAGTTTTGGAAGGCGCCGTCGAAGAAGCCTTGGTGAGTTTCTGCAGTGCATCTTATAGATGGTACACACTGCTGCTACTGTTTGTTGTTAGTGGAGGGAGTGAATGTTTGTAGATGTTGTGGCAGTCAAGTGGGCTGCTTAGTCTTGGACGGTGTAAAGCTTTTTGAGCGTTGTTGGAGCTGCACTCATCTAGGCAAGTGGGGAGTATCCCATCACACTCCTGACTTTGCCTTGTAGATGGTGGACAGGCTTTGGGGAGTCAGGTGATGAGTTACTCACTGCAGGAATCCTAGCTTCTCAATTGCTGTTGTAGCCACAATATTTATACGGAGAGTCCAGTTCAGTTTCTGGTCAATGGTAAACCCCAGGATGTTGATAATGGAGTTCAGCAATGGTAATGCCACTGAATGTCAAGGGATGATGGTTAGATTCTCTCTTGTTGGAGACGGTCATTTCTTGGCACTTGTGTGGCGCCAATGTTACTTGCCACTTGTCAGTGCCCTCAGCCATTTCTTGATATCAGGTGGAGTGAATCGAATTAGCTGAAGACTGGCATTTGTGATGCTGGGGACTTCTGAAGAAGGTAGAGATGGATCATCCACTTGGCACTTTTCGCTGGAGATTGTTGCAAGTGCATCAGCCTTATATTAGGATGCTGCTGCCTTCTTGCAAGTGTCCCGTTCACTGGCTCAAAAAAAGTAGTTATTGGAACAGGACAGGAAGGCAGGCAGTAGGAGCAGAGAGGGTAAGTGATTGCCATCATTTTAACAGCCTCATCTCTCCAAGCCCAGTTTCCTCCAGACTGGGGAAGTTAAAATCGGGGCCAGTGTTTCCATACCTAAATTATAGATCTCAGAATTATGGATCTCAGAAGCATTAATTGTGTAGCACCAATTGTGTGTGAAATTTGGCACCGCACTATTATTCTTGGCCAATGAGATGTGATATTCAATTTATATTGAAACAGATGCCAAAGACATCTTTTCGAACACCTTGTCAGGGCAAAATTATTGGGAAGCAGAAAGATCTTTTATGCTTAACATTTAATTTGCAAATTAGAGGGAAACAAAACCAAACTGAGATAGATAATTATAGGATTCTTGTCCTTTCAAGGATGGGAGTGGCAACACCATTGCTCGAGACTTCAGAATGAATGCAGGTTCGGTATATTTAACAGTGGCCTCACAAATACATTCCAGTGACCAAGTACGATCGATGTATTCTGTTCCTATTTGCAAGGGTCTGCTTTGTCTGATTAAGAACACCACCAAACTTCAATTCCCACAAGAGCTAGGAATCTTGCTCTCCTGGATGAGATTTGCTAAATTATTCCCAGCTTTTCGTGCACTAACCACGTGTGCATCGGCAGCTGGGTTAAGATCAGCAAAACTAAATTAAATTTCATCAGCAACCCCAAATCCTTCGGCAGGAAATCTTCATCCAAACAGGCCAGCCTGGATGTAAACCGAACTATTGCGCAATTTTGACCCTTCAACATCACCCCGCATCTCATACGAACATACAAAAATATGAATTAGGAGCAGGAGTAGGTCACTCAGCCCCTCAAACCTGTTCCGCCATTCAATAAGATCATGGCTGATTTGATTGGAACCTCAATTCCACATTCCCTCCTACCCCCGATAACCTTTCACTCCCTTGTTAATCAAGAATCTATCTAGCTCTGCCTTAAAAATATTCAGACTCAGCTTCCACCGCCTTTTTGAGGAAAAGAGTTCCAAAGACTCACTAACTGCAGAGAAAAAATTTCTCATCTCTATGTTGAATAAGCGACCCCTTATTTTTGAACAGTGGCCCCTAGTTCTAGATTCCCCCGCAAGAGGAAACATCCTCTCCACACCCATTCTGTCAAGGCCGCCCAGGATCTTAAAGGTTTCAATCATGTCATCTCTTACTCTTCTATATTCCAGTGGATACAAGTCTAACCTGTCAACTTTTCTGCATAAGACAACCCGCCCATTCCTGGTATCTCTAAACTGCTTCTAATGATTTACATCTTTCCTTAAATAAGGAGACCAATACTGTACTCAATACCCCAGATGTGGTCTCACTAGTGTCTTTACAACTGAAACATAACCTCCCTACTTCTGTAATCAATTCACCTCACAATAAATGATAACATTCTATTAGCTTTCCTAATTACTTGCTGTGCCTGCATACTAGCCCTTTGTGATTCATACGCTAGGACACCCAGATCCCTCTGAATCTCAGAGCTCTGCAATCTCTCACCATTTAGATAAGATTCATTTTTATTTTTCCTGCCAAAATGAACAATTTCACATGTGCCCACATTATACTCCAGATATGCCAGATCTTTGCCCACCCACTTAACCTGTCTATGTTGCTTTGTTCTCTTCACAATGTATTTTCCTACCTATCTTTGAGTCATCAGCAAATTTAGCAACCATCCCTTCAGTCTCTTCATCCAAGTCATTTATATAAACTGTAAAAAGTTGAGGCCCCAGCACTGATCCCTGTGGCACACCACTTGTCACATCCTGCCAACCAGAAAAAGATCCATTTATGCCAACTCTCTGCTTCCTGTTAGCTAGCCAATTTTCTATCCATGCCAATATGTTACCCCCTACACCATGAGCTTTTATTTTCCGTTGCTGGCTACATGCAAGCATGGCACCAGTGTTTTGCTGGGAATGAGTTTTAGGATCCAAGACATGCTCGAGCATAAATGCAGACACTAGACCCACAGTGAAACCATGTGAGATTCGCTCCAAGTCCTAGTTAAATGACCTATAAGTGTCAGTAGTGGTGCCAACATACACACAAGACTATTCACAGCTGTAACCAAAGTCAATTAAAAATAAAGTTACATAGAAACTATTCATGAACACCTTGTGCTGTCATTTATTATCGCTAACCTCTTCTGCAAAAAGCAGGTTCTACCCCTAAAATGTAGACCATCCAATGGCACCTCACTCACCAAGTAAAGATTAACATTTGGGCTCTAAAGTCTATGCAAATCAACCTTCACAGATTTGCATATGAGCTAACATCTGGATTAAAATTGTCTCATACAGACTGATGCCATTTTTTGAAGCTTTTCTGTAAGGAACATTACTATTTGTATCTATTCAACTTTTGTGCTGTGTTACTTAAATCACTTTTAAGCTTTCTGCAGTAATCCACAAATATTAGCTTTACACAAAAAAATTGTTGACAGAAAATGTTTTGACCTTTCTTTTAAAGAGCAAGATGGTAAGCAAATTGCTTGATTCTTTAATTATTTGGCCAACTTTTGCCAGTTAATATCTACCCCTTGCCACAGTATTAAGCTGCTGAAGCAAAACTTGATCTGGACTCCTAATTGCCTTTTTGTGCCCATGACATTAAGCTTTAAGGGTCAGAGGCGATTTCTATCAATCGGCCTCTAGCTTGTTTATGGCTGATTAAACCGTGTCACTTAGAATGTACTGTGAATGTCTGATGAAATTGGAAAAGCATGTGTAGACAAAAATCGCCCTCGGAGGGGCTCAGACACTTCCTGCCACTCACGCCATTCCCTGCAGATGCCACAAAGCTGCAAGTCACCCTCCCAGGAGAAATGATTCACCTGGAAGCAGGGCCAAGCACTGCCAGATGTGTAGGAAACTGCGGAGGACCGACACACTAACACTGTCTCAATTGTGTAGAGCATATGCTTTCAGTCAAGGGTGAAAAATGCAGGCACCAGCACATGCCAAAAGTCTTTTAAGCATGGCCCACCAGTCAGCCTGAAGCTTAACACGCCGATCCTTCGAGTCAGCAGATGCGTGTCACCACAATGCAAGTCAAGGCTGGTTAAACTATAAAGGAGCTGAGGGACTTGATCCATCCATTCCATTCTGACAAACAAACCGTAACACTGTCATTCATTACTGAACTGTACAAAATGTGTTTGTATTCAATGTTTATTACTTGCAGTGCAATTCCTTCTTTCCATGACAAAACAGTGCTTGAAAAGTTTTAACCTAAAATGCTGTCTTTGATTCTCCAAATATATTTCACTGACTTAGACGTTTCCCTTAAGCGCTCCCTCCCTCAGAAGCCTCTTTAAATGGTTCCAAGAAAGGTGATGTATAATGACTTCATTATAGCCTGATCTAGTCTAAGGCAAATCTTTGTGTATACACCTGGCTGTTACAACTACGTAGGAAGGCTACAAATTGTGTAGTAGAGGGGTATAAAAGCCAAGCTTATAGTCAGCCAGCGATCAAACTGCTTAAAGAGCATGACATCAGGTTGTATTTAGAACTTGGGGAAGAGTAATTACTTTAGTGTTTGGTTATTAATACAACCAACCTTACCAAACTGGAGATATAACATTACCAGCACTCAGGTTTCCACACATTTCACAGTTACATGTTGCTAATTAGATAGCTGAAGGCAAGCCATTCACTCCAAACTAAGGCCATAAACTACAACAAAAGTAGCATGAGCACCCCAGATCCCTGTGCAGATTTGGCATACAAAAAAAGGTCCCAACTTTTAAAAAATTCCCATCCAAAAACAAACGTTTGTGTTTCCTTCAAAGTTTTTTGAAAAGTGATGGGCATTGAAAGCTTTATTCAGGTTTTAACTTGTTCCGAGCAGGAAAAACAGCGACAAAGCTGAAGTGTTACTTGTAGTTTATTTTTGCACAGAGCATATAAAAATTAATGTGACACATCTCAGGAAATGTAAGAATTTGCGTGACTGCTGGGTACTAAAGTTGTTGTTGGTTTAGTATAAATAAACACTGGCCAGTAGCCTGGTGCTACATTGGTGCGATTTTATTAAAGGCAACGGGAACACCAATTATTCGGCAACTTAACATGTCATATAAGGAACTTAAACACTGTACAATAAACTAAACAGTACAGATAAATTTAGTGATGGCAACAACTTGCATTTATGTAGCAACTTTAACGTCCCTAGGCACTTCATAGGAATGTCATCAAATAAAACTTAACACTGACTACATAGGGGGTTATGTGATCAAAAGTTTGGTTGAAGAGGTGTGCTTTAAGGAGTGTTATAAAAGGAGGAAGGAGAAGCAGAAAGATGTAGAGGTTTAGAAGGGAATTCTGTAGCTTAAAGCCCAGGCAGCTGATGGTATGGCTGACGGTGAAGTGATGAAAACTGGGGATGCGCAAAAAGCTAGAATTGGCGGGGGGGTGGTGTTGTAGGGCTGGAGGAGGTTACAGAGATAGGGAGGGGTGTAAGGGCTGGAGGAGGTTACAGAGATAGGGAGGGGTGTAAGGGCTGGAGGAGGTTACAGAGATATGGAGGGGTGTAGGGGGCTGGAGGAGGTTACAGAGATAGGGATGGGTGTAAGGGCTGGAGGAGGTTACAGAGATAGGGAGGGGTGTAAGGGCTGGAGGAGGTTACAGAGATAGGGAGGGGTGTAAGGGCTGGAGGAGGTTACAGAGATATGGAGGGGTGTAGGGGGCTGGAGGAGGTTACAGAGATAGGGATGGGTGTAAGGGCTGGAGGAGGTTACAGAGATAGGGAGGGGTGTAAGGGCTGGAGGAGGTTACAGAGATAGGGAGGGGTGTAAGGGCTGGAGGAGGTTACAGAGATAGGGAGGGGTGTAAGGGCTGGAGGAGGTTACAGAGATAGGGAGGGGTGTAAGGGCTGGAGGAGGTTACAGAGATAGGGAGGGGTGTAAGGGCTGGAGGAGGTTACAGAGATATGGAGGGGTGTAGGGGGCTGGAGGAGGTTACAGAGATAGGGATGGGTGTAAGGGCTGGAGGAGGTTACAGAGATAGGGAGGGGTGTAAGGGCTGGAGGAGGTTACAGAGATAGGGAGGGGTGTAAGGGCTGGAGGAGGTTACAGAGATAGGGAGGGGTGTAAGGGCTGGAGGAGGTTACAGAGATAGGGAGGGGTGTAAGGGCTGGAGGAGGTTACAGAGATAGGGAGGGGTGTAAGGGCTGGAGGAGGTTACAGAGATAGGGAGGGGTGTAAGGGCTGGAGGAGGTTACAGAGATAGGGAGGGGTGTAAGGGCTGGAGGAGGTTACAGAGATAGGGAGGGGTGTAAGGGCTGGAGGAGGTTACAGAGATAGGGAGGGGTGTAAGGGCTGGAGGAGGTTACAGAGATAGGGAGGGGTGTAAGGGCTGGAGGAGGTTACAGAGATAGGGAGGGGTGTAAGGGCTGGAGGAGGTTACAGAGATAGGGAGGGGTGTAAGGGCTGGAGGAGGTTACAGAGATAGGGAGGGGTGTAAGGGCTGGAGGAGGTTACAGAGATAGGGAGGGGTGTAAGGGCTGGAGGAGGTTACAGAGATAGGGAGGGGTGTAAGGGCTGGAGGAGGTTACAGAGATAGGGAGGGGTGTAAGGGCTGGAGGAGGTTACAGAGATAGGGAGGGGGTAACTACAGGGGGATTTGAATACAAGGCTGGGAAGACACGTCTCTCACTATGACATTTGTTACCTTCATCCCCACAAAGAATAGCAACATGGTAAGTAACTCAAGTCTGGATTTAAAACCGAGTACTTTGTGTACTTTGTCAGACCTCATCAGGCTATTATAGCAAATCTGGATAATGTGCTTAAAAGCACACTAACTGAAGGGAGAAGATACAATGTTGTCAGATCTGCTTTATATCTTAATATCACAAACAGAAACAAAGGCAGCATAGATTGTACATTCAGTACTAAAATGCATGAAAGGTTGGATCTTACTCAAATATAACCAACGCTGCTCCAAGTGATTAACATTCTTAAAAACCTGTCCTCCCACCATCCACCCCCAAAAGGAACGCTTTCCTTAAAAACTGTTATATGTATGTGAAGGCAACATCCTCCAACAAGTGATTTGACAGAGAGAAATAAGTCTAGCTCTACATTTGGTGACTATTTGGCAATAGGCCAATGTGTCTCACGGGTCCCAACAGTGGAGCTCTAAATGTGTTATGTCACTAAATATTTCAATAGGATTTTTTTACACAAAGTTTCAGCTTAGGACAACTGACAAATTCAAATTGTTTGTTGCTTCACAAAGAAACGACTTTATTGTCATCATGAGGCCCTGTGTAAGATACACAGTTGTCGTCTAGAGCTAACTATGTGAACATAGCACGTTGCGGCTTGGAGTTAATGTAAATATCACACATTGATGTATGGAGTTAACTGGCAGTATTTAAATAGAGGTGATGGGCGTCTCACCCACTGGCTAAAGAGCCAACAGGAACCCCAGCACCTCCCACATTAAGTGCTACTCAGGCACTTCACTGGACAGTTGTGGGTTTTCCCTGGATTAAGGACCCAGGGGGCAGATATCCAACCCACCAGGAGCTGTCAGCCAGTCAGAGGCCAGCAGCTCAATTTAACAGCCAGCAGTGCCAGTGGGGAGTGGGTGGCCGCTGCTGGTAATGACCTCATCCAAGGCCCAGTATTATACATTTACAGTTTTGTCGTTGGATCCCAGACCGCCGGTGAGCGATAGTGGGATGGGGTCGCAGGATGGGCATCGGCGGGGGCAGTACGCCATGGGATAGGGTGTTACATGGTGTGGTCAAGGGGGGGGGGGGCTGGTTTCAGGGGTTTTGGCAGGAAGGGTAGGGGTTGATTCTCAGCAGGCACCTCCCCCCTTCCCGATGCTGGGCATCTCAATCAGGCACTGAGTGTAAGACCCATCCCAGGAGACCACAAGCAGCTCCACATGGGTTTCCTTGTTGCGGTTCCTGCATGGCAAGCAGCGCACCTGCTGCTGGGTTTATACCAGGAAGCCGGTCATCATTGCCCCAGGACATGGCTGCAAGAGTTCCTCAGGGAAGCATCCACAGCCCACACATCTTCAGCTGCTTCATCAATAATGTTCACTCATGACAGCTAGGCTGCTTACTGATTTCACAGTGTTCACTTCCACTCATAACTCTTCCAACATTGGTCTGGATATTAAAAAAGGGGCAGGTCACATAGACAGGGTGGACGGGCAGTGTTTCGGATGGGAAACTGGAAGTCTGGGTTTTCCTGCATGCTGATTGAGTTTTAACTGCATATTACACCTCCTTTGGCCCTGACAGGCTTAGCATCCAGTCAGGCACAGACCACTCCAAAAGAAGGCCTTCTCTCCCCGAAGCTGTCCTCATTTTCTTTCAGCTGCTGGGTTACCCAAAGCTTCGGAAACCTGGCGTCCCACTGAAAAGCCTGTATTGCTGGTAAATTAAAGGCTGTCAGTCTCGTTAATATAGGCTAACGTTAACGGGGTGCGAGTTAGCTGCCTCCAATCCCCCCGCCCCCACCACCCCGCAATTCTGCTTCCCTGAAATCCAGAAATTGCCCAGTTGGAACTGGCTTCTTGACACGCTTGAAATTTTCCCTCATTCAACCCCCTACCCACACTCAATCCTACGCATTCGCACGTTAAAATTACCTGCAATGAAACAGCCCGTGCCAGCCTCTAACAGGACCTGCGCAACACCCAGTGCCACGTAAATGCCAAATAATGACCATTTTCAGCCAGACAACTTCCAGGCTCTCCCTAACTTTAAAAAGGCACCAACACTGAGTCCCCTTATATCAAGATGTTGGAGGTCAATGTTTGAAAATAATAAACTTTATTGCCTTTTTTAACCTTATGTAAGAAACATATCTTTTTACTTCTGTTGGACTGTTGTAAAGAACATATCTTTTTATTTTCTGTTGGACTGGGAATTAAAATACAATGGCTGCAGGTTGAAAGACATGTCCACTGGAGCAGGATGAAAGATATATACAATGTTGCAGTCCTGAAATGAAGTGTGCCATGAAAGGCAGGATGGTGCTGGAAAGGAGTCCTGGACCAAGAGAGCTGCCTGAAAACAGCATTTTAATTGGCTCCTGACCAGTTGACCAGGTTTTGTGGAAGAGCAGTGCAGTTGAATAGCTTTTAGCCCTAAAGGAACAAGACCCAACACCTCTTGCTCCTGTGTGTGTAAGATTCCAGTAATTCCAAAATAATATCTAGTTGTTTTTTTCTTCTCATATCTCTAAAGCCTGTTCTCTCTCAAAACCCCTGTCAAGAGGAAAAGTGGGAAATCACTGTTAGAGACACTGAAAGGCAAGCGCTCAACCAGTAAACTAAATACTGAAAGTGCTGGAAGACTACCTTGTGTCATCAACAAGAACTGAAAGGAATTTGGAAAACATAGATCAAAATCAACCTATCGAATCCTGTACTCCAGAATTGGACCCATCGAATTCTGTACTTTGGAATTGGTGTTATTGAACTGTTTTATCCCACCCTTAAAATCCGTGTGTGCGTGTGTGAATTTAACGAGGGGTAGAGTTTAGGCTGTAGAGTTACAAATTAGCAGTTCATGTTTCTTTCTTTTGCCACTGGTTAAAGATAGGTTGTTCAATAAACAGTTATTTACTTATTAAGTTTACAAACCTAGCGTTCGTATCTGTTAACCTAAATTAAACAATTCGGTAGCATTGGGACAATCTGGTGGTTTGGTCAAACTTTTCACATTTGTCATGGCTCGGGGAACAGTGGGGCTGGATATTACAGCGCACTATCCCCAGTGAGTCGTGACACTTAGAACAGCCCGAGGTGCTTCACAGAGTAGACAGTGTGTCGTATTATTGGGAAAGGCAGCAGCCAACCTTCACAATGCAAGCTGGCATAAAGAGCAACAGTTTTAATGTTAATTAAGGAATAAACTTTGGCCAACAAACCAGAGGCTGACTGGATCAGCCATGTCAACACAACACAAGGGCAGAGATCTTTAGTTCAACTTGCTCCTTCTGACCTCTCAAAGCCACTCCACAAGACTCAGATCAGGACTGTGGCAAAATATTCAACAATCACCTTAACAGGTACAGCCATGACTCAACACCATCCAAAATAACTGGTTTGTTCAGCCTCCTCACTACTGGGTTTAATACCTACTCTTCTATCTCTATTGCACCATGCTTGCTGCATACATAATCTACAGAATGCACTGCAGCAACTCACCCAAGTTACTACTTCAACAGCAGCTCCCTGCTCCAAGATCCCTACCACCAAAATGGACAAGAACCACACCCCCCCACCCCCACCCCCTTCCAGCACACATAACATCCTGATTCGGATACATATCTCCATTCCTTCATTACTGGGTTAACACACTTGATTTCACAACATACAGCACTTGTAGAAACACCAACACCACAAAGCCTACAGCAATTCACCTTCTCAAGTTATCTCGCAATGGAAAATAAAGGCAGAGCACCACAAACATGAGAACAATTTTGTTTCATGCCGTATGCTCACACTCCTTTGCAAGTTTCAGGGATGTGATGTAATACCTAGCCTGGTACAAATGACTTACTTTCTTAAAATGGACAAAGTCATTCTCAAAATGCCGCACAAGAAACTTCTCATCTCCCTTGCTTGATTCCAATTTACGCAGCTCAACAGTTGCATTAACTTTTCACGACAATAATTGTCCAAGTTTGCAGCACTTGGAGGTTATAATTTCATCACTGCGCTCACTTTTTTTTCTCTTGTAAGCGAAGAATCCATAATTCAAAAAGTACAACTCGAAGACATGCTCCAGATGGATTAACTGTCACCAGAATGTAAAAACTACGATGGACAACCTGGGAAATCCAACCACTTTGAAGGGGGAAATCTGATCTACAAACAATAGCTACAGCTGTACAGTTTGGAAACTTTTCACAATGTCACGGAGTGTCAGTGGGTGGACAATAGGGTCAGCTGTTGCACCATGCAAAGGTATGCACTGTACAGCAGCTTTGACACCACGGTAGCCACAGGCATGCTCAGAGCAGGAAGGGTGTTTTTACTTACATATGCAAAACAAATCACTTCCTAAACTGTGATTTCACTTCAAGTGATCAGCATCATTATTAAATTAAAAGGATTGCATTTGACAGTAAATGTGTCAATGAGAAGATCTTATCCAACTCTCCCGAAGCACAGTAGTCAACAGTAATAGTTATACTATTTAGGGACATGCACTTCCCACTAGAGTCAGTTCAGGGATGAAGTTTATGCAAAAAGCATAAAAGCAAATTTGCTTTTGCAAGATCACTAAACATATTTCATGGGGAGGAACTCTTCCCTGTAAAGTGGGATAATTAACTTTAATGATCAGTAATACAAGTTCAAATTTTGGTAATTATTACTTATTTTTAAAGATTAAAACAAACAATTAACCACACTGAACAAGTGTGTGTTTAAAGTAATGTAATATTCAGTTCAAACCTTCTTTTAACTTGTTTGCATTCAATATATGCCGCAACTTGCAGGAAACAGCATTTGTCACACAATTTCTAAATCTGTGCATTTTCTCTTGTTGACCAAGCACAGAACGGCTATGAAATTCCAGACTGTGAACAAAGTACTGGTAAAAATGACTGAGACACCATCTGATTGAAGGGTTGTAGCACTTTTGGAAAAGACATCTGAATTATAATTGTGCTTCATAATTGCAAGATAAGCCTTTATAAAATAATTTCCAAAAAAAAGAGACAATCATTGCACATCATGTTTTGAAAATGTCAGTTTAAAGACGTTATCATGTATAACGCCACCAGTACATCAGCATTATAAAAGCCTTCACTTTAGCAAAATATGATTACATTCATACTCTGGGCAAGGCACAAAATATGCCTTGAACTGTTCAAAATTGAAAATTATTATAAAATAAAGAGGAAAAACACTGGGGTATTGATAACAGTGACAAAAAGGGATGAATATTTATGGCATTGCAGGATTGATGCAATATTTAGTGGATACTAAAGGCCATTTGACTCATGAATCCCATTCCTCCCAACAGGCCATGTGCAATTTGCTAGAGCATGAAGCTTTAAATGGCAGATTTCTTCTTGCTTTTGGACGGAAGGGGTCGTGCAGGGGCACAGATTGATGTGGAAGCTTGGGGTGGAGAGAGGTGCCTGAACGCACTGGAATCCATTGTGATCCCAGCTGTCTTGTTTTCCTCTGCATGGTGCACCCACGTATCTCAATACAATGGAGGAAAGTCTTCCCCACTACCATGGGAAGAGCCCTCAGAGCAGGAAGTACATAAATTTCTTCCCACGTTGCTATGTACAACTACTGCCCCTAAGGAAACCAAGTGGAAACCCTAGTAAAATAATTGCAATGTTACGGCTACAATTAAGGCTTTGCCCCATACACTCCGTTGGTACTCAAACTGACCAAGCAGTTCCCCATGTGATCCAAAACTTACAAGCCTAACTTGTAGAGTTAATGAATTATTGTGCTGCTGCACAGGTACTGACTTGTTTCTAGAACTACACACGGGCCCAGATTTTTGCTCCCAGGTTGGGTGCACAAAAGGTGGAAGAATTCCCACCTCCATGAACCCGAACTTTAAAAATGGCTGCCAGGATGTCATGTTTTCTGAGCGGATTAGAAGTCAAGGCACGCGACCCTGGAAGAACTGAGGAGGGTTCAGAGGTCGCTCGGGCGGAACGGCTGCCTCGGGGCTCCGGCAATGTGTCCGAAATATAATTTAAAAAAAAGAACCTGAAACATCCTCCATCCCTCAACCCTCACAACCCCACCACCCCCCCTCAAAAACACACCCCATGCTTCATCCATGCTAACCCATGCCATCTCATTGCCCCCACCACCCCCCATGGCCCCTCATGCCCCCCCTGCTAAGCTATGACCCCCTAACCACCCCCTATGGCCCCCTCTTGCCCTCTATGTCAACCTACACTCTCTCACCCACCCCCCCACGGGCAGAATTTTACATTGGCCGGGCAGGCATGTGCGGGTGTTTCAGTTGGCCGGCACGTGTGGGTGTCAGAGCCGCGCCTGCCATCACTTAAGAGGCTAGTCAAGGCGATTAAAAAGGCAATCGGCCAAGATTTCACATTGCCCGTGCGATTTTGCACTCATCGCATGGGCAAAACGGGCAGGCAGGCAGATGACAAGTTGCAAAACCTCATCCAAGGGCGGGATAAAAAGGGTCAGCAGCATTGCCAGTGTGAGTAGTTTTGGAGATAGTTTGCTGCTGGTTGCTTACTGGTAACTGGCAGCTTCATCTCTGTTCAGGGCTTTATTCTAAGCATTTCCAGGCTTCACTTCAGGACTCATTGGTGTCTCCAAGACCCCCGGAGGATTCAGACTGTGTGGACCCTTCCAGCTTTCAGACAGCCTTCCCTTACCCTGGTAATGGGGATTGTGCTCTCCGCTGGAGGCACCTCCTCTGAGGAGGAAGAGAGGGGCAGAAGCGAGAGGAGGCCGGGTGTCCCAATGCAGCTTCCAGGGGAGGGACCTGTGGGAGGAGAGACGCAGGCACAAGGGGCACAGGGCCAGCAGGAAGTTCAAGGCAGAAGGGGCCGCAGAAGACACCACTATCCTGCTGCCAGGGTTTACAGGCGGCGATGCAGCTACCTCAATATGTCTGAGGTGTAATGCCAAAGGAGGTGCCACCCCCCAAGGGAAACAGTGACCTCTATTTGTCAGGTAATTGGGCCTGAGATCACTTCTGACTGTGTGGGTGGACACCCCATGCCAGTGGCTCTGAAGGTCACAGTGGCCCTCAACTTCTATGCCCCCTGCTCTTTCCAGGGGTCAGTAGGTGGATCTGTGTGGAGTCTCCCAATCAGCTGTTCACAGTTGCATCAAGCTGGTGACAGAAGCTCTGTTCAGACTGGTATTGACTTTCCTCGTTTCCATATGGACGAAGTCAGCCAGGCTGAGCAAGCCACAGGCTGTGCAGCGACTGCTGGGTTCCCCCGCATCCAGAGAGCCATCGACTGCACACATGTGACCATCAAGGCACCAGCTTAGTACCAACACATGTCCCCCATCTACCACCCCTTGCCCTTACACCTACCATGCCAACTCACTTTGTATTCACCATGGGCAGGCCTCAGGGCCCATGAAGAGGTGAAATCAAATTATAAGGGTCTATCAGAGACTTCACTATGTTGAAAAATAACTAATTCAAGTACTTTTGACAGATGCTTTGACAGTTTTGACAGTTGATTTTGACAGGTCTGTTGCAATAAATTCCTATGAGTTCGATAGTAATGAGTTTATGGATGCTTTTTCTGCACATTTATGCCACTTATAATAATTCCAAAGGGCATCTTACCTTCTCCAAGGGGCACCTCACTTCCCCCAAAGGGCACCTGATCTCCTCCACCAAAGAAGTGGCCCGGGATCATATCCAAAGGGATACCTTACCTCTCTCTTGTCTTATTGCCTGGCTCAGGGAAGAAATGGATTACAAAGCTTGGAGTGGTGTTTACAAATAGCCAAAGTGGGAGGAATCATTACCTACATTTACATCATGCTGCAGGAAGTTTTGAACAGTTTGCAGATATTCCCGAGACAGTAATATCCCAGGAAATTCATGTGGCTTCAAGGTGTCAAGATGTGTTTCCTAAAACATTGGGTGGCTTCCAGAATGAGAGCAACCACTGCATATATATATATATATATATATATATAGTTTCATCACTGGGCTCGCAAGAGCTCATTATAATATTATATGCTGTCAGTGATTACTTGACCAGCAGTGCCCTGTAATAGTGGGTAGCAAGGAGGAGTGGCACAAGTGTACTGGTTCTCTGGAGAAGGGTGTTGAGCATGTTTGCCTAAGGACAGCCTTCAATGTTCTCATGTGATGAAGCTTCAGACATGAGCTTAGCTCTTCACGCTATGGCAAAGAGAGGCTGTTGAAAATAAGATAGTTGGGTCAAAATCCTGGAACTCCCTCCCTAACAGCACTGTGGGTGTACCTACACCACATGGACTACAGTGGTTCAAGGCAGCAGCTCATCACCACCTTCTCAAGGGCAATTAGGGATGGGCAATAAATGCTGGCCCAGCCAGCGACGCCCACATCCCGTAAATGAATTTTAAAAAAAGCTACCCTCAGACAAGAGCCACCTAAGGCTCTGGAGGAACCATCCCAACTACCCACCGCTCAACCTCACCTCACTCAGGGGGAAGTTCATCAAAGTGCCTCTTGGGGCCAAGATGTGGGTTTATGAAGCCTGTGTTCTTAGCAACTTGTTGCATGGCTGGGAAACGTGGTGACTTACAGCTAACAAGAAAGGAAGCTCAACAATTTTCATCTTCGACTTCTGTGGTGCATTCTTGGCATTTCATGGAAGGGGAAAAAAAGACAAATGTGACAGACCTCTCAAAGGCAAATGTCCGAAGTATGCTAGCACTCATCAAGCAGAAGTGACCTTTGCTGGCTCAGGCACTCTCGCAGGATGGAAGATGAACACATTCCCAAGAGTATTCTGCATCGTGAGGTAGCCAGAAGACCAGTAAGATACCCAAAGCTCTGCTTCAAGAATGCTTGCAAGTGTGGTATGAAGGTCCTAAACATCGATTGTGACCCATGGGTGACACCAGCTAACAACAGAGGGAAATGGCACATTGCCTGATGGCCAACATGTGCCACTCTCTCAATAGAAAGGAAATCAGGAGAGAGACAAGATAGAAGTGGGAAAAGAAAGTTTCCTCACTTGAAACAGAGCTAGGTAAGAGTTGCCCTGTGGTAGAAAACACAGTGATTTGACATGAGGGATGGAGGATACCACATTGATGATCAGAAGATTCCTATGGTACTGGAAAACTGGCCATTTTTGTGAATGTCTTGATTTAATTATTTCTGAGGAGCATCAGTGAGTTCTGGCCATTCCCACTCGCTGCAAAAATAAGATCTTCTTCACATCTCCCCTTAAGTTTGTGTCTCTTACTCCTTGTACCATCAAATAATGAGAACAGCTTTTCTTTGTCTAACTTATCTGGTCCTCTCATAATCTTACACACCTTTAGCAAATCTCCCCTTCCAACTTCTTTGCTCCAATGAAAACAATGTCAGCTTCTCCAGCCTCACTTTGGTTCCAGAGATGGGGGATTTTAGTTGCATTCAGGTAAATCTTCTCTAAAGCTTCTCAAAGGCACCCACTCTTACTAAAGTGTGGTGACCAGGACTGGACACAATACACAAGCTATGGCCTGACCAGAGCTGTCTACAGGTTCAGCTTAAAACAGACCCGATTTTCGTGGAGGAGGCAGGAAGGTTGATTCGGGAAACTTGTCAACCCAACAGACCTGTTTTCATTAAAAAAAAAAGGCCCCTGCACTCGCTATATTTTTGTTCTGGAGAGGTGGAATGGAGTTGGGCCCAACGCCTCTGGGGGCACTCCCGAGGCAAAAAACATAGGAGGGCCAATGACCAGGCCGGCAGATCACGGCAACGAGCTGTTTTGAACTAAAAGAAGGGACTGGGCCTTGAGTGGCGGCTGCAATCTTACAGGTCAGTTGGTCTTCCCAAGGCGCAGCATCGGCCTTCTGGATGACAACAGGAGTGTAGCGTGGTTTCACATGAAGCAAAGACACACACAACACCAGGGCATCTCCCAGGTCACTGCCCAAAATGTGCAGTGGGAATACAGTACAAATGGCTTCCTGCGAAGACAAGAAAATAGAGCACGGGACAAATGTCTAAATTATAGGACAGTCCCATAAAACATGGGTGGCTGGTCGCCCTGTGGACTGCTGGAATGCCTGCCTCCATTTGCTGGGACACTAGCCCAGTTTTAATGCTGAATGGCAGGCCCTCAGATCCCCACCCCTCACACCTACCCACCCACCCCACCCCATATGCCACCTCCACATCTCCCATACACCCCTCCCTCCAGCAGGACCTGTTGAAGGAGGATCAGAGTTAACATTTTAGGTCTGAGAGATTTCAACAGAACCAAATTTTGGGGTGTACAGTATTTGAACTCAGAGCAGGCTAATGGCAGGAAACACCCTGTCTGCTAGCAAATTTAAAGGAGGGAAGGGAGTGGAGGAGGAGGTGGGGGTGGGAAAGAGCGAGACCAGAGGAAGGAGACCATGATTTTCCTTCTGCTCTTCCTGTCCTTGCGTAGAGAACCCTCTGATTGAACTTTTCATCCTCTTCTATCATCTTCATTCTCCCCAGGCCGTTCACCATGCAAGAAAGCCATTTTCCACCCAAAGTTCAATGTCAGAATGTAATGAGGCCCAAATCCAAAAGTGATTCAGTCCTCCAAACTGCTGTGTTGGGTGAGGGCCTGAGTTTACATTAACTGTATTATGCATGTTCTGCTTCCAATCCCAATGTCCACCCCGCCCCCCAGCCCCAGCCCCACCGCCCCCCCACCCCCACCACCACCCACCACCCCCCCCCCCCAGCCACCACCATCGTCCCTTTGTCCTTCTGGCGATCATCTTAAATTGATGTTCTCCAGTTATCAACTCGTGAATCGGTGGAAATACCTTTCCCCGAGTGATCTTACCAAAACACCTGTCAAAATTTTGAACATCTTTGACTGATCTTAGGTCCACACTTGTTACATAATAGTGCTTGGAACAAGACAGCCTTTATAATTTGGGGTTTCTTTTACCTTTTTTTACTCTAGGTATTTAAGATTTCCATGTTTTAGACTACTCAGTGACTAGCCACGGATTCCTGTGCCCACTAGTGTGTTCGTACAAGCCCAGGTAAAATACTCAGGTTAATGAACAGAGAAAAACCTTTAGTTTTAAGGTTACTTTCGCTCTATTCCATGCCGCTTCGACAGCCTTGTCCTCAGAAGGTGGCAGAGCAACATCCATCTGGTTTTAGGTTTTAATTACCAAACAAACTTATCAAACAGTATCACAGAAAAAAAAATCAAATCTCAAAACAGTACGCAACATAACTTTACAGCAGTTATTGAACGTTACTAAACAAATAACAAGCAATATATAGTTCACAACTCTTGTGCTAAACTATACTGCAATAGATTTTCAATATAGCTGTTCTCTTATTTTCTTGACATCTATGCAAGTTAATTATCTTTCTTCAGAAGTTCTGGACTGAAACTCTTCAAAGACTCCAGATAGACTTTCTGATTTGAAGCAAGCTAGGCTGCTTGCAACAGAATTTAATGAGTTTAAGTAACTGCCTGTTCAATTCAAACAGAAGCTGCCAATTAAGCGCACATATTTGAACAACTCACACTGCACATTTGTAATTATATTGAATAGCTTGGCCCTTTCCCCAGGACAGAATAATCATTGTCACAGAGCAAATACCTAGCTAAAGCTCAGCCAACACAGCTTAAGCTTTGCCACAGATTTGTGCAGGAACCTAGGTGTCTTATGCTGCGTCTATCTTAGTTCCACTAAAATGGTACACAATGTTGTGTCGTACACCTCACATTAAATAGCACCAGCAATAGTTAAATTTTTCAGCAGTACTGTAAAGCAATAGTGTACTGGATAATCATAGGAAACCTATGTTGTAGGCTGTAACCCAATAATTAATTTAGCACACTGTGGCGTTATTAATAACATTCAACGTTAACACCTATCAACATAAATCAAACAACTGTGAATTGCCAAGACTCAATATCCCTATAGATTAGACAGATCCAACTAGATCAACTGAATAGTTACCAGACCTTCTGGCTTGATCCTCCAGACTGTATTAATTTCTATATATTAAGACAAGGACTTTTTTCCCCTAAAAGAAACAGTTTTTAAAAAAAAAATGCTCGCGAGTTTATGCAGGTGCCATTTCAAGTATCTGGTTGTTTCTGTAGAGTGCCTTTCTAATGATACTGTAGATTCCAATTTCTCTGCTGCAAGATGTACCATGCCACACATTCTTTTTAATGCACAAGATCCCATGCTCATTTGTTTCAACTGCAGTGTGTTGCCCCGATTTGAAATTGACTAAATTTCCAATTTTTGTATTCTATTTGTGAAACTTGCTTGAGGGAAAATAACACATCTTCAAAAAACCACCACAGAAGTATGACTTTTAATTGCATACACAGTCCTCACTAACTTGCAAATTACACACTAACTAAACAAGGGTTATCAGCACCTAAAACTCAAATTCTACATTCTAATTTTTTCAGAATATATGTGGCCATCTATTTGTATTATTGAAAAGATCATGCACTTATTTTCTTGGTATGTTGACTCCATGAGACAATCCTGTGGTTAGACTTGTATTACAAAGGTCAGACATGTATCTGAGTGGGAACATTGAAGGAAACCAGCACAGTATTGAAGTCAGTGAATTCTTCTGAAGAATGAAAAGCCAGTGAGGAAATTACATCTGTTGCAATGCAGAACGCAGTTCACACCAGAACTGAGACACACTATCATTACGGTCGTAGGAGACCAGACTTATTTAGAAATAGCAGAAACAGAAATTGATGGACTCTTATTGCACTTGCAAGTAGTGTCACATTTCTCAGTAATTCAATAAAATCTCAGCATGCAGAGAAAAACTGCTGAGGCAGTTGTAATGTCCTGGCACTTCTAAGAGCTGCTTCCTTCAGTGTGCTTCTAAATGTTACTTTAATTCTTAGTGCTTTAAAAAGGTCAGAAAGTTGATTGCTGTGATGTGCAATGACATGACTGCAAGGTTTTCATACTTACAAAGGGTTGCACTAGTTAGACAACGATAAAAATTGGCAGTGCAACTTCATTGTGATTCACAGCTGCATTCAAGATCAAAACATCTTACTTAATGCGAGTGCCAATCCCCAATTAGTAGATGGCAAATGGAAGTTAATTATATGTAAAAATATTTAAACAATCAAAATATTTAAATGTAACTGATAGGTATTTGGAAAACGCTTTTAATATTTAACACATACTTGGCATCTTCAACCAACCAAATTTGTTGCAAAATAATCTTGGATTTAAGAAAAAGGAAAAATGTTTAGTTTTAATTTTAGATGATGTCAAAATAATAAAAAAGAGAGAGACACAATGAATTGATGTGTTCCCTGAAGAAGTGCTTTCTAGTAGAGGACTTGTATATTTCTGGAACTAATCCCCAAGCCAATGCCATGAATCATCACATCATTAGGCACTGAATAATAAGCTGCAGATCTTGGTTATTTTGTGTATTAGCCACAGTTGCTATTATGCCAGCACAAAATATGAAGCAATGATAAATCAAGAGTGCGACAACTACCTTGTACAGACTGGTACGGTACAAGGAGCTGCCACGGTCAACACCCACGGCTTTTGCCAGATGTCTTCCCTGAATCCCACGTTGTTAACTCTGTGCTACTCAATTTAACAGAGGCATGACCATGTTTATGGTGCAAACTATGTGGTCAGCTGAAAGTACAAGGGGTGAGGCTCTTGAGAAATGTAATTTCCAGCTCAGACTGTCACAATCTGCTAATAAAGTAAACCTCCTGCTTTGGATAGTTCACACTTGATTCTTAAACAGTGACCACAATCCTAAGAATAAACTGTGCATTTTAGTGCAAACTTCCAAGCCGCGACGGGTTGCCTCTCACTTCACGCATCGCTTATTATATATTCCTTAAGAAATGGCATTTGGTTACAGTCTCAGCATAACGCTCGTGAGTTTAAACAAAAACAGCAGGTCAAAGTCAGAATATGTCAGTGTTGTGGATAGGCTGGCTTTCTTCAAAGAACCAGCAGTCCTTCAAAGAGATAGTCTCGAATGGCACTCACACTCATCTTTAAGTGATCAAACCACCAAGGCACACAGACCCATTTGTTTTCATTTTTGAAATCTGGGTTAAAAAAAACCCTATATATTATATCTTGGAAGGAAACAAAATAATGAATAACCAGTTCACCATACTTGTACATGTCCTGAACATTTGCCATGTTCACAGTATTCACAGCGACATATTTTGTGTATTTTGGGCTTTTGATGTTTTTCTTTAATCAAATACAAAAAGTGATGTACGAGTTAGTTTGCATCAGTTTTATACACCTTCTGACACAAATCACATTCTGGATAGATCAGATGACTTGACAGCAGAGAAAATTCATTTGTTCTTCAATTTCAGCTATATTAGGATTTCTGAATCATACCCAATGTCAAAAATGAAATTTATATAAAAGGGCAGAAATCTAGGGCTCTGCAATCCAGCTCCATCATTCCCCCACTTGTGGCAATTTTTAAACACCAGTAATTTCCAAGTTCGGTTACTCAAATTACTCGATTGGATAGCTGCAGCATTATTAGTTTATATGGATGGATGGATGAGTTAAAACTTAACTCCCCATTCCAGTGCTATTAATTCCACCCGACCCTTAATCCATCATAGAAAGCATCAGCCAATTATCATGTCACTCCTAACTTCAGACATTTTGTGTTCTTTGTCTGTGATGAGTACACCAGCCACTCATTCATGCTGACTTGGAGATGAGTGATGCTTGATTCTAGTTTCTCGCATAATATTTGTTTGTTCTTTTGATCACTTGTTAATGATTACAAGGAATTATTGTGTCAAATTCGTTTGATTAGTTACTTCCATCCTTGTTTGTTTTTGCTTTTGTCTCATCATTTTACTGCTATTCATTTTAAAAATTCTGAATAATATAGACCTGACACCTAGATATCCCATTAGTGGGAAGTACTTGTTAAAAATTGGAAAGGATGAATGGTCAAACCCCCCCCAAAGTTGAAATGAATGGAGAGATGAGAAGGTAAAGCAAAAACGTGGAAGTTGGACAAAACCAGGGGCACTTCTGAACTAGCTGCAGATTCTGGGAGAATGAGGCATGAATATACAGCAGGTACATTCTTATATAGGCGGTGGAGGTGGGGGGGGAGGAATGAGAGTGCGAAAGAAAGAGAGAGAGGGGTAGGGGTACTGTGAGGAGGAGCAGGGGGAGAGAGAGAGAGAAAGAAAAAGAGAGACAGAGCGCGAGCATGAGAAACGGTACAAGAGGGAGGGGTGGAAATCTTTCTGGTGATGCAGCCAACAGCGACACAGGATATAATCTTCTAATTAGAATGAGGCAACTCAGGAGCAAAATCAGGAAGCAGTTTTTCCACAAATAGGGTAGTAGAAACCTGGAATCACTTCTCTTTTAGATGTAGATGCTGGGACAACTTAAGCTTTCAACACTGAGATCGATAGATTTTTATTGGGTAAGGGTGTCAAAGGACATGGATCAAAGGCAGGTAAATGGAGCTAAGGTACAGATCAGCCTTGTTTTAATTGAACGGCAGAGTAGGCTCTAGGGGCTGAATGGCCTATGGCTGTTCCTAATGTTTCTAACAGCAGTTTTAGGAATGAGTCCATTTTGTGCCAGGAATTGATTTAATGGACAGGGCCAAAAGGAAATGTTTATGAAGCAATTTGATGTGGAACCTTGTCATTGCAGTTTTCAGCCAGTCACCCAGCCAAGCATGTATGAATAACTAGCTGTTCAGGTGCTGGCCATTCGAGACTGAACTGTGGTAAAAATCAGTCTGCACTAACTCAGTAACAACAAACCCACTGCTGAAAGTAAAGGGAAAAGCTCCTTCATCTAAATAACAGACAGAAAAGTAGGCTTTAGGGATGGCAAAGGGAAGAATAAATAAACGAACAAGTAAAAAACATACTTTCATCTTAAACAAATCCAGTAAAACTCCAGATTCTTATATTCCTAACAGCTGATCCAGACCAGAAACTAAATACATACCAACAGGAAACAAAAGCAAAGCAGTATAGATATTTCCTGCAGCTCCCAAACTTTACTTACTGTACTGTGCACCCACTTCCAGTTCTACTAGCTGCCCACACATATCCCCCATCAGCATACAGGTGTAATATTTTAACCATTCCATGCCCAAGCATTATAAAAAATGTACAAATTATAATATACAACTTAATAGTTCTTCTCTCCATTAAAGTGACGGATGAGATTGTTTGCTTGATCAGAAGCAGGTAGTAGTTGGAGTGGTAGGCGATAGTTTGAGTGGTAAGTTGCTCAGTATATTGGATACTGAAGCACAATACCAAACATTTGTGCACTGTACAGTCCATCGGACAAAAACCCCAAACCCCCTCCTCTCTCCACACCCCAGACTATCCTTCCTCTTTAACTTCTTGTTGTTTTCAACTTGTCTAACTTTGGGAAGACTCTCTCACTGTCCACTATCACTGTGTGCCACACTGTCAGGGCTAACAAATGTGACTGTGGCCTTAGAGTCACCGAATCTTACTGTACAGAAGGGGCTGTCCGAAGTCCAGATCATTTACATATAACAAGAACAAGGGCCCTAACACAGAGCCTTGGTGGATCGCCACAGCAAACTTCTCTCCTAACAGAAAAACATCCATTCACCACTAACCTCTGTCTCCTATTCCTTAGTCAATTTGTACACAAGTTAGCACATCCCTTCTAAGTCCTTCTATGTTCTGAATAATTAATGTGTTAGAAAAAGGAAAAAAAAGTGTTTATATTAGTCCTGCAAATCCACTGGTCAACAATTTTCATGTAACCTCTAGAGATTCTCACATACCTCCAGTTCCATTGGATTACAAGTTTGGCAACCTTGTAGCTGAACTTAAATGAAAACTTTGTTTAAAGAAATACAATTCTAAAGGTCAGATCAGTGCAGAGATTGAGCAGTTTTGTTTTGCTTTAAGACATTAATTTCTATTGATTTGAGGTGAAAACAAGCACACAATGCAAGATCAGCACAGTGGAACAGTAACAATAACAATCGTCTTGCTTAAGTCAGTTACTAAAGCAACGCACTGCGGATGCTGGAAACCTGAAACAAGAACAGAAAATGTTGGAAATACTCAACAGTTCAGGGAGCATCAGTAGAGAGAGAAACAGAGCTAACGTTGCTGGTCAATAAGCCTTTGTCAGGACAGAGTACTTAGAGAAGCAACAGGTTTTGAGAAGGGGGTGGGGTGGGTGGGGGTGAATGGGGAAAAGAGGGGAAAAAAAGGATAGATGGGAGGCCTGTGATAGCGTGGAAGGCCGGATTGAACACAAAAAGTGATGATTTAGTGTAGGGCAAGAAGAAATGGAAATGGGAAGAATAAAGAAACAGAACATGTGTCTAGAGGTAAATGTGGAGAGGAGAATCATCACAAACAGCCGCCATCCAAAAAAAATATAGGCACAGGTTACAATCTGAAAATAACTTGGGTGTTTCTTTTGACTTTCAGTGACAACATGAAATGAGTGATAATATCTGACCAAGGGATGGATAAACAGAAGGGGTGAACAGACAGCCAATCCAATACTGTCTGTTTTAGTAAACATCAAAAAGTTTTCTATATATCTCAGTCTGTACTATTTGACCTCGAATCCAGGAAAATAAAAATTGAAATAACTTTGTATATGATGAATTTAGCGCTAAAACATTGATTGTCAACATTTGGAATGAAGCAACTTTGAATTCAGACTGGACCATATACAATAGAATGTTAGGCTCAAGTTAAAAGCAAAAAAACTGCGGATGCTGGAAATCCAAAACAAAAATAAAAATACCTGGAAAAACTCAGCAGGTCTGGCAGCATCTGCAGAGAGGAACACAGTTAACGTTTCGAGTCCGTATGACTCTTCAACAGAACTAAGGAAAAATAGAAAAGAGGTGAAATATATGCTGGTTTAAGGGTGGCAGGTAGAGCTGGATAGAGGGCCAGTGATAGTGGTGAATGTTAGGCTCAATGCCTTTTAAATACCACTGTAACAAGGTTTGCCACTAGAATAAGTTAATGGCCAGCAAAAAGTCACAAGAGAACATAGTAATCAGCTGCAATTTGAATACTGTTGTGTTACTTCTAGAACACATTAAATGGCAACATCATAACTAAAGTGGTATCATTGGGCTGGGGTATTTCAGGAATACATAGTTTGCGTATTAATATTGCTTGCTATACTTTGCTATCAAAGATCTTTATGGAAATGCTGGCCTTTTGATAGAATATGACATTTTGTTCACAAAAAGTGATTTTTATGGAATTAGATTTTACTAGCATGGTGTTATAAAATGATCTTATTGCATTTTATGGTATAAATATGCTCTCACAAATGTACAGATACAAATTTTCTCCCCTACTGTTTTAGTCCTTCTGTTCTGCATTGGCGGGTGGGATGAAACAGCTAAGAGATCACCATTAAAATTCTGTGATTCAGAAAAGCAACCAACCACCACCTTCTCAGGATAATTAGGGATGGGCAATGAACACAGCCTTGCCAGCACGCCCACATCCTGAGAACAGATTTTAAAAAACAATATTTATGGAGTTTTCTGGCTCTTGCTCCTCCGCTATGCTTTTTACGAGTCATGAATTATCACCATCTGCACAAACATAAAAATACACCACACTCCCAACTAATCGGTCAGCAATGCCCAAGTGTTTCTACGTCATTTTTTGCTGTTGTAGGGACAATACTGGAAAGTAAATGGCTTTCTAAATCCTACTGTTGCTAGAGGCTCATTTAATATACATTTTCCACATTAATTAATAACACAACATATATTTGTAAAGGATATGAAGAAATCTTCGAGTCATAAAACTGTACGATGACCCAGTTTAAGCACACCGCTGGAGATCATTTATGTGTATGCAAAAAATATTGTCTTTGCTTTGGAAGCAATTTGCTCTTTCACTCCTCTGCATTATAGTTATCTCAAACAATTTCCGCAAACGCCCAGGAAAATATCTCCATAAAGCTAGCTCTGTCTCTTGAAAATTAAGTTGAATGTGGACAAGTATTTCTATAATTCACTTGCATTAATAGTGTCATAACTATTGATAATGATTACGTCAGCACAGTGGAAATGATTAAACATACAAACATAAATTTGGAGCAGCAGTAGGCCATTCGGCTGATCCAATTGTGGCCTTAGCTCCACTTTCCTGTCTACCCCACTATACCCTTTGATCCTCTCAGTCAAGAATCTATCTATCTAACTCAGCACCAAAAACATTGAATGGCCCTGTCTCCGCTGCTTTCTAGGGAAGAGAATTCCACTGACCAAGGACCCTCAGAAAAAAATTCTCATCTCCATTGTAAATGGGGCATCCTTTATTTTTACACTCTTCCCCCTAATTCTAGTCTCCCCCACAAGGGGAAACATCCTCTCAGCAGCCACCCTACCAAGCCCCCTCAGGATCTTACATATTTCAGTAAGATTGCCTCTCATTCTTCTAAACTTCATTGGATACTGGCCCAACCTCTCCAATTTTTCCTCATAAGACAATCCCTTCATCCTAGGAATCAGCTAAGCGAATCTTCTCTCAACTGCTCCCAATGCAATTATATCCTTTCTCAAGTAAGGAGACCAAACTGTACACAGTACTCCAGACGTTGGTCTCACCAACACTCTTTACAACTGTAGCAAAACTTCCTTACTTTGATATTCCATTCCTTTTGCAATAAACAGCAACATTCCATTTGTCTTCCTAATCAATTGCTGTACCTGCACACTAACCTTTTGGTGACTCATGTACCAGGACACCCAGATCCCTTTGTAGCTCGGAGTTCTGCAATCTCTCCCCATTTAAATAATATGCTGCTTTTTTATTCTTCCTGCCAAAGTGGATGAGTTCATGTCTTCCCACATTATACTCCATCTGCCAATTTTTTGCCCATTCCCTTAACCTACCTTTATGTCCTCCTCACAATTTGCTTCCCTTCTTTTCCTATGGAGTTAGGAATCTCATGGCAACTGCCAAATTACTGGAAGTGATAAAATTGATAAAGGGGCATCTGGTATCTCAGTGAATGTTGGGAGTGACAGTCAATCTATTGCCATAACCAGTGAGATTTTAAGGAGAATGAAAGAAATAGGGTGAAGAATGAAGACAGAAAGATTAAACACAGAAAGAGAAATAATGGGGAGAATTTTCTCCCCTTCAGGGGGGTTGGATGGGAGTGGGCATGGGTGGGCGTGTAGCTGATCGCCGCCCGTGATTGGTCATGTGCCGCCATTTTTCATGGGCGGGCCAATTAAGGCATGTGCATGAAAGAGTGCAGAAATCTCTGAGGCACAGAGCTGCTTCAAGGAGATGAGTTGATATTTGAAAATTTTAATAAAGAAAAAAAAAATTTGAGACATGTCCCCTCATGTGACAGTGTCACATGAGCTGGGACATGTCAATGAATTTTATTAAAATTTTTTAATTAAACTTTAAAAACCTTCATGAAAGCTCATCCCGCCCGTGGATGAGGTTTCATGATAAATGCGAAGGCCGCCTGGGCTCTTCACCTGCCCGCCGACCTTAAGGTTGGATGGGCAGCTCAGTTAATTAGCTTAATTGGTGTTTAAATGGCCTTAATAGGCCTTTGACAGTTCGGCAGGCGCGCAGCCGACTCTGGTGCGTGCTCGCCAAACCCAAGATCTGAATGAGGCGCGGTGACGCTGGGACGCACGCCCAGTGTCACCGCCCATCATTTTACGCGCTGGCGAGTGGGCCCCGCTCCCTGCTCCCCGCCCCGAAAATTCTGGCAAATGAGAAAGAACAAAATCTTGGATTAAGAAAAGAGAAAAAAAAGGAAATCATTAAAAGAAAAACTTCAAAATGCTAAATTGAAAAAAAACCTCCATGAACAATTTACCACCTGCCGAGATGAGAATCCAGAAATTCATTTGTTCCCTTTTTGGGTCTCCGAAGTTGAAGTCTTGCCATTAAAAGGCTCCTTACTCTGTGACATAACGGACCTAATTTTCTGTGGCAAGTTTAACTGGTATTTTTGATGCAAATCCAGCATTGTGTTTACACTCACAGAGGTTGATTGCTAACAGCCGAGCAGCACAAATCATTCAGCAATTTGTAATGGTTTGTAACTCTCAGTGTAGGTCTTCCTCACAACAAATTGCTGGACTCCTTACTCACTAGCAACATGCGTCGCGAGCCCAAATGTTATTTTCCCGATAAATTCATGGCCAACATTGCTTCTGGGTTTCAAAGTAAGAAAATTCTGTTAGGGGGAAAATAGGGAACCAAAAAGAAATAGCAGGGGAGAGGGCGAGGGGCGGGTGGTGAAAGAGAAGGAAAAACAGCAGGCAGGAAAGAAAGCAAAAACAGCTGGAAAAGGAGTGAAGTGAGGCAGCAGCCGTGCAGGAGAGAGATCATGCCTGTGCGAGAGAATTCTGTGCTGTGCCTTTCTCAGCCTCTTCCCAACATTGACCTCACTTTTCTGCTGGTCACTGGACCAGCCGGTTGCACAGTTGGCAGCAATGTGTAAAATTAAAGTTTGGGTTAATTTGCTGACAAGCAGAGCACATGTTCATTGTACAAAGTGGCTGTTAGACACTATAACCAGCCAGGATACTTCCTGTACTCATAGGCAAACTGTGAGAAGTCTCTGTTGTTTGAGCTTAGATGATATGGAACATGTAGATTTTAGACATAATATAAAAAAGGGAAATAACCACTAGAAAGCGATTGTAACTTGTTTTGTTTTTAAAAAGGGCACAGAAAGCATAGCAAACCCTCCAATCGAGAATAAATTACAACAGATTGAGTGCTGAACACAGTCGGAAAGTTAAGAACTTGTGGACCATGGGGCCTGTGGTGTAATAGAGGCCGATGGCATGATTGCGAGATGCAACAGCAGTGACTTGGAGTCTGCATGTACAATGTGACTTTCAACTGGTTTTCTATATGAGATTTCAAACATATAAAGAAGTGTTTCTCAGAAGTCGTGACACAGGAAGCAAGCATAATGTGGAGAGAAAGGGTGTGCCATTCATAATACTTTACAGTGACCCAGATTTTGTAGTCAGTGATAAAGGAACAATATTCGCCATTCAACCCACTGACCCCAATGTTTTTGGGGTGGTCTTTAGATTGGTGATTTGCTCTAATATGGATTCTGTTTCAGCATGGCACCCTCTACAGGGTGTTGATTGTATAGTCATTGAGTATTCACGCATGCTCCTCTTTATAGAGAGGAGAATGAAACTCTGGTTTAGGTTTGGAGGTGCATTTTTTTTTATACTTGTTCATGGGATGTGGGCTTCACTTGCTCTGCCAGCATTTATTGCCCATCTCTAATTGCCTTTGAGAAGGTAGTGGTGAGCTGCCTTCTTGAACCACTGCAGTCCAAGTGGTGTAGGTACACCCAGAGTGCTGTTAGGGAGGGAGTTCCAGGATTTTGACCCAGCGACAGTGAGGGAACGGTGATATATTTCCAAGTCAGGGTCACGAGTGGCTTGGATGGGAACTTCCAGGTGGTGGTCTTCCCATGTGTCTGCTGCCCCTATCCTTCTCGATGGTAGCAGTCATGGGTTTGGTAGGTGCTGTCTAAGGAGGCTGGTTAAGTTCCTGCAGTGGACCTTGTAGATGGGACACACTGCTGCCAATGTGCGTCGGTGATGGAGGAATGAATGTTTGTGGATGGGATGCCAATCACGTGGGCTGCTTTGTCCTGGGTGGTGTCAAGCTTCTTGAGTGTTGTGGGAGTGGCACTGATCCAGGCAAGTGGAGAGTATTCCATCACACTCCTTACTTTGTAAATGGAGGACAGGCTCTAAGGAACATGGTCAGCCTATGAAGCATGGTCAGAATTTGATAAAATTTCACAACACAGATGGTCATTTCATGGAATACTATATGTGTTTCTCTGTAAATTCAAACTTATAAAGTGTGCAAGAATTAGGCTCCAGTTCTATGCTTCACTGTCTGGCTTTCTGGAATAGAACATGGCAACATTGGAAGGTTGGAAACAAAACAAATTTTTCAGGTATAAAACAAAAATCCCAGTGGCCTCTGGGAGAAATGGCAGATAGGAAATGTGATTTACCAGGGTATGGTGACCCTCCGATGTTTTTGGAATTTGACCAGCGGAGGAACAAAGTGGACATGTGGACACGAGTTACAATCCTACCAAAGAATGTTGTCACTTCCTACCAGAAGTAAAATCTGAAATAAAGTTTTTTGTGAGGTGGATGCCTGTCAGCTGGATAATGATGAAGGTTAGAACTTCTGTTAGAGTTCTTGGATGAAGCCCATAAGAAAAATTATTAAATGCCTATGAAGCATGGCCAGAATTTGATAAGATTTCAAAACGCAGATGGTCATTCCGTGGAATAATAAATCATGGAATTTGATAGATTATATAAAAAGTTGACAAAGTTCAAATTGTAGATCACTACATCAGTACTTGCATTTAGATTACTGGATTATAGTAATGTGTCTTATACCGACAGGCAACTTGTTCTAACCAGTGTTCCGTCTCACAGAGGGATCAGAGGCCTGCTGCCTTGAAAGAAAATACTGGGGGAACACGGTCATTTCCTTCAGCCTTCATGGAACAAATGAGACATTCTGCTGTGACACAAGAATAAAAGACTCAATGATTATCAGATTTCAAAGTAGTCTAGTTATCAAATGCAGACGTCAATACTGAAGCATTTGCTACAATTTCCAGTCAGGAGTGCTGAGTGGATGATCCATCTCAGCCTCCTCCGGAGGCCCCCAGCTTCATAGATGCCAGTCTTCAGCCAATTCGATTCACTCCATGTGGTATCAAGAAACGGCTGAAGGCACTGGATACTGCAAAGGCTATGGGCCCTGACAATATTCCCGCAATAGTACAGAAGACTTGTGCTCCAGAACTTGCCGCGCCCCTAGCCAAGCTGTTCCAGTACAGATACAACACTGGCATCTACCCGGCTATGTGGAAAATTGCCCAGGTATGTCCTGTACACCAAAGGCAGGACAAAACCAACCCGGCCAATTACCTCCCCATCAGTCTACTCTCCATCATCAGTAAAGTAATGGAAGGGGTCATCATCAGTGCTATCAAGCTGCACATAATTAGCAATAACCTGCTCACTGATGCTCAGTTTGGGTTCCACCAGGGTCACTCAGCTCCTGACCTCATTACAGCCTTAGTTCAAACATGGAGAAAAGAGCTGAACTCCCAAAGTGAGGCAAGAGTCACTGCCCTTGACATCAAGGCAGTACTTAACCGAGTGTGGCGCTAAGGAGCCCCAGCAAAACTGGAGTCAATGGGAATCAGGAGGAAAACCCTCCGCTGGTTGGAGTCACACCTAGCACAAAGGAAGATGGTTGCGGTTATTGGAGATCAGTCATCTCAGCTCCAAAGCATCACTGCAGGAGTTCCTCAGGGTAGTGTCCTTGGCCCAACCATCTTCAGCTGCTTCATTAATGACCTTCCTTCCACCATAAAGGTCAGAAGTGGGGATGTTCAATGATGATTGCACAATGTTCAGCACCATTGGCAACTCCTCAGATACTGAAGCCGTCCATGTCCAAATGCAGCAAGATCTGGACAATATCTAGGCAAGTAACATTCGCACCACACAAGTGCCAGGCAATGACCATCTCCAGCAAGAGAGAAGCTAACCATCACCCCTTGATGTTCAGTGGCATTACCATCACTGAATCCCCCACTATCAACATCCTGGGCATTACCATTGACCAGAAACTGGACTAGCCATATAAATATTGTGGCTACAAAAGCAGGTCAAAGGCTGGGAATCCTGCGACAAGTAATTCACCTCCTGACTCTCCAAAGCCTGTCCACCATTTACAAGGCATAAGTCAGGAGTGCGATGGAATACTCCCCACTTGTCTGGATGAGTGCAGCTCCCACAACACTCAAGAAGCTTGACACCATCCAGGACAAAGCAGCCCACTTGATTGGCACCACATCCACAAGCATTCACTCCCTCCACCACTGACGCACAGTAGCAGCAGTGTGTACCATCTACAAGATGCACTGCAGGAATTCACTGAGGATCCTTAGATAGCACCTTCCAAACCCACGACCACTACCATCTAGAAGGACAAGGGCAGCAGATACATGGGAACACCACCACCTGGAAGCTCCCCTCCAAGTCACTCACCATCCTGACCTGGAAATGTATTGCCGTTCCTTCACTGTTGCTGGGTCAAAATCCTGAAACTCCCTTCCTAACAGCTCTGTGGATGTACCTACACCAGACGGACTGCAGCAGCTCAAGAAGGCAGCTCACCACCACCTTCCCAAGGGCAACTAGGGATGGGCAATGAATGTTGGCCCAACCAGCAAAGCCCACATTCCTGTGAATGAATTTTTAAAAAAAGAGCTATAATTACATGTAAAACAGTTTGAATAAGCCATCATTTAAGAACTGATGTGGTCCCGAGTCAGAGACATATGCATGTCTCTGAAAATGGCAGAAATTAAACTTGACATGGAGCATAATGGGCAATTATTTTTTGGAAAATCAGTTGATCAGCAGTTTACCCAGTCAGGACACTATCCCTTTCACAAAAGCTAATGTTTCTCATCGGCTGGCTAAACAGGTCTGAATGACATCAAGGGTTAAGAATAAGAGAGAGAGGGAAAAAAAACAAACTGTCTTAAAGTTACATATACAATTTGATCACCTTTTGTCAATGACTAAAAATGCTGCTAAAAGATGCAGGTATAGTTGAAGTGGAGTATATGAGGCTAACAGAAGAGATTGGTGAAATTTGAAAAATCTGTAAAAGTATTGAAAATGCCACCACATCCTATTGTAAGTCTTTTAGCAGCATGTAGCTAGTTGCCATGGATGTAAAAGTATGGAACAAAATCAGAAGTATGTTCATCCTACATGTTATTGACCTGGCTACTAGATTTAGGATTTTACACTAAACAGTATCTAGAGAGGACAAAGGCCATATGATAGATAACATTTTGGAGAAATGGATAGGGACAGGACTTTGGGACACCAGCAAAGTTTCTAACTAATAAGAGAAGCAAATTTGCTAATGAGTTCAGCCATATGTGTGAAAACATAAATATCCTGGGAATGAATACAGCAGTTGAGTGTCCTTTCAGCAATATTCTTTGTGAAATGAATCATGCTATGATCGATGAAATGCTGCATAAGATTTAACTGATCAACCAGACTGTAAATTGACAGCCGCCCTGGCATGGACGGTTTATGCAAAGAATTCACTCCAGATGGTTGGAGGATATAGTCCTTATCAATTAGTCTACGGGCAAAATCCCAAATTGCCACTGTTAATTGCGCTAGTCTGTCTGCTCCAATAGGTATGATAGCTAGTTCCATTTCTTTCTTGTGAATGTATTGCATGCAGGGAGATGGGCCTTTATAAACAAAAACAGAATTACCTGGAAAAACTCAGCAGGTCTGGCAGCATCGGCGGAGAAGAAAAGAGTTGACGTTTCGAGTCCTCATGACCCTTCGACAGAACTTGCGTTCGAGTCCAAGAAAGAGTTGAAATATAAGCTGGTTTAAGGTGTGTGTGTGGGGGGCGGAGAGATAGAGAGACAAAGAGGTGGAGGGGGGGGGGGGGGTGGGGTGTGGTTGTAGGGACAAACAAGCAGTGATAGAAGCAGATCATCAAAAGATGTCAACGACAATAGTACAATAGAACACATAGGTGTTAAAATTAAAGTTGGTGATATTATCTAAACGAATGTGCTAATTAAGAATGGATGGTAGGGCACTCAAGGTATAGCTCTAGTGGGTTTTTTTTTATTTATATAATGGAAATAGGTGGGAAAAGGAAAATCTTTATAATTTATTGGAAAAAAAAGGGAAGGGGGAAACAGAAAGGAGGTGGGGATGGGGGAGGGAGCTTACGACCTAAAGACTTCATAAAGACTAAGGTCTTTGAAAAAAAAATTATAGAGCACTGGCGCAGCATATCAGACCGTCAGAGACAGAGTTCAATTCAGGAGATTTGGTGTTCTATAAAAGGAAATGGGAAGACCTTCATAAGGTCAGGATGGCAAGACAATACTTATCAAGTATTAAAATTAAACTGTTAAGGTTCATTTCTCATGATTAATCAGGATTAATTATAACATTTAAAGATTTTGAGCATCTGGTAGAGGTAGACAAGTCCTTATAACTCAAACGCTTGTGTTTTGCGATGAAGGCCATGAGGAACAGAATACAGTAAATCAAGGGCTGGACAGTGTTATTGTGAGTGATCATGACACACACAACAGAGCTATCACATGCACAGACCAATTTCCCAGAGTGGATATTTGGGTTACATATGTTCAAAAGGATCTAGTGAATGGAGGAGTTCGACAATTGTGGGATATGCAGGAAATGTTACTGGCAAATTTAAATATTGGTGAACATTCAGGATGTTCACCAAGAAGCAAGGTCCATGGACTGGCAAAACGGCGTGAAAGAATGGAGATTAAGAAAGCACAATACCGATAGAGAACATGGGCCTGGAAATGACATTTGCATCAAGCAGCAATCACAAACTGGAACAGGAACCTTTGATATTGCAGGAAGGTCTGGCAGTTAAAGTCTTGACAGACATAAAAGTGGAAGTAGTAGAGTCCATAGCTTGAATCGATTAAACAATGAAATAAAGGTCACAGAATATTCTAGAACTAGAAGCAGTGGTTCTTATAACCGTGAAGTTTTGATGGCTACCAATAAGCTAATGAGGGAGGGAAAACACATGGAGTTAGAGAGAGTTTGAAGTTTATTCTGAGATACCAGATAGTGGTCAACCAGATTTATTGCACAGAGGAATTTATACTGAAAAAGGCCTTGCAGATGGGACTTACAATGATAAAGTGAGGCTAGTTGCTGGGGATTTTGAAGAGCAACTGGGAAATGCAAGACTCTCCCATAGTAGAAAAATTAACTTTAAAAATCTCATTTTAGCTCTCTTGGTCACATATTCATGGGAGTGCAGGTCAATCGATATAAAAGCCGTATTTCGGCTGGATTATACCATTCAGAGAGTTGCGTTTCTGAAACTGCCCAAAGAGACTGCAGAGGCAACAAGAAAACTATGGAAACTAAACAAATACCCAAATGATACTTCCGCAGTGTGGTGATTTTCAGTGAGATCTGTTTTGCTGAAAATAGGTTATGTTCAACCAAACCCAGATCCCGCAATGTTTTATTGGTGTTAGAGAAGAGAACTTTCAGCTATCTTCATAATGCATGTGGATGATTCCTAATGCAGTGCTCATGCGGGGTTTAGAAAATGATTTATTAATAAGGCCAGAGAAGAATTTAAAATTGGAATTTGGGCTTTTGGGTTTTTTAACTAATTGGTTCAGATATTAAGCAAAGTAGGTCTGGAATAAAATAATCAGCAATCCTATTTAGAGATTGTTACTTCCGTCCCGGTTTTTGTATTATGTCAACACAGAAATATCATCTTATAGAGCAATTGTGAAACTTGGTGGGTCAGTTGAAAGGGTCGTGCACTCATCCTAGACGAGATGCTGGTTTTGAAGTGTTGAAGTGCTATGATAGAACACCCTAAAGTAGAGAATGTTTTAGGGGAAAATATAACATTAAGAAAATTAAATCTGGATAAACGCATTCTTAAGCTCCCATCCTTAGATGACCCAAAGAACGTGAAGCTAGTCATTTTTAGTGATGCTTCATATGTTAATCTTCCTGAAAGGTATTCTAGTGCAGCTGGTTTCATAATATTTTTTATTAATGAGACTGGGAAATATTGCCCTTTAGCTCGGATAGCCAAGAAGATAAAAAGGGCTGGTAAAAGTACTCTGGTTACCACTCTCGCTCTTTTGGAGGCAGTGGGTACAGGATTCAATTTGTTAAACATTTTAAGTGAGATTGTGTAAAATGGGTGCACTGGAAATAACACCCATAGAATTTTATGTAGATAATCATTGTGTGTGTTATAATGTACATTCCCCAAAAAGTAGGAGTGAAAAAGGTTACAAATTGACCTCACTGACTTGAAAGCAATGCTGAAGAGAAAGGAAATCTCTAAAATTAAATGGGTGGATGGAAGTTATCAAACTGTTGGGTTGCTTCACAAAGCAATGTATGTACAAAGAAATTGTTAGGGGTCCTTGGGGCTGGGGTGTCTTGCAATGTAATACTTTGTACAGAACATGAAGTTTTTGATTTAAATTTGTTGTAAATTTTTGATTGTATATATAAACTCCAATTCTTATTTGGAGAGAGATGGGAATCTGTTAAGTGTAAATTAATTGAGTATTTAATTATGTGGTGGGTATTAACTGGACATTCACTTGTTCCCCTCTATATAGCAACAGGCTGAAACTCTGTTGTGTTAGGAGGTGCGTGTTTGTAATGCGTGTCTCTGCAATAAAAATGCGTAAATATTAGGTTCCAGTTTTATCCTTTATCGCCTAACTTTGTGAAACAGAACACATGGGTTCTGCAGTGTCTGTGGGCAGGGTAAAAAAGTGAGGCTCTTCAAATAATTGGATTGAAGAGTCCTCACTGGGACAAGTGCCGGGGCCTAATGGACCCCACTAACAGGCTCAATTGGGAATCAGAAGCCCGCATTGTGAGGGAAAGTCACTCACTGTGATTTTCTTTGGTTTTGCCAATTAGTGGCCAGAGGGTGGGCGCACCACCCAACTAGGAACAGATGGTGAGCCCTTGAAACTGGGAGGCCAATTGGAGGCCTTCCAACTTAAAAACAGCAGCAGGATGATATGGCAGGTAAGTGAGAGGGGGTGTCCCAAAACGGAGGTGCACTCTCTCCAACTTTTTTCACAGTTGAAGTATATATCTTTTTAAAAATCGCCTTTGTAGCCAGACTACCGTTGTGGGGGTGGTGACAGGCTGGGGGAGCTCCTCCACAGGCCAGCCCATAACTGCTACTGCACCCAAGCAGGCAGGAAGAACCTCTAACCCCGCCTAGGGTGTTTCCCCCTGCTCGGCCTTCTGCCAGGGGCTGCCTTCAGGCAGCTAAACCAGGCTAACTGAAAAAGCTCAGTTGGTCTCCATTGACAGGTCTGAATAGACCTTTAAGTGGATCACTAGGTTACCAATCACTTGTAGTCTGCTGAACTGCAAACACCCCCCACCCCTCCCCTTCCCCACCACCTTTCCCCTGCAATGCTGCATCCATGAAAATGGCCCGGGGTGACACGGAGCAGAGAGCCCAACATATAGGCTGGTGTCGAGGAATTACTTGCCCACCCAAATCCATGCCTGCCCCCAGCAAGGCCTAAAAATCCTGCCTGTTAAGTTTAAATGCGACAACTAAAAACTAGATTTAAATAACGTGGAATAAAAATTGGGAAAGGCAGATTAAATTAAAAGTGAGAGATAGAAAAAGTAAAAAATCTCCAACAATAATTAACTTGTGAAGGAATGAGACCTCACATTTGTAAAATTAACTTTTCAGCCCCAGAAATGTTGTTCGGCAGCTGTTGGCAATTACAACACTGTTAAGATTCACCTATATAGCCCTAATGTCTTTAGTGGGAGTTGCTGCCCAATTTATCCCATATTGATGGTGAGCACTGTTAGTAGTGAGCATTGTTAGTTTTACCATTATTATTAACACAATATCCAGGGCAATTTATCAAAGAAATAGATGTTATAAAATGAGCAGCTGGCATTCATATTAATGTTCAAGAAATCAATCAGTGTTTGTTTGTATAAACCGATTTTTTAATATAATTGAGATATCTATCTACCCGAATGAGAGAGAAAGACCAGTGTGGAAATCAAGTCCAATTCTAATGGTCAAGCAGCTGTTTCCTGCTGACATCCAGGCAATTTTGGACTGGGTGTGCTAATGAAGCCCAATCATTAAAACTGACTGCACTTCTCCACAGCCGCTTCAGGTCAGGTTAGCTGGTCATTAGGCTGCATTTCTGCGGGGGACTTAACATTGGCCCCTACATCTCCAAAAAGAGCCATGAGACAAAGTTGTCTACCATCACCCACTCTAACCGGTGTCTTCATTGACCAATTAGTGCATTAGGAGGTTGTCACAGCTCGTCTGCTCTTGCCATTTCACAGGTGCTACTATGTTGTTGATGGGTTTAGCTCAGAATCTGAAACACTCTACTCATCAACTCGAACATTGGGTTGGCTCGTGGGATCTGGGAGTGGGCCATCCATGTAACATATTGTGGTTCTGCATGGCTGAACTTTTGTTCACTGGAAAACAGTAGGTCTGTCCCAACAGTTGATTCAATATCAATAACAATACCTGGCAGTTCCTGGTGAACACCAACTTCTGCTTGAAAAAAAATTCTTCAGCTTGTGTTGATTAGGGACAATGCAGATGCTATTTTACTCTTCTTCAGTAACAAAAATGTACGAATGAAGATTATGCTCGTGAAAAGCAAAACTGAGTTCAAATAGAATGGAGCTGGGTAATTACTTGCCAGATAGTTTGTGGTAGGGAGCCTTAAATATGAAATGAATAAATAGCTAAAGAATGATGAGAAAATGCTTAGAAGCAATGAACACAAGTTTCAGAAAGGAATCACGATTGACAATCCCAGCAGAGCTCTTTGAGTTGGTGACAGATGTGGGAAATGCAGTGAATGTGGTATACATTGATTTTCAGGTAGCCTCAACAAGAGACTGTTGGAATAGATTAATTGACATGGAATATGGGGAATTGGGTATTAAACAGGTTAAACGGGAAGCAGTGTATGAGATAAAGGCAGATTCTCAGAGTGGTTGGAAGTGGCCACTTCTGTTCACTATGTGAACAATGATTTGGTTCTAGGGCTAGGTTAAGTTGTGTCTGAATTTGCAGATGATACTAAATTAGGAGGCATTGTAAATAATTCTGAGGACCTGCGAAGCTACAATTGGGTAGTTTTAATAAATTGGTGAATTGGGCAAGGAAATGGCAGATGGAATTCACTCGAGAGCCAACGGAAGCTACAAAGGAGTACTGATAAACTGTTGGGTTGGACAGATGTGATTCAGATGAAGGTAAATGTGAGGTGGTACATTAAAGAAAAAGTAAAAGTTATACTTTGAATGAGGGAAACTGGCTGCTGTAGAATTGCAGACTGATTTAGGGGTTCAAGTTCACAAGACATTAAAAGCAGTGCCTCAAGTTTGATACAACTAGAGAGAGTTAATGGGTTTTAACTGCAAAAGGCCATGAATAGTTAAGGCGGAATATAATGGTGACTCTATAAAAAGCCTTAAGATGACAGCCATTTTGGGGTCTACATTATAGGAAGGATATTAAGGCATTAGGGAGGTTACACTACAAATTCATTACGATGCTGCATAGTTCAGAAAGACATGAAAATTGGAGCTGTTTTCAATAAAGCAGAGGAGAATATAGGGGGGTTTTAGTGAAGCTTTGAAAATTATGAAGGCATGGGACAGAGTTGAACCAAACAGATTGCCTCCAGTGCTGAGGGGTCAGATCTTACAAAGGATCACTGACTTGAACCAGCAGCTCGCTTTCTCTCTCCATAGAAGCTGCTGGACATGCTGAGTATTGCCAGCATTCTCTATTTTTAGCACAAGAAATTACTTTTTATGATGTATACAGAGAGCAGTGAGGTTGTGGTATCAGTTAGTGATTGAAGTAGAGACTATGTCTTTTTAAGAATAGGTTATATATCTGTAATTGTAGAAAAGGGAGATAAAAAAAAAAGAAATGGGAACATGGCGGCATATGGAGTTAGCACTACCATTTGCACAGAGGATAATCACCAAGATAGGCCATTCGGGTCGAATCAGTTTCAGTGCTGTAATTTTTATCTAATTTTATGTAATACTCCTTCATGCTTCAGAAATCCTAGGCATGCAATGGAACCATCTTCCTTCATCCATGCGCAAAAATTTAGGACCAAGGATTAATGGCAAAACAAAGGAAAATGTTGCAGGGAGGAATGACATCAAAATTGCAGCCAGCAGAACGATAATCAAGCCAAGTCTAACATGCTTCTGAAGCAATAGCCCAAGAAAATGCTTTGAGTGATGAAGCCAACTTCATTCGTATGATTAGCATGTGCCAGCCTGTCACCAAGTACATTCTTGCATTGTAAAGTCAGTGTAACTTTAATTTTGGTCCTAGTTGGCTTTTCTTGCTCCTCCACAATTAGCAGCCACAAAGTCGCAAGTTTCACTTACGTACCAAATTAGTTCAAAGACCTTTCAAATAAACTCAATTGTTTTTGCCTTTCTGCTGCAGCAACTAAAACCATCAAAGAAAGACGACACTCCACCAAACAACACAAAGCGCTATCTGGAGATTAACGTTTTGGCTTTATACAAAAAGAGAATGGTGGAGGAATGTATAATAAACTACATGTGGGGGTGGTTGTGGTCGGTGTTAGGGAGCACCCATACCCACATGAAAGCACAAAAGTGGGAGATGAATGAATTTTAAAAATACAAAAGGATCTGTGTTTGTTTTAATGCAAGAAATTAGACAAGTAACATGTGAGAGCTGGAAGGTCTTGCAAACATTCATAGAGTGGATATCAGTTGCACCACAGGGATATGGTGAAATAATTCCCATCAATGATGTTCAGAAATTGCAGGATATTAGAAGCTTCTTTTTTGGGGAGAAGGAGGTGTTGTGATAGTATATATAAACTCCAGTCTAGAGACAGGATACAGGACAGCCACAAAATCCTGCTTGTTAAGTTTAAATGCAAGAACTAAAAATTAGATTTAAATCATGTGGATTAAAAATTGGGAAAGACATATGAAATTAAAAGACAGAGATAGAAATAGTTAAAAAAAACTCCAACAATAATTAACTAGTGAAGGAATGAGACCTTACATTTGTGAAATTAACTTTACAGCCCCAGAAAGGTTGTTTGGCAACTGTTATCAATTACAACACTGTTAAAATTCACCTGAATAGCCCTAATGTCTTTAGTGGAATTTGCTGTTCAATTAGTTGATGGTAACAGATGCTATACACCCTCCAGGATAGAATTAGTTGATGGTAACAGATGCTATACACCCTCCAGGACAGGGTGAAAGCCTTGATCTGGAACTGTGGCTTTGAGATAAGGAAAGGGACTAATAAGGCTCCAATTATTATAATTGGAGATTTGAACAAGATGAACTATGGTCTTTTGTCATTTAGCAATTCCTATATTTCCATGCAACAGAAGCAATTATAGCTGCTACTTGAACAAGGAAAGTGTGATTCACTGCCCCTACTCGTGGATGAAGTGCTGGATTACCAGCAGCAAATATATAGGGTTACACAGTAGCTAAGGGCCGCTTAAGGGGTGCAGGAGGTGACACAGTTCTGTTAATGGTGTGTATGAAATGAAAAGAAATTCAATGGCATCAAGAAAGATGCAACAGGTGATTACCACAGAAATGGTTCTCTACCCTATACAGCATAATAATTTATTCAGTCAATGGGATTACAAGAGCCTTGTTTCTAAAGCCATAGTTAACAAATATAATTTTTTTTATTGAATAAAAAAGGGTAAAGCAGTCATATTGGGAATAAGTTTAATCTAACCCACTAACTGGAAAATGATGGAATCAAGCACAAGGTGGGGTTTACATTCCACCCAAATTTACTGTCCAATTTACTGGCAGAGTATAAAACCAGTGTGAGTTTCCAGCTCAGCAGAATTTCCTGCAAAGCGTCAACATTTATGAATGAGTGAGGCTATAAGCTAGGGAAGGTGGGCCATGAAATAGCTGAACATGGTGCATAGGAAAAGAGACAATGCAGGAATAAAACTGGTGAAGGCAAGCTACTATTTTAATTCCTGTGTTCTAGTTGCATAATTGTAAGGGAGAATACGAAAATGGATCACATAATCAGTTACAGGATGGCTCAGCAGACATGCAATTGAGTAAAGTATAATCTCTGTTCCATAGTACACATTATAGTCATCTTACTGTCATTCTATTTGATGTATACTAAGACTGCACAACATGCTGGGGTGGGACCTGTGTTCATTACTAAGTTGCAGTCCTTGAAATCTTAATAATAATGGTTTTGACTTTATTGGGTCTGCAACACACACACACACTGGAGCTGGCACACAGAGGTAAAAGGGTAGGAGGTATGTAGTGTATGATAAGAGGATTGCCACTCTATACAACCTCCAGAATCATGTTTGTCTCCTTTACATTAATGGTATTGCCGTGACCACAAGCAGATTAGCCAGTTTATTTTTTTCTTTGTGCTCTCCTGGCCAGTTGGGCACCTCTGCACAGCCATGCAGTCGCTTTCAGATACCTCTAATGGTCCTAGGAGCACCATTGCTTCAGCAAGCACACTCAAAAGGGAACTCAAAGTACTTCCACTTCTTACTGATACCTCCCCCTCAGTTAGGATACAATAACTGCCTTCTGCTCCACATCTGCTGATTGGTAGGACGGTGATGCAGCACAAGGTGATGGGGTGGACCTAATCTGAAAAGGAACAGGGCTTTTGTGAGGGTTTGTGTCAGCTGCTGAAGCTGAGTGTTGCGTAGCTGAAGACCTTTATGCAGAGCCTTTGGGACAAGCTGTGGTGTGGAGAAGATGTTTTGCTTCCATGCAGCACTGTTTGAGTTCAGTACGTCTGCTGTGTAGGACTACTTGAGCCAGATATCCATCACAATAGGTCAACGGGTAGAACCACGGAGCAGGGGTTCTCTAAAGACACTTGCAGACATGCTGTATATTGCATCCACTGACTCAGGGCGCATAGCTCCACTCATCTGCACTGGATGTCAAAACATAAGACTGGGGGAAATAATGGAAATCTGCAGGGAGAGGGAATGCAGCGAGTTCTGCAGTCACAAAGGTTCCTTTTAAAGGAGATGGAAGCATTGTCCCCATGATCCAGCGTCAAATTCAAAATTCTCATTTGTATTCAAATCCCTCCATGGCTTGCTATAGCCTATTTCTGTAACCTCATTAACCCCAAACTCTCCAAGGTCTCTCTGCACTCTTCCAAATCTAGTCTCTTGTTCATTCCTGATTTTCATTACTCCATTATTGGCAGCCTAGGCCCTACGATCTGGAATTTGCTCCCTAAACTGCTCTGCCTCTCTTCCTTCCTTAAGAAGCTCCTTGAAAGCTACCACTTGGACCAAGCTTTTGCTTACCTGTCCTAATGCTTCCTTATGTGGCTTGATGCCAAATTGTGTTTGATAACATCCTTATGAAGCACCTTGGTAAATTTTACTGTGTTAAAAGTGCTATCTAAATACAAGTTGTTGTTGTAGTAGAGTACAGCATGCACATTATGTCACTATTTTCATTGCTACTCTTGGGTCACCTTTGTGGCTACAATGTTCCGAATGATTGCCTGGTTTGTACAGGCCGGTATCCTTGTGAGAAGGGACAAGCCAGTCCCACAATTGCTACATGGTCTTGTGGGTAGTTTGTGCGCAGATTTTGCAGGCCATATTCCTTCAGGAGCTACAGCAGTATCTACAGAAACATCCTCAAGCCAGGAAGCATTTATACACCAAAGCAGAGCTAGAAAGAGCACAAAGCAGATGACATCTCTTCATATCAAAGACATTCAGCCTTAAGATACTTAAGCGCTTAAACGGCATCCACCCCACTTAATACACTAGCACCTACACTTTCTATATAATGGCAATGGTCAACAGGTGACCAGGAAACCACATCTGGCTAATATAAAGCAGAAAATGCCAGAAATACTCAGCTGGTCAACTGTGGACAGAGAAACAGAGTTAACATTTGAAATGTTTGTTTTGATGAAGGATCATTGACCTGAAACGTCAATCCTGTTTCTTTCTTCACAGATGCTGCCAAACCTGCTGCGTATTTCTAACATTTTCTGTTTTTATTTCAGATTTCCAGCGTCTGCAGTACTCTGTTTATCGCACCACATCTAGCTCTTGGGACCTAAGATGTAATTGGCACTCGTCCAGCTCTGCAGTAATCATGAGCACCAGATTCAGAGAGCAGACAGCGGGAGCAGGGCCAGAGGTTATTGGTAAAGGAGGCATCGTGTCTATATGTGGAAATGTCATTTTTCTGCAGTGTGAGAAGCACCATCCAACATGGTGAATTGGCAATTGCACCAAAAACCCAAGTGGAGTGAAGAGCAGCAAACATAATCTGGTGACTACTATGAAGGAAATTCATGGGTAATTTTAACCTCAGAAGAATGATGTCTTTTTGCTGAGAATCATTTCAGCCAGTAGCTGTCAGATATCAAGTGTTATTGAACAGGCGTCTTTTTACATGCATTTTATAGCCTCCTATTGCATTCAGTGTTTTGTAAAAGTAAGTTCTTCTTGGACAGAGTTCCAGGAAGTAGACAGCAGCAAGCTGTGCCACGTTTGTGCTTTGACTATTAGTGCTGATCTGAAGTCTCTGCTTTCCTACATTCCAACAGTGACTACATTTCCAAAACACTCCATTGTCTGTAAAGCACTTTGCGATGCACTGAGGTCATGAAAGGTGCTGCAGAAATGATTCTTTCTTGTGGAGTTGGACACTCAGGGAATGACACAAAAAAATATTGGTGTTGAGCTGCACTTGGGAAGTCAGTGCCAGTAGTAGTTACACATGAAGAGCATTGCCCTTTGTCTAATTTCTACGTTCAGCTCTCTCAAACTGTGTAAATCTGTTTTTCTGCTACCACGTCTCATTCTGACTCTCATATTTCCAGAATTAGTTCAGAACTGAGAAGAAACCAGAGATTTTTTTTTAAATGGCATGAAACAAAGGAATGTGGAAAGTACCAATGATGGATAGACTTCACTGCACCCAAGCTTGTTTCTGTTGTACTTAGAACAAGAATATACTAACTGCAATTATTTAACTTTGCTGAATCCTGGTAATTTTTTTGAAATATTTATAAGAGTATCTTTTCAAACCAGCGAGCCTGACTCTTTGAAGAGAAACGGGCTAAATTTTTAAAGGGGGCGACAAAAAGCAAAGTTCCACCACCAAAATAAAAAAATGATATTACAGTTAGCATCGTAGTTATGAACATTTTATTTTCTGCTACGCAAGGAGCTGGCAAAAGATAAGCAACTGCTGTAAAAATATACGTTGCATTTTACTGCTATGATCTACTTGTCCATTCAGTGTTCTACAGGTTGGACTGGCAGTCACAGGCTCCGTCCGACTATGGTGCTGCCTACTGAAGACAAGAATGTTGTGTGAAAGCACACAATAAGATCAGTCACCGGAATCAACAGATAAGGGTTCTCTGTTCCTGAAACATGCAACAGATCTTACATGAAAATCTGGGGCAAGTGATAACATTTGATGACTCAGGTGCTGAGGATTACCTGTAACGATCAGCAAAGAAATAACAACTGGAATTTATACCATGCCCTTAACATGTGGAAACACCCCAAGGTGCTTCACAGGAGCAATTATCAAACAAATTTTGACAGAGCCACATAAGGAGGTATGAGGACAGGTGGCCATGTCAGTTCCCAAGTAACCTTGGCACAGTCAGAAAAATTCATCCGGCCAATATATGACTCCAGCCCCCCCAGCAATGTGTTAGCTGTTCTCTGAAATGGCCTGGCAAGCCACTCAGTTGTATGCAAGTGCTATGACAGAGTGTCGTGAGAAGGAATTAGGGCGGGCCACCCAGTATTGGCCAATGCATTGGATTTGGATAGGACATAAACACCCGCGGCAAGGTCGACACTGCCAAGGTCTTCCTAACACACACCTGAGGACTTGTGCCAAAATCCATCCACAGACTAGCAAAGTAACAACCTGACGAAAGGTCAGCACCTGAAAGAATAACTCTTGTTTCTCTCTCCACAAACACTGGCAGACCTGCAGAGTAATTCTATATTTTTTAAGTTTTTTAACAGCCTGATATAGTCATATTTACAGAATCATACCTTTCAGCCAACGTCCCACTGGCAGGTCAGACCCACCAGAGGTGGCAACAAAGTGTTATGCATGAAGTATGAAGTCTCAAAGCATCAAGTCAAGCATGGGAAAGGGAACCTCCTGCTGATTACCACCCTCCCTCAACTGACGAGTAATTGCTACTCCATGTTGAACACCGATTGGAAGAAGCACTGAGGATATTAAGGGCACAGAATGTATTCTGAGTGGGGACTTCAGTGTTCATCACCAAGCGTGGTTCAGTAGCACCACTACTGAGCTGGCTGAACCCTGAAGGACATGGCTACAAGGATGTGCCTGCAGCAGGTGGAAAGGTAGCCAACAAGAGGCAAAAACCTACTTGAACTCGTCCTTACCAATCCACCTGTCAAGGATGCATCAGTCCGTGACCTCACTGGTAGGAGTGACCACCACTCCTTGTGGAGACAAAGTCCTGACCATAAGCTTAGAAGTGGGGATGTTACCCAATGATTGCACAGTATTCAGTTCCATTCACAACTTCTCAGATACTGAAGCAGTCCATGCCCATTCCTGCATGACCTGGACAACATTCACTTTTGAGTAAGTAACATCCACACCACACAAGTGCCAAGCAATGGTCATCTCCAACAAAAGAATCTCACTACCTTGAGATCCAATGGCATTACCATCATCAAATCCCCTACCATCAATATCCTGGGGGTCACCATAGACCAGGAACTTTACCGGACTAGTTGCATAAATATTGTGGCTACAAGAGTAGTTCAAAAGTTAGTTATTCTGCAGTGAGTGACTCATTTCCCGAGTCCTTAAAGCTTTTTCACCATCTACAAGTCAGGAATATGATGGAATACTGACCTTTTGCCTGGAAGAGAGACAGTTGAAATGATTTATTTCCAACTACCTGCCAAAGCTGTTCTAAAGTTTCGCACTGGGATGTGTGAAAGATCAGTATGGTTCCTCCTCAAACATTCTTACACAGTGTTCAGTTGAAATAACAACAACAGCAACTTGTATTTATATAGTGCCTTTGTCATCGTAAGGCACAAGGTTCTTCACAGAAGTGTTATAAAACAAAATCTGACACCAAGCCACAAAGAAATACTATTACAGATAACCAAAAATTACTCTCAGAGGTAAGTTTTAAGAAACATCTTAAAAGTAGAAAGAGATAGCAGGGCAGTAGAGGTTCAGTGAAGGAATGCCAGAGTATTGGGCCTAGGCAGCTAAAGGCATGGCCACCAATGATAGAATGACGAAAATTGGGGATGTTTATGAGTTGGAGGAGGGGGTTTCAGAACTTGAAGAGGCTACAGAGATAGGGAGGGGGCAAGGCCATGGAGGAGTTTGAAAATAAGCTTGAGAATTTTAAAATCGAGGTGTTGCTTAAAGAAGAGCTGATGGAGCTCAGTGTTGGGTGATGGGCGAGCAGGACTTGATTCGAGTTAGGACAAGGGTAGCAGAGGTTTGGATGACCTCAATTTTACAGAGGGCAGAACATGGCAGGCTGGTCAGGAGTGCATTGGAATAGCCAAGTCTAGGTGTAACAAAGGCATGGAGGACGGTTTCAGCTGTAGATGAGCTGAGACAGGAGGGAAGTTGGCTGGTGTTACAGAGTTGGAAATAGATAGTTTAATGATGGCATGGATACATGATCAGGAGCTCATCCCTGGGGTGAAATATGATACCAAGGTTGCCAACGGTCTGGCTCAGCCTCAGACAGTTGCCAGGGAGAGCAACTGAGTCAGTAGCTTATGAGCTGAGTTTGTGGCAGTGACCAAGGTCAATGGCTTCGGTCTTTCCAATATTGAGTTGGAACAAATTTCTGATCATCCAACACTGGATATCAGCCAAATGGTCTGACAATTTAGAGACACTGGAGGGGTGGATAGATAGAGCTGGGCATCGTCGGCGTCCGTGTGGAAACTGACACTTTTTAAATGATGTCGCCAAGGGGCAGCATGTAGATGAGAAGCAGGAGTGAGGCAAGGATAGATCCTGGGGAGGCACCAGAGACAACAATGCTGAAATGGGAAGAGAATACATTGCAGGGGATTATCTGGCTACAATTAGATAAGAATGGAATCAGGCGAGTGCCGTCCCACCCAGCTGGATGGTAGTGGAGTGGCGTTGGGAGGAGGATGGTGTGATCAACTTTGTTAAAGACTCAAGACAGAATAAAGGTTCAAAAGTCCAGGAGGGATAGTTTATCTTTGCCACACAGGAACATCATTTGTGACTTTTACAAGTGATGTTTCAGTACTGAGGTGGAAACCTGATTTGAAGGATTCAAACATAGAATTCCAGGAAAAACAAGCATGTATTTGAGAGGCAACGCATTCAAGGACATTAGCGAGGAACGGGATTAGCAGTAAGGAGCCAGGCCAACAGCTGCGTAGCATCATTGGCAAATCTCCTACAATGTAATTTAGCAATCTATCCACATACAGAAAACTGTTAATGTTGGAAAATCTCAGAAAAATAGTCTGAACTGTCCATCACCCGGCACTAGCTGTGACCGCTGTGTCAAACATACCTTCCAAATATGGTCAGGTTCCCTCAAGCTGGTGAAGGTTGTGTCTGCAAGGGACTTTTTAATTGCTCCATTTGCAGTTAAACTATTTTTTTTTTGGCAATACAAGCTCGCACAATTCCCATATGGTATATCTTATTCCAATGCCGGTGAAGCAAACTCATGGTACTGCCGCTGTGACTGACTCTTTGCTCATTAGTCAAAGCATGTAATCTGTACACAGGCCCAGGGCTTTTGTGCTTCATGTACAGATGTGGAAACACAGAATATAAAATGTCAAAAATCACACTGAAAAGTGATGTTACTCTTGAATAGTTCAATAGCTGCTGAGTATCTGGTGACAGCTCTAGCTATTTTTTTGAATGTGCACTACAGAAAAAAGCTCTACAATTAAGATACAAATGTTCTGCTTCAATTTCAAACATGGAAATCTGATGATAAGATCCATGTCAATTTAAATATGTCTACATTAAACTTCATTCACCTTCATGTCAGAGAGGCACAAATAAAAACTGGATAGCTGAATGCACCTTATTTGTGCCCCAGTACTAATCCTGATGTCTTCATATATTCTTTTAGAAAGTATTGGAGTGAACAGTAGGCCAGTTATTAGGCAACATTTTCCTTTAAAAATAACAGCAAGTCCACAATGAATGGTACAAAACAAAAATTGCTGGAAAAACTCAGCAAGTCTGACAACTCTGTCTTTCTCTCCACAGGTGTTAATGTTTCGAGTCCATATGACTCTTCTTCAGAGCTAAAGAGAAGTAAAAATGGTGAAATATACACCTTTTAAAGGGGGTGGGGCAGGTGAAGCTGAATAGAAGGCCAGTGATAGGTGGAGGCAAAGGAGAGATTGCAAAAGATGTCATAAACATAAGGTCGAAGGAGTATTGATGGTGATGGTACTGGCTAAAGGAGGTGCTAATGGGGACATTAAGAGTAGAAAGCAGAATGAGCAAGTGACAGATGGCCCTAGTGGGGCCTTTAGTTCTTTAGTTCTGAAGAAGAGTCATACAGACTCGAAACATTAATTTTGTCTTTCTCTCCACAGATGCTGTCAGGCCTGCTGAGTTTTTCCAGCGATTTTTGGTTTTGTTTCAAATTTCCAGCATCTGCAGTATATGCTTTTATCACAATAAATGCTGTTACGAATGTGCAAATTAGCCAGCAAATTCAAGAGATTATGAGATACAGTGTCCAATGTAGAACTCCAGAACTTACTGGTTGCTTTATACTGTTCCACTGCTTGTTTTGCACAAACAGCATTTCACCTTCAACCTCCCCATTATTACTAATAACTTGCTCAATTTGTAGATTAATTACCAAGCTGTAGAAAGTTAGGGCTCATGCTGAACAGCACAAGTACCTTTCCACAAATGTGTTAATTGTTAATGTGACAACAATCAACCTCTCCAGCCCAGAGGGAACAATTTAACTGTTGTCTCATTCCTACAGGGAGTCAGTTCTTAAGAGATTGTTTAAAAAGTCTCTCTCTCTTGCTTAATCAAGTCTACCTTTCATTTTCTTTATTCCTCATTCTGTATCCAATGTGTCTCTGTTCATCCTCACTCTATCATTACTCTGCTTCTGCTGCAATCCTGAAACCTCACTGGTTAAGGAGGTAGATTGTTGGTCCCATTGCTAAGAAGTCTCAGACACCCCATTACCCTGTCCATACTGTTACCAGCTCACACTTCCAGCAAATTATAATACAGTAAAAAGTTTAATCAATGACATAGTTTACAAGGTATCCCACTCCAGCAAGTTTGGGTCTATTGTGTTTAAAGCTGTATTTACATTCAAGAAGTGAAAATACACAATTAAAGGGGAAATGCTGGAAATATTCAACAAGCCTGGCAGTATCTGTGGAGAGAGAAAGAGTTAACATTTCAGGTCTGCTAGCTGCCATCAGAATCAGCTGATAAGGATACAGTAAAAGGAACTGCACCATGGCTCTGAGCAAACAGCGCAAGAAACTATGCATCTCCTTTATCCAATCAGGTCGAAGGAATGTGAAATAAACAGTGCAAGAATTAACAAGGAAGTGTAAGTTACAGTAGATGAATGCAATACCAAATCAAGTGCAGAAAGAAAAATAATGAGAGGGAAAGAAAGATTTGATTTAATGGGAAAAGTGAGACTGAAAATATTACATTTTTGAAATATCTAACAATTAAAACTTGAAGGAATGAGACTCTGCACTTGCGATAACTTTCAGAGCCTGAGAGGTTAATTGGCAGTAATTAACATTAAAATGCATAATTAAAAGAATCTGACAGTTAATCCAGGCTTAATTATATATGCAAAGACCTGTAGTTGCTCCAAAACTGATTTATGTCGCTTCAGATCAGCTTTCTGTGGAGAGTTTAGTTATCAACTATGCAAGTTTCAATGTTATTTTGACAGCAAATTATGGCCCAATGGATTGAATGAACAGTTCATGTGTTACTTGTTTGTGATGTTGGTTGAGAAAGATGTAGGTCAGCATACCAGTACAAATCCCAGCTCTGATTCAAATAATGTCATGGGATTTTTAACATCCACCTCAACAGACAGTTTAATATGGGGTGGCAATAAAACCAGCATCACTTCAAACTGGGAACTGTGTTTTGTTGCATTACAAAAATCTGACTTTAGTTATAAAATAGTGGAAAAAATATAAATCATGTCAACAAGGCTCTTTCTAAACAATTGAAAATTAAGGATGAGACACACTGTAGCCCATATGGTATCCAAAAGAAGCTTCTGCATGATGTGTTCTGGCCAAATTCATTCTTGCTGAACTGGAGCTCAGTTGCAGGTGTCTCAAATTCAGAGGCAGAGTCAAAGTGATGGCTAAGCAGGTGCAGCAATCACTGCTCACAGATGGTAGCTACTGGCAATGTTACACACTAACCCAGAGCAACTGGAATGCCACCCCTGAAAACTGGCTTCACTCGGTACCACTTGAACAGGTGTCTAACACAAATGGTTAGGGAACAAGTGACAGGGGGAACCACACATAGGCTTTTAATTGGAGTCGCACACACTAATGCTACACACATGGACAGTATTATTGCTAGTATACACAGGGACGGAGGGGATTCGAAAACCGCCACAAATAAAACGAAAGCACGTATCTATAGACACATCCTAACGCAGTTCCACATAGGCCAGGTTCTTCACACATCCCGTATAGTAAGTTACTTGTCTGGTGTCTGCGTCCAGTTAGTTACAGCTTCAATGTCTCTTCCCCGAGACACTGGGACGCTGCCAGACCTGCTGAGTTCTTTTTGTTTTTATTTCACACCTTAATCTCCTCTCTGACCTCCAAACAAACTGTATGAGGTTCGCCCCAAGGAAGGAAAGAGGGGACAGACTAAAATACATTTTTAAAAAAAGATACTCCCTACCCTCCCTGGCTCTCAGACATAATTGTAAAGGTTCCTTGCAACAAAAGGTGAGACTCGGCGCAACTTACCGCTGCCATCTTCAGGTCAGTCGCCACTCACAAGAGGCAAAGTTTGAGGGGACAGAGGACACGAGGCTCCGCGCCGGGAGACTGAGGGGCTGGAGGAGACTTGCACCGCGTTTTGGTGGCAAACTTGTCCGCGAAACTCGCGCATTTTTCTCTCAGTCACAAAAATAATTTTGTTGCCATTGACTTTAAAGAAAAGCGTTTTGACATAAATGTTGCAACCACCCCACCCCCCCCAATCAAATAAAAATCTCCAATTTAACCCCTTGAGACCTATAAATGCTGCTGAGGAAATGCGACCGTCTGTCGTACACTAGCTATTACTCCGCTGTCCCAGAATGTTGTGTCCATTTGTGTTTGGCTGTCACATTCTATGTTGCAATTTATGAGGAAGGAAATGTCTCAACAGTTCTTGATTAACTGGTACGATATCTAAATTAACGAAACCATGTGGGGTTTCACTTCATTAACATATTCCGTGCCCTGCAGTGTTACATCAAAAGGCTTTTTTTTAAAAGGAATACTGCCTCCATAGTTTAGTAAGTAAATCTGGTGCCTCGGAATCAGAAAAGTTGTGTATCCCGGACACAAAACCTAGGCTGAAACTCCAGTGCCTTACTGAGGGAGTGCTGCGCTGTCCGAGATGAGGACTTTCTGACATAAGAGTCATATGGACTCCAAACGTTAACTCTGTCTTTCTCTCCACAGATACTGTCAGACCTGCTGAGTTTTTCCAGCATTTTTCGTTTTTGCGTGAGGACTTTCTAAACCCTGTCTGCCCAGTTAAAGGATTCTCTTGCACTACTTTGAAGAAGAGATGGGGGCTTCCCAGTGGTGTCCTGGCTGATATTTTCTCCTCAATCAACATCACTAAAACAGATTATCTGATCATTATCACATTACCGTTTGTGATAATTTGCTATCTGCAAATTGGCTGCCCTATTTCCTACATTTCAACATTAAATGCTCTCAGAAGTACCTAATTGGTTGTAAAGCACTTTGGGATATCCTGAGGTCATGGAATATGCTATATAAATGCAGGTCCGTTCACATCAGCATGCAGAGATTATCAAGAAAGGAATTTTGAGTAAAGTGAATGTTTATGCAAAGATTTCTGAATGGATGATTACCAGAAGGTATAACTTCATGATATCACAGGAGACTTAAGGCATCCACAAATTGTCTGCTCCAAATAGTACAGAAGTTACAACACAGAAACAGACCACACGATTTCTATGTGAATAAATCCCAGTTTTACAACCCCAAGGCTGTTTCCAAAGCAGAAAACTGAGCTCTGTTAAAATGCTGAGATCAAACTTATACCTGTGTATTTTCCTTAATTCTGTAGAAATAGTTCTCAAAATATATTCCAAATGTTTCTGTAGTCCCAGTTTAGGCTGTATCAGTGCAATTTCACTCCATCTTCCAGTACAGAGAAAACAACTATCCACATGTTATTTTGTTGCTATATGATCCCAAATTGCATCAGCCTTTGATTTCATTTGGGAAATACTTTTTCCAGTTCTTGTTGTTTTAAAAAGCCAGCAAAAGCAACATGAGAGCAAAGAAATCTTCTGCATTGGCATTTTTGTCCATAGCTTCTTCATAAAAGAAGCTTATTCAAAATAAGGGGTTGCATTCCTTGTTTAATGCTCCTTGTGCGATCTCTTCACTTGTTATTGTTGAAGCAGCTTTACCAGATCCAAGTCAGGAATTGTCCTTTTAGCATTCAGGCAATTGCAGCTGCAAGAGGTAAGTGCTGTTACCATCATTTCAAATCCCTTCTTTCAACTTCAGATAGTCTTCCAGTAAAAGCAGTCTCTTGCATATTTTCAGGATGCATAACAGATGGCAACATTGAGTTTTGCTGCATATTCCAGTCTAATCAGACCATTCAGTCAAGAACTCTGCCACATCCAGAGAACACAGTTTTCACTCATTCTGAGGTGCAATGGGCATGAGCTACATTATCATGAAATTAAAAGTGCCGTTTTAATGTATTATCAGCAGATCTCTCATGAGAAAGCTCATAGTGAGCCACAGCTACAGCATGTGGGGTGGTAGGGGAGAGAAGATCTCAGAATTTGCTATTGAGAAATAGCATAGCTGTAATATTATCTTTTAGATAAAACACTGTTTTGCAATTCAAAGTATAAATAAATGAGTATTATATATCATCTACTTTGACCACTTGTCTCGCAGCTGGACTATCAGAATTAATATAGGTGCAAATATATATTGATTTGAAACTTTTGCTCTAAAAAAGCAAGTATAAATTCAAATGCTGTTATAGCCAGGACGATATGAAACATATACAAATATAAATACATCTATGGTTTATGATTTCTCAATTTTAACTAAACAGAGCATAGGTGCTGTAGTCAGTAGGGGCAGGCTAATGTCAAACCTGTTGTTAAGAGTCCTATTCAAATATATCTGATTCAATAATGGTATATTGTGATTTGATTTCACAACAACAACTTGCATTTATCTAGCATCTTTAACATGGTGCATGTTCCGAGCTGCTTCACAAGACAATTACCAAACAAAATTTGACACATTTAGGAAAGTGGCCAAATAAAATTTGACATAACAGCTGGCACATGAATGTCTGGCCCTGACACCCATAACACCTGCAGTGTGTTCTACACTAATCTTCGGCAGTGTCAGTAGATTCTGTAAATGAGTTCTATTCATATTATCAGTATAAAATCAGTTTTGGTACAGATGCACAAAGTTCCTTATAAGCATCTTTGCTTTACCTGCAGTCACAGTTTGTTCTAGAGTCAACTTGTGAAGCTTGTACCAATTTTAATGGAAACTCAAGCCCCATTGACAGCGTACATTTTTATTTCGTTATCTTTACCCTCTGAAACCAATGTGCAGAAAGCCACCCTGCACATCGCAGATTCTAGGTGCAAGAAAGTAGAAGTCTGAGTTTACATCACTGTGAAGAATAAGACTGATACTTGGCCCAAATTGTTGGCTAGGGAGGTTTGAGGTAAAAAAAAACAAACTAGAAACTTGCCAACATTCTTGGTGGCATGCAGCTTGTAAATACAATTATCAAATAGAAAGCAAATATCCATAATATTGATTTTTTCACTACATATCCTATTTGGATCTATTATCCACTAATCTGACTCATATTATTGTCACTGAAGTTTTAAATAACTTATGTGTTGAGGCAATAATTGGGCTTGAACTCATAGCTCAGTGTATATACACATAAATTGACCCTTCAGCAATTGGAAAGACTCTCGTTATTTGCTTGAGCTAAACCCTTCATGATTTTGAACACCTCTTTCAAATGTTCTCTTAGCCTTCTCTGCTTTAAGAAGAGAGAACAACCCCAACTTCTCCAGTCCTTTTGCATAACTGTAATCTCATATCCTTGGGACCATTCTAGTAATTGTCTTCGATACCAACTCTGAAACCTTCATGTCTTTCCTGAAGCGTAGTATCATGAATTGGACTGGAGCCGAAATAGTGTTTTACATAGGTTTAGCATAACTTCCTGACTTTTGTACTCTGTACCTCTATTTAAAAAGCCCAGAATCCCATCTGCTTTATTAATTGCTTTGTCAACCTGTCCTGCCACCTTCAAAAATTTGTGCATAAGTATCCTATGTTTTCTCTTAGGAACATAGGAACAAAGGAACAAGAGTAGGCCAGCTGACCCGTTGAGCCTGCTCTACCGTTCAAGTAAATCATGGCTGATCATCTATCTCAACACCACTGTCCCTTGCTATCCCCATATCCCTTGATGTCGTTAGTATCCAGAAATCTATCGATTTCTGTCTTGATTATGCTCAATGATTGAGTTTCCACAGCCCTCTGGGGTAGAGAATTCCAAAGATTCACCACCCTCTGAGTAAAGAAATTCCTCCTCATCTCAGTCTTAAATGGTCTTAAATACCACTTCAGTCAGCTCAGCCAGTTCACAGCACACATCCTCAAATAGCACTGTAAACTTGCCCTCAAATGCATGCCAATGCCATTCGTGATGTATCTGCCTGATAATCATCCTCTCTGAATTCAAGCTGTGTCCATCAGATGCAAACGGCCTTACAGACACTCATAGGTTGGTTATCCCATTTTGCCGGAGAAAAAGGCACAAAATGAAAAGGCTAGGGAAAGGGCCAAAGATGGGCCACTACAGATTGTGGAGTTGATAATTGCAGAGCAGAGGCCTTGTATATAAGTGGGATGTTAGCATCCCTGAATTTCTTATACAAGAATCAGTCATGTTGACTTGATTACAGGAACAGTTGGGGTGTAAGGAAGGGGTAGTGCCCCTCACAGGTGGGCTCGCCACACTCTTTGGAGTGGCTCATCCTGCAGTGGTCCTCACATTCACACAGCTCTCAACTGTGGCTCCAAGTAGTTGTTAGCAAGCGACAGCAGCCACATCCCTGTAAACCACTTTGACAGGGGTTAAACCAGATGAGAGTGGCCATCGGGCCATAGGAACATCGAAACAGGAGTAGGCCATTCAGCCCCTTGAGCCTACTCCACCCTCCTATCCAGCCTCCTATCCTTGGCGACTTAGGGATTTGTCTACCCTGGCATGTGAAGACTGATCCCAGTGGACTGGGCCAATCTAAGGTCCAACGGCCTTGAAGGCAGATCAGCATCATGTTGTGGGAATGTGTAGAGCTTGAGAAGACACAGAAGACATTCTGGTCACCTCAGGCATCCACATCTATCTCCAGCTTTCTAGGCACGCCTTGCTACTGGACCAAGATAGGTCAGGGCAAGAGGGTGAGGCTGATGATACACAACTCTCCCTCACTATAGTTCAATTCATGCGCATGTCATGTTCATCATCTTTCTATCATCTGTCATCCATCATCTTTCTGTCACAAGTCTTGTGGTGATGGGTGAGCGATGTAGCTGCAGATATGGATTCACTGGGAACAATAGTCGTAAACTTGCACACAAGTGGTTCAGGCCATGAGGTCTTTTCTCACTGAACAAAAGCAGAAGTAGAACTGAACAGCACCCTGAGCGACTGAGCAGCCCTTTTCAGGGCCGCACCACTCAGCTCCATCGTTATGAGGAAGAAACGTTGTTCACTTCCCCTTCAGGGCCAACAGGCCGCAGCTGACAAAGATCCAATCAACATGAGTGTAAGTCAATCACAGAAAAGAAAGTAAAAGTGACACCGGTCAACACTGGTACATGGAACGCATGCACCCTCATGGACAATGCCACAGCTGACAGGCCTGAGAGAAGAACTGCTCTTGTTGGTCGAGAGTGACTAGATACAATGTCTAGATCATCACCCTCACTGAGACATGTCTACCTAAGGAGGGTCAACAGAAAGAAATCAGTACAGTTTACATAGTCTGTTGGAGCAGCCATGGAAAAGAAAAATGGTGCAAGGCTGGCATAGGCTTTGCTGTCATGAACCATCTCATCAGTAAGTTGACTTGCCTTTCCAAGGTTGTTAAGATTGTCTAAGGGTGCTTAAACTGCGTGGCAACAGGCAAGCAAGTCTCATTAGTGTGTACATCACTTCCATGACCAAGCCCGATGAAGTCAAGGATAAATTCTATGATGACCTCCACTCCTTGAATGCTACCAGGCCAAAGTCAGATAAGCTAGTCATTCTTGGTGACTTCAATGCAATAGTTGGCGCAGATCACCAGGCATGGGAAGGTGTCATTGGAAAAAATAGGGTTGGTCTTGTAACAACAATGGATTCCTCTTGCTGAAAGGTGTGCTGAACATGAGCTCTTAATCACCAATACAGTTTTCCACCTCCCTAATCACAGCAAGACGTCTTGGATGCACCTCCATTCTATTCATTGGCATCTAATTGACTATGTACTCAACAGGCAGAGGGACAGAATGGAACTGCGTGTAACAAAAGCCACTGATTGCTGGATTGCCCAACATCTTATTACTTCAAAGCTAAACATCAAGATTAATCCCACTCAACACCCCCAGGGCATGAAGCTTCAGAAGCATTTCAATGTCTCAAGGCTGAAACAGGCAGTCATGAAGGAATCCTTCACAAAGGAACTTGAGAGTTGCCTGTGTGCAGCGAAAATGGATACTCACTGCATTGGGGATGACTCGGTGGCCTTCAGAGATGTATTGTACCCCAATGCTCGAGAGGCCCTTGGCCCTCTCTCTCGTAAGCATTAAGATCAGTTCGATGAAAACATTGAGGTAATCCAGTAATTACTGGAGAAGAAATATCACCCCTATAGGGTTTACCGCAATGATAAAGTATCACTATCCAAGGATGAATCCCACCAAAAGTCCACAGCACTGTCCAATGCAAGCTCAGCAATATGCATTGGCTGAATCAGAAAGCAGATGAACTTCAGTCATATGCAGACCACAAAGACTGGAAGAGATTCTCCAATGCTCTGAAATCTGTCTACTGGCCCCAGTCTATTGGTTGATCACCATCCTTGGGGCCGATGGGTCAACACTGCTCACAGAAAAATCCCAAATTCTAGAAACACGTTCAGAGCACTTTAACAACATTCTCAATCGACCTTAATCCATCAATAAAGAAGGGATAAATCGGCTGTCACAGGTTGCCATCAGTTGCTCTGTCATGCCCAGTACAGGCATGAAGCTATTATAAAATGTAAAACTATATTTTAAAACATGAACGCGAAAGCTGTTAAGATGACTGCAGCATAGCATGTGACCTTTGGCATTTGAACTGTAGACAGTTGAGTCTGCGGCCAATACCTGACTAAATATAAACCAAAACCTAAAAATAATGAGGTTTGCAAAGAACTTGTGTCCTTGTTTCACCAGGGGCATTGAAACTCAATGGGTGTTGAACGAATGTGAAATGGATCCTGTCGACCTTTCATTGGATTGTGGTGGCCCCTCAACCAAACAAAAAGAGCTTGCCTGTCTCAAACTCACAAAGTTTGAAAAGCCAGGATGTTTAACAGCCTAACACACCACTTTATTTGAAAAAGGACTTTGGATTTGTAACAGGTCACATGGTTAAGATGGTCATTTTTGTTGCCTGTTTTTAAAACAGCAAGAATCAGCTCTGCAGCAACAGAGAGAATAGCAGAAAGCCATTGAATGGGCTGCAGTCAACTACACAGCCAAGGTAATAAACAGCAATCCCTTGAAAGTGGGAGAAGGACTCTCTCCGACCTATTCTGACTTCAAGTTCACCTGAAAATCAATATCCTGGCAATTCAACTGTAAGAAGACTCACAGCTTATTGAGAATCTTCTGCTTTTATAGACCTTCACTCCAGCCAAAGCTCATCTCAACTCATCTAAGAAACTACAGGCCTGCTACAAAGGAGACTGAAATACTCCCGAGTTGGAATTGTTTTGTTTTTCTCCTTCATCTGCATCTAATTCTTGTGTGTGTGTGAACTGGGTGAGTGATGCTCACTTTTTAAACCTCCAGCACAAGTGTGGGATAGTAAATAACCTTCTTCACTTTAAAACTCACAAAAAGTCTTGGTGCCTGATTATTTGAATTGGGACAACCACTCTGCTGGTGAGAAAATACCACACATCTCACATACAAAATACATTGATTACAGACAGTGAGAAAACACATAGGGCAGGATTTTCCCTTTGGCGTGCAGGGGCAGACCCCACATGTCTGCGCGTTAAATGACGCGTGGTGCTATCGGGAGAGTGTCCCCATGTCACCGCGATATTTCGCTGGATGGGCGCGCGATGATATCTGACGCACGCCCGCCATTAATTAACGGGTCACTTAAATCCCTTGAGGCACCAATCGACACTGATTTTTCGGTGCCCGTACGATCTTCGGGTTGGCACATGGCAGGCAGGGAGGACACATTTGTATAAACCTCATCCACAGGCAGGATAAGAGGACTCAGTGGGGTCGCGAGTGTGCACAGTCAAGTATTTATTTCTGAAAGTTTTTGAAACTTGCCTGTGTGATCTGCAGTGCTTCAAAACGAATCCCAGCTGCTTTGTCTGGACTCTTAACCTTCAGGTCAGCACTCTGCAGTGAGGAATCTTTTCTGGGCCTGCAGGTTTCAGGAAGCCTTCCCTTAGCCTTGGAATGGGAGCTAAGCTGTCCTCTGGAGGCAGCTCCTCTGAGGTGGAAGTGAAGGCTAGAAGGGGGAGGAGGCCAGGAGTACACATTCAGCCTCCAGGGGAGCCACCTTTGGGAGGACAGGCACAGGCACAAGGGGCACAGGGCCAAGAGGTAGTCCAAGGCGGAAGGGGCAGCAGAGACACCACTATCCTGCTGTCAGGGTAGACAGGTGGCGAGGCAGCTACCTCAATATGTCTGAGGTGCAGTGCCGAAGGAGGCTCCGTCTCTCAAGGCAGACAGTCAACTATATCTGTCAGGTGATTGGGCCTGAGATCTCTGCAAACTGTGTGGGTGGACACCCCATGCCAGTGGCTCTAAAGGTCACAGCTGCCCTCAACTTCTATGCCTCTGGCTCCTTCCAGGGGTCGGTGGGTGATCTTTGTGGTGTCTCCCAATCAGCTGTCCACACATGCGTCAAGCAGGTTACAGACGCTCTGTTCAGGCGTGCATTGACCTTTATTCAATACTGTTGGGACCAGGCAAACCAGACACAACGAGCCAGAGGCTTCGCGGCCATTGTTGGCTTCTCCCGCGTCCAGGGTGCAATAGACTGTACACATGTGGCCATCAAGGCACCAGCATATGAGGCTGGTGCCTTCGTCAACAGGAAGGGCTTCCACTCCATGAACGTGCAGATAGTGTGTGATCACAGGATGCTGATTCTACAAGTCTGTGCAAGGTACCCAGGCAGCTCCCACAACACCTACATCCTCAGACACTCTCAGGTGCTGAGGCTCTTCAGTGCTCCAGCCCGGCTGGATGGATGGCTGCTGGGTGACAAGGGCTATCCCCTCAGAAGGTGGCTCATGACACCTCTCCACCATCCAAGAACAGAAGCTGTACAATAGGTGCCACACCTCCATAAGGACTGTGGTGGAGAGAGCCATCGGTCTTCTCAAGAAGCGCTTCCGATGCCTGGACCGCTCAGGGGGCGCACTCCAGTACCCCCCAGATCGTGTCTCGGTGATAGTGGTTTCATGCTGCGCTCTCCAGAATCTTGCGCTGGAAAGGGGGGAATGCAGTGGACGATGAAGATGTAGACGCAGTGGCTGCAGCTGCACATGATGAGTCCAGCAGTGAGTCCGAGGATGAGCACACACAGGGAAATGCTGAGGGGGTAGACGCTGACCCAGGCATACCCTAGGGAGGCAGGGACACCTGGGAGGCTTTAATCCAAGGAACCTTCAGCTTGCACAGCACAGATGGACCATCGGGACAAGCCTGGGCTGCAGGCTCTATACTCAACACCTAAGTGCAAAATCTGCCAGGTTAGCAACAGTAACTAAAGGCCTTGTTAATAAAGCTGAATGTCAATAAAGCCCTCATTACAGTTTTGGAAACCACACATATGGAGAAGAAAAGAGGCACTCTCAGCCAAGGTGACATGTCTGAATTTATTCTGTCAAGCAAACCAACTTATGCAATAAAAAAGAGAATAGTGTTACAAAACAAAGCAAATCATCTCGGGCCAACATAAAAGCACCAGTGATAAACCCGCAGTGTGACTAAGGTGCCTTATGTTTTCGTTTCCGGGTGCTACGTCTTGGTGCCACCCCATTGCTCAGAGTGGGATCTGAGCCAGCCTGCTGACTCTGCTGTCCTGTTGGCCTCGATGACCTTGGCGGCCATCCTCTGGCCTGTGGGGCCTGTGCTGGGCCTGACTGGGAGGGAGCTGCCAGTTCCACAGCTGGTATCTCCCCAGTTGTCACAGCCTTACCGGATGCTATGGTCACTGGGAGAGGGGCAGGGGAGCTGCCACCCTCATCCGGAGCGCCCTGAGAGGTGCCCACAGAGATACCAGGCAGCTGCTGTGCCAACATGAGGTCGATTTGGACCTCCCTGCTCGCTGTGGATAGTTGGGCACCAAGCTGGGAAAGTTGATGCTCAAACCATCTCCCACACTGGCACTGACCAGCTGAGGGCAATGCTGATATGAGGGCTTGCTGGTCCACGCGCATCCCTGGGAAGCCCTAGCGGGTCTCCTAGAGGAGCCTCTCCACGAGAGTCGCCACTCTCTCCACAGAGGATGCATGGCGCTCGGACATGTGGCTTATTGCTTCGGCGATCGTCCGCATAGACTCCTCCACCATGGAGACCAGACCAAGCATAGTCTCATGTATCTCCCCCAGACGATGTCGCATACCTGGTCGCATTTCCTGCACCTGCTGCATCGTGGACAACTCCAGAGGCTCATCATCAGGCACCGACTGAACATATGCCTGGTCCCCTGTAGTCCTCCGACTGCTGGCGCCATGGGCACTCTCTGTCTCTGCCAGCGCCTCCAGTGACTGTGAAGTGCCCTCACCGCTGTGCCCCAGGATACCAGGCGATGTTCGAATTCCCACCAAGGTGCTAGTATCTGCGCTGGTGCCTGCCTGGCAGAAATGGTGTGATGCTGGTGAGACTTCAGGATCATTATGCGCTCATCCTTCCATAAGCAATGGTCAAGCCATGTTGCAAAATTAAACCATTTAACATTCAGCAGTGCTATGGCTGTTGGGAGAACAATGCTGACCTCACTGGGCATAAATACCTGGCTGTGGCACCCCAGTCTCACCGACACCAGTGGATCTTGGCGCATGGCACCTCTCCAGATCCTGGGCCTCCTGCTCGAAGCGGCTAAGAATGGTGATCTGTACCTGGCCGCCGCCAATCCTCGCACACTCTGCCGCATTATGAACCTTCTTCTCCTGAAAATGAGACACGAGCATTGGTTAGTGAAAATTGCACATGGACTATCTTCGCACATGGCCCACCCCAACCAGAGTGGGACATATCAGGGCTCCAGAGCCTTCTCACCCCGCTGCTGCCAAACACTCACACAAAGATGCTCAGCCTGTTCCCCCTCCCTCCACCCCCCCCTCCTTGGACACATGCTGCCTACATCACATTAGGCACCACACGGTATATCCTTCCATAGCCCAAGGAGGCGCAAGCATGTGAAGCGTAGAGCGCAGCAGATGGTTCATTGCCAACGCCACCTTGAAGCTCCCCTCCCAGTATCTCATCACCCTGACTTGGACATGTCCTGGAGTTCAAACACAGCGCCTAGGTGCAGCTTCTCCAGGTTGCCCCCAAACCAGTCATGTGGGACTCAGCGTAACACATGCTGCGGGGGCAAAGCACATCTCATCACCCTCTCAGTTGACCTCAGCATGGGCAATTCTGCTTGTCCACCCAGTGAAGGACACATGCCATCAATGATTCAATGCAGTCACTACACTCAGACTTGGAGGGGAGGGGAGGGGCTGCAGGGGGGTAAGCCAACCTGCTGGGTTAAATGCCCAATGCCAACATTGTCCTCACCCTGCCAGGGAGCAACAAGTCGTTGAAGCGTTTGCGACACTGGACCCAGGTGTGCCACACCACATCGCGGGAGCTCACCAGCTCCGCCACCTCCTCCCATTTTGTCATGTTGGTGGGGCCTCCTCCTCCCATCCTGGGGAGCCAGCACCTCGAGGAAGGCAGCAAGCCAGTCATCCAAGAAACGAGGAGCACACTGGCCCCTTGCCCTATCCTCCGGCCTGGGCCTGTCCCTCTGCCCTCTGGTGAGCCCTTCCACCCTACGTTGTGAGCAGCCTTGCAAAGGCTCCCAGCGCTTCAGATAAACAGGCCGCCGGGCTGCCATTGGACTCGGTGGACAATGCACTCTCGCCGCCACTGCCCACCCACTCCCGCCATCCTCGGAGTGGCACATTACACTGGGCATGCCTTAAATGGCCCGCCTGCGTAAAATGGTGGCGCAAACCCGATTGCGGGTGGCGATCAGGTCCTCGCCCGCCCATGCCTGCTCCTGTTCCGCTGACCCGCCAAACAGAAAATTCAGCCCATAACTTCTGTCCGTGACAGCTCTCTCCATATCCCTACCACACTGTTAGAAATGACGAGCACAATCAAACTCCAATCTAGCAGCAAAGCTCCAGGAGCTGATGCTATCCCAGCTGAGGCCTACAAGGCTGGAGGCCAATGCCTGGTCAAGAAGCTCACTGAACTCTTTCAGTCTGTGTGGGAACAAGAAACCATCCTGCAAGAATACAAAGCTGATTCCATTGTCCACCTGTACAAGCAGAAAGGAACGTGCCAATCTTGTGACAACGAGAGAGGAATCTCACTCCTCTTCATCACCAGCAAAGTCTTCACCAGAATCCTTCTTAACTGTTTAGTGCAACATCTCAACAAGGATCTACTGCTGGAGAGTCAGTGCAGTTCCACGAAAGGTCAAGGGACCCACTGATGTGGTGTTTGCAGTTAGACAGCTCCAGGAGAAATACCAAGAACAGGACATGGATCTGGACACCTTGTTTGTTGACCTGACTAAGGCCTTAGACACAGTCAGCCATGAGGACCTTTGGAAGGTAATAGAGAAGCCGAGCTACCCTGAGAAATCCTTCACAATGGTTCAATAGTTCCAGGAAGGAATGCTCTTGCATGTCCCGGATGATCCATAACTTCACTCCATCCTCATCCATCCAACTGCTGTCATCGATGTGCACAAAATCTCCAGCAGAGAACTTAATGTTTAGCATGGTTTTATGTTTGAAAATTACCATAGGCTTCAATTTCATTCTGTCAGCCATGCAGGGTAGTACCACCGTGAGTCTTGTCTTTCATGTCATGTTGCTTTCACTAGAACAGTTTTTGAACCCTTCCGCTCCACGGTTTGGTTGCTGGGCATACTGAAATTCTGGGCATATTGAAATTCACGGACACTTCATTCATGTTGTTGCTGCGACATAATGGGTGCTTGTGTTTTTGCCACTGCCTGATAATGAACTGCTGGAAACTGGTAATTTTGACATTGTGAACTGTTGATAGTTTCTGAGCATTCTGTCACAACACTAGACAGTTTCATTCCTCAAGCAGCTACACCAACTAGTTGTTGGTCTGAAATCTTTGCTGGGCTCAGGGTGTAATTTGGCTTACTTACATGGATGTAGGTATTGCATTTCTGCTGACCATTTTTGAGTGCCATGCGTGGCCTGCTTTGTCTGCACATGTCTTAAACTACCCCACACCTTGGTTACAACACAGTTCATATTGCTTGCTTGATCACATGCGCTGACTTACAGTACAAAGTAAGTAAAACATGCACTTCTGAGGTGAAAAATTGAGGCCGCCTACTCATGCGAGTACAGCATTTTGTAGCTGAAACAGGGGAGTCAACTTATACGCCAAGTATATATATTTTTTTATTCATTCACGGGATGTGGGCCAGCATTTATTGCCCATCCCTAGTTGACCTTCAGAAGGTGTTGGTGAGCTGCCTTCTTGAACCGCTGCAGTCCCTGTAGTGTAGGTACACCCACAGTGCTGTTAGGAAGGAGAGTTCCAGGATTTTGACCCAGTGACAGTGAGGGAACTGCCGATATATTTCCAAGTCAGGATGGTGAGTGACTTGGAGAGGAACGTTTAGGTGGTGGTGTTCCCATCTATTTGCTGCCCTTGTCTGTCTAGGTGGTAGTGGGTTTGGAAGGTGCTGTCTAAGGAGCCTTGGTGAATTCCTGAAGTGCATCTTGTAGGTGGTTCACACTGCTGCTACTGTGCATCAGTGGTGGAGGGAGTGAATGTTTGTGGATGTGGTGCCAATCAAGCAACTGCTTTGTCCTGGATGGTGTCAGGCTTCTTGAATATTGTTGGAGCTGCACTCATCCAGGCAAGTGGGAGTATTCCCTCACATGCCTGACTTGTGCCTTGTAGATGGTGGATAGGCTTTGGGGAGTCAGGAGATGAGTTACTCACCACAGGACCCCTAGCCTCTGACCTACTCTTGTAGCCACCTTATTTATATGGCTAGTCCAATTCAGTTTCTGGTCAATGGTAACTCCCAGGATGTTGATAGTGGGGGATTCAGTGATGGTAATTCCATTGAATGTCAAGGGATGATGGTTAGATTCTCTCTTGTTGGAGGTGGTCATTGCCTGACACTTGTGTGGCACAAATGTTACTTGCCACTTGTCAGCCCAAGCCTGGATATTATCCAGGATTTGGACATGGATTGCTTCAGTATCTGAGGAGTTGCGAAAGGTGCTGAACATTGTACAACCATCAGCGAACATCCCCACTTCTGACCTTATGATGGAAGGAAGGTCCTGATGAAACAGCTGAAGATGGTTGGGCTGAGGACACTACCCTGAGGAACTCCTGCAGTGACGTCCTGGGACAAAGATGATTGACCTCCAACAACCACAACCATCTTCCATTGTGCTAGGTGTGACTCCAACCAGTGGAGAGTTTTCCCTCTGATTCCCATTGATTTCAGTTTTCCTAGGACTCCTTGATGCCACACTCTGTCAAATGCAGCCCTGACAACAAAAGCAGTCACTATTACCTCACCTCAGGTGTTCAGCTCTTTTGTCCATGTTTGAATCAAGGCTGTAAAGAGGTCAGGAGCTGAGTGGCCCTGGCGGAACCCAAACTGGAAATCAGTGAGCAGGTTATTGCTAAGCAAGTGCCGCTTGATAGTACTGTTGATGACCACTTCCATCACTTTACTGATGATCAAGAGTAGACTGGTGGGGCAGTAATTGGCCGGATTGGATTTGTCCTACTTTTTGTCTACTGGGCATACATGGGCAATTTTCTACATAGCCGGGTAGATGCCAGTGTTGTAGCTGTACTGGAACAGCTTGGCTAGGAGCACAGCAAGTTCTAGAGCACAGGTCTTCAGTACTATTGCTGGAATATTGTCAGGGCCCATAGCCTTTGCAGTATCCAGTGCCTTCAGCTGTTTCATGATATTATGTGGAGTGAATCGAATCAGCAGACAACTGGCATCTGTGATGCTGGGGACCGCCAGAGGAGGCTGAGATGAATCATCCACTCTGTACTTCTGACTGGCAATTGTAGCAAATGTTTCAGCCTTATCTTTTGTACTGATGTGCTGGGCTCCCACTTGATTGAGGATGGGAATATTTGTGGAGCCTTCTTCGCCAGTGAATTGCTTACTTGTCCACCACCATTGATAAGTGCTTGCGGCAGGACTGCAAAGCTTAGACCTGATCCGTTGGTTGTGGGATCACTTAGCTCTACCTATCACTTGCTGCTTATGCTGTTTGGCACACAAGTAGTCCTGCGTTATAGCTTCACCAGGTTGACACCTCATTTTCAGGTGTGCCTGGTGCTGCTCCAGGCATGCCCTCCTGCATTCTTCATTGAACCAGGGTTGATCCCTTGTCTTGATGGTAATGGTAGAGTGGGGGATATGCTGGACCATGAGGTTACAGATTGTGTTGGATGTCCAGTCTTGTGTTGCTAGATCTGTTCGAACTCTAGGGCATTTAGCACGGTGGTAGCGCCACACAACACGATGGAGGGTATCCTCAATGTGAATGCAGGACTTTGTCTCCACAACAAGTGGGCGTTAGTCATTCCTACTGATACTGTCATGGACAGATGCATCTGCGGTAGGCAGTTTGGTGAGGATGAGGTCAAGTCTGTTTTTCCCTCTTGTTGGTTCCCTCACCACCAGCCGCAGACCCAGTCTAGGAGCTATGTCCTATAGGACTCGGCCTTGATGATGGACATTGAAGCCCCCCACCCAGGGTACATTCTGCACCCTTGCCCCCTCAATTCTTCCTCCAAGTGGTGTTCGACATGGATGAGCTGAGGGAGGGCAGTATATGTAATAAGCAGGAGGTTACTTTGCCCATACTTGACCTGATATCATGAGACTTCATGGGTTCTGGAGTCAATGTTGAGGACTCCCAGGGCAACTCCCTCCTAACTGTTTACCACTGTGCTGCCACCTCTGCTGGTGGGACAGGACATAACCAGGGATAGTGATGGTGATGGTGGTGTCTGGGACATTATCTGTAAGATATGATTCCGTGAGGATGACTATATCAGGCTTTTGACTAGTCTGCCAGACAGCTCCCCCAATTTTGGCACAACCCCCCAGATGTTAGTAAGGACGACTCGGCAGGGTCAACAGGACTGAGTTTGCTGTTGTCGTTTCTGATGCCTAGGTCGATGCCGGGTGGTCCATCCGGTTTTATTTCATTTTTGAGGCTTTGTAGTGGTTTGCTAACAACTGAGTGGCTTGCTAGGCATTTAAGAGTCAACCACATTGCTGTGGGCGTGGAGTCACATATACGCCAGACCAGGTAAGGATGCCAGGTCTCCTTCCCTTAGTGAGCCAGATGAGTTTTTACAACAGTGGTTTCATGGTCATCATTAGACTTTTAATTCCAGACTTTTATTGAGTTCAAATTCCACTGATTGTCTGCTGTGGTGGGATTCAAACTCAGACCCCCAGAGCATTACACTGGGTCTCTGGATTACTAGTCCAGGGACAATACCACTAGGCCTCCCCCAGAAACATGATTTTTGGCAGCAAAAAATGGTGCTGTACGCTGGGTCAACTTATTCTCTGTGATCCATGGGTACTTGGACACCTCAAAATATGCTGTGGTTTGAACTGAAACAGGCAAGTTTGTGATGGGTTGGGGAAGGGTTTTGCGAATTTGCCTGACCCTCTCCTGCCCAAAGCAAGAGAGTTCATATCAACTCTATTTTTTTTAATACATTTACAATTTACAGGGTGAGGCCAATGGCCCCTGTAATGTTAAAGTTCAAGATACTACTATATTATGAAAGGTAATGGTCAGCTTTTTTTTGTTAAGCACAGAAAAGGGCCCTGGTTATACCCCATTTGATAAGACCCCATCTGGAACACTGCTTGCAGTTTTGGACAAGGCAACAGAGGAGAGATATTGGTTTTGGAGAGGACCCAGTGCAGATTTACCAGAATGATACTGGGGTTTAGAGGGTTAAATTATGAGCTTGGGATGTATAAACTAGTTTTTTTTCCCATTAGTGTAGAAGATTAAGGAGTGATCTGATCGACAGTTTTAAAATGTTGAAAGGATTTGATAGCGCAGATACAGAAACACAATTTCATCTGATGGCAGAATTAGAACGAGGCCACTCAGAAAGATCGGGAGCATGTCTTCACACAAAAGACAATATGAAATCTAGAATTCTCTCCCCCAAAAGCCGATAGATGCTGGGAGAATTGATGCTTTCAAGACAGGGACAGATATATTATGTTATCTAGGCATCGGTCAGAATTTTTCCCTCAATGGGCAGACTTGACGGGACCGTGCGGGTGCGATTGGGAAGCCGACCGTGATTGACTCTGCACCGCGATTTCGTGCTGGTGGGTCGATGAAGGCCAGCCCCGCGTGGGATCATGAGCAGCAGCGCTGAGCGCTACCTGTACACGCTGGGGGGTGGAGGGAGAGCCAGGACTTGTGCGCAGTTTGCACATACGCGTGAAAGAGCACTTCAATCTGCCTGTGGCACGGAGCTGCTTCAGGGGGATTGAAGTACTTTGTAAAAAAATTAATAACTGCAATAAAAATTCAACAAAACATGTCCCCTCATGTGACATGAGAGAGGACATGTTTTTAATTTCAAGATAAAGGTTTTATTTAATTTGTATTTGCTGTAGGAAACCTCATTCCTCACGTGGACGAGGTTTCCTAAAAAATGTAAAGGCCGCTTGGCCCTTTCGCCTGCTCACCCCTACCGTAAGGTTGGACAGGCTGGGTAAATTTCAAGTTAATTAGCTCATTATGGCCTTAATAGGCTTTTCAATTATCGGCGAGTGCACAGCCAACTCCAGCGCGCGCCCGCCGAGTGAAATATCACGTGAATGCGCAACGACATCAGGCCGCACGCCCAACGTTACTGTGCGTCATATTACACTTGTGCTTGTCGGGCGCGCACCCGCACACTGAACACAAAATTCTGGGAGCTAAGGCAGGTAAATGGAGTTGAGTAAAAGATCAGCCATAATCGACTTGAATAGGCTTGAGTCGCTGAATGGCCAATTCCTTTTCCTATGTAAATACAGCAGCAAAAACAGAACATTTAAGTTAATGTGTTTAGCAAATACAAACAGTATTCTCACCACATGTCACAGATCTCATAAACCGTGAGAATCAACTTCAAACAGTTTATAGTTATCGTGTAAACCTAAAATGATAATCACAAGAATATATTCTCTTAAAAATATACATCCAGCATTGAATTAGAGCTAGTGAGACTGTTTTATTTTATTTTCCTGATCGGTTAGAAATTGTGATCTATTTCGACTGTTGCAGAGGGTTTGAAAGATTGTGTAGGGTTTACACCTGTATTTTGGCCAATTTAACAGTCATTGAATCAGAGAATCATAGAATGGTGCAGCATGAAAGAAGGCCATTTAGCCCATCATGGCTTTAGTTGCATCTTTAGTAAAACTATCTAATTAGTCCCATTCCCCTGTTCTTTCTCCATAGCTCTCTAACACTTTCCCTTGAAGTATTTACCCAATTCCCAGTCAGGGAATTTCAGATCACAAGGACTCACTGTGTAAAAAAAAAATTCGTCAAGCCAATTAATTTTGTCACGCGTTATTGTCTTTAAATATTTTTGGTTGTCTTTAAACAACCACAGCGTTAGGCTAATTGGTGTGTAGCTGCCAGATTTATCCCCTTCCCCTTTTTTTAAACAGGTTGTAACATTTGCAATTCTCTTGGCAAATCAGGCACCACCCCCATATCTAAGGAGGATTGGCAGGTTGTGGCTAGGGCCTCCGCAATTTCCATCCTTACTTCACTCATCTACTGTAATGACTTGACGGCCTGGACAGGTTTCAATAAGACGCTGATAAATTTTATTACAGAGAGCTTTCTCAGATGCTATTTGCTTGATCAGGACTCTCGCCAGGAAGCCCCACCCATCGGATTCCCTGCGCTTAGGGCTCGTTGGTCGGAGCCTCCATGAACATAATGTGACCCCTGACAGATAGCAGGAGAGGCTACACCTTCAACTATTACACCTACCTAGGATGCATGCCATCTGGACCAAGTGACTTTTCTACATTGATTACTGCCAATCTGTTAAATAGATCCTCTTCATCTATTTTTATCCTATCCAATATAATTATTACCTCCTGTTCTGCCACATTGGGGGCATCCTCTTCTCTGATGCAAAGATGTGCAAAGTACTCACCTCGGCCATGCCCTCTGCCTCCACAGGAATATTTGGTCCTTAATTGGCCTGACCCTCCCTTTTAGTATCTTTTTTACTATTTATATGTTTACAAAAGTCTTTGGAGTTCCCTCTAAGCTGCTCATCTATTCTCATACTCTTACTTTGTCCCTCTGATTCCCTTCATTGGATCACTGTATTTTATATATTTAACTATATGATGAACCATACATTTCTCATTAGCCTTCTTTTCCTGTCTCATTTTTATCTCATATCTTCTGAAACCCAGGGAGCTCTAGCTATGGATGCCCTTCCTTTGCTCCCCCCTGCCTTGTGGGATTGTGTTTATTCTGTACCTAAACAGTTTCCTCTTTGAAGGCCTTCTATTATTCAATTACTGTTTTGCCTATCTATTTTTGATTCCAATCCATCTGAGTAAGATCCTTTAATTATAACTCATGGAAATTAGAGCTCTTCCCAGTAAGTACTCCCATGTTTTATTGTTTCTTGTCCTTTTCCATAACTTCTTTAATTTTCAGTTACATAACTTTGGTCCTTGATTTTTTTTTCTGGACACAGCACTGAAGATCTCATTAATGTCCCAAAATTCATTCAATGTATGAAAACAGCTAACAGCTGCAATTTCCAGTGCTTTTGCAGGAATGGGCCGACTGTTTTGTAATTCCATACAAAATGGAATCCTTGGCAAGGAACATTCCAGCCTTTGAGAGTTTACTGCACCATATCTTGCTGTGGCTAAAGTTTATTTATTAATGCTCTTTGAATTCGATTTGCTGGATCTTTACTGTACTCATAGAGTCATAGGAGTCTACAACACAGAAAAAGGCCCTTCAGCCCATCGAGTCTGCACCGATCAAACAAGCACCTGACTATTCTAATCCCATTTTCCAGCACAAGGCTCATAGCCTTGTATACCATGGCATCGCAAGTGCACATCCAAATGCTTCTTAAATGTTAGGAGGGTTTCTGCCTCTACCACCCTTTCAGGCAGTGAGTTCCAGATTCCCACCATCTTCTGGGTGAAAAAAATCTTTCTCACATCCCCTCTAAACCTCCTGCCCCTTACCTTAAACCTATGCCCCCTGATTATTGATCCCTCCACCAAGGGGAAAAGTTCCTTCCTGTCTATCCTATCCATGCCCCTTATAATTTTATACACCTCAATCATGTCCCCCCTCAATCTCCTCTGCTCCAGGGAAAATAACCCCAGTCTATCCAATCTCTCCTCATAACTAAAACTCTCCAGTCCAGGCAACATCCTGGTAAATCTCCTCTGCTCTCTCTCTAGTGCAATCACATCCTTCCTATATGCGGATTCCAGAACTGCACACAATACTCTAGCTGTGGTCTAACCAGCGTTTTGTACAGTTCCATGTACTGTTACATTGCTTTCTGTTTTTGCTGCCCCCTTGCACTTTTTTTTAACTTTGTCCCCATGGTTTTCTCATGAAAGTGATGCTGATTGCTGCAATTTAAGTTCCATCTGAGTTTGGTTTGTTGTGATTGCACTATTGCCTTTTCAAAGGCAGTTAAGGATGGGCAATAAATGCCAGCCTTGCTGGTGACGCTCATGTCCCAAGAATGAATAAAAAAAACATACAGCATTCTCTTTATAACTAGCAAGCAATTATGCAACTGACAATCTCGGAAGGTTGCAGTGATTATGTCCTTCTCTTGAACTCTTCACTGAGATTACATTGACTTTGCACTGACATCCAGCTATCTCTGTTTGAAGATTTTCTCTCCCACATTACAACAGCGATCACACTTCAAAAATAGTTAATTAGCTGTGAAGCACTTTGGGATGATGCCTCGAGGAGTTAAGACCAGGAATAGACCATTCAGCCCCTCTGACCTGTTCCCCATTCAGTTAGATCATGGGTAATCTGTACCTCAGCTGCATTTACTTGCCTTCGCTGCACCTGAAAGACTCTGAGGGCAGCAATTTTGCCTCGGTGGGCGGGCGCATGCCCGACTCGCTCGAGCGTAAAATGACGAACATAAAATTGAACAGTCGCGTGATGTTTTGGTTGGTGGCACGTGTGGGAATGGGCAGCACGCCCGCTGACAATTAAAAGGCCTATTAAGGCCATTAAAAAGATAATTAACTTAAATTTTTTTAAGTTAATTGTTTAAGCGGCCTTTGCACTTTTTAGGAAACCTCATCCACGGGCGGGATGAGGTTTCCGACAGCCAATAAAAATAAAGCAAAACATTTTGCATTTCGTTTACAACGTGTCCCTGCTCAGAGTCACACGAGGGGACATGTTTTATAACATTTTTAAAATCTTTATTTTTTGTGAAAACTGTTCATCCGCCTGAGTCAGCTCTGTGCCCCAGGGAGATTTTCAAGTGCCCATTTGCGTGAATGCCCGAAGCTCACCCCACTGGCCTTCCTCCCACTCCCCCCACCCCCCCGCCCCCCCCAACCCCCACACAGGCAGCACTGGGCACTGCCACTCGTGCTTCACACTGGGTGGGCCTTAATTGACCTGCCAGCGTGAAATCACAGTCCAGACCCGATCGTGGGTGGCAGTTACCAAGCCCGTCCTACGAGGGCAAAATTCTGCCCTAAGTAAATACAAATTAGTTTGTATTCCCTCGTAAAGGTGGAGAACAAATAGGAGAATTTTTAAAAATTGTTCGACTTTGTGGAGGCAATCCCACCTCTGAAGTCACAGGAGCAGGGTTTAAACCAACTCCAGAAAGTTCCAGCAAGTGGAGATTGGAGCTAGATGCCTGGGTCCCAAGCTCTGGGAACTCCCTCCTTAAACATCTTTGTGTGTCTCGCTCTCCTGCCCTAATATCTGCTTACGCAAAAACAATAATAGCTGGAAAAACTCAGCAGGTCTGACAGCATCTGCGGAGAGGAACACAGTCAACATTTCGAGTCTGTATGACTCATGTGGACGTAAAACGTTGATTGTGTTCCTCTCTGCAGATGCTGTCAGACCTGCTGAGTTTTTCCTGCTATTTTTGTTTTTGTTTCAGATTTCCAGCATCCGTAGTATTTTGCTTTTATCTAATATCTGCTTATGTAGCTCCCTTTCAAATTCTGTTTTATTAAGCTCATGTGAATTGCCTTAGGACATTTAACTAACTTAAAGGTGCTTTATAAATGTAAGTTGTTCTTGTTGTTGACCCTATCAATTGGTATGAAGACAGTTATGGCCATGGAAGAGCATTCATGTCACGGCCTGTCAGACTGCTAATCAGATTAGGGACTCATTCCAACCCTTCATATTATTCTCCAATTGGAAGAGTGTGAAGCCACAATTTTTTTTTTAAAGTGCAAATGTCTTGTGATGCCCATTAGGATCATGGTTTAAAGAATCTTTGCCTTGGCCAGCCTTATGCAGAAAAAAAATGAACAAACTTGCTCTTATATGTCAGCTTTCAGGTATAGAACCATGGAAAGGTTATGGTGCAGAAAGAGGCCATTCAGCCCATCATGTCCGTGCCAGCCAAAAAGAGAAGAAAGAAGAAACTAGCCACTAGATGAGAGTCCTGATCAAGCAAGTGGCATTTGGAAAATCTCTCTGTAATAAAGTTTATTTGTTTCTTGTTCGAACCTGTCCAGTCTGTCAAGTCATTACAGTGGATGAGTGAAGTAAGGATGGAAGTTGCGGAGGTTCTGGCCACAACCTGCCAATCCTCCTTGGATGTGGGGGTGGTGCCTGATTTGCCAAGAGAATTGCAAGTTATAATCTGTTTAAAAAAAGGGAAAGGGATAAATCTGGCAGCTACAGACCAATCAGCCTAACGCTGTGGTGGGAAAACGGTTAAAGTTTTTACGGGACAAAATTAATTGGCATAAGGACATTTTTTTTTTACACATCTGGAATGTGTTGAAGGATATTGATCTAAGGCAAGTGAATGCAGTTGAGGTACAGATCACCCATGATCTAACTGAATGCTGGAACAGGTCAGAGGGGCTGAATGGTCTACTCCCATTCCTAAGTTCTCGAGACATCGTCCTAAAGCGCTTCACAGCCAATTAACTACTTTTGAAATGTAATCGCTGCTGCAATGTGGGAAAAAAAAAATCTCCAAACAGAGGTAGCTGGATGTCAGTGCGAGGCTGATCAATGCAATCTCAGTGAAGAGTTCAAGAACACGGCCTAATCATTGCAACTTTCCTAGACTTTCAGTTGTGTGGTTGCTTGTCAGGAAGTAATTCGTTCGTTTTTATCAGCGTAACACCGTTACTTTTTCACATTCTGATCACGGAGATTGTTGAGGACAGCAATAAATTCTGGTTAATTGGAAGTTATCCTTCGAACCCATTTGTGTCCTGTTAGTTACTGATAACTATTTATTTATTGTGGAATTGCATCCATTCAATCAACATTTTTAGTTGCAAGATATGGGGCAGAATTTTAAGGCCCTGTTATGGCGGGGGCGGGGCTATAAAATGCGATGAGCCGTTCAAAAGCCCATTGGCTTCGGCAGGACTGGAAAATCCCGCCAGCGTAAAATTCCACCCATTTTGTTTGAAGAAAAACAGATAGTAATACGCACAGAGAAGTAGGCATCTGGAATCCAGTTTGTTCAGCCCTAAGTGTAGGTTGGATGTCAATAAAAGTGTTTAGGAAATTTTGTAGTGTATTCTCACAGATTATAAATTTGGAAAAAAAAATATTCATGTTGACGCTGGGGTGATGCAAAACACAGCTGTAGTCTGCAGATTTAAAATTAAAGAAGCTACCTCCAAGCAGGAACTCACAACATGCACAGGTTACTTTGATCACAGAAAATCTTGCAGAGCACTGCAATTTTTAAAAATAATATAATAATTCATATGATGTCAAGCAGTGACTGGGAAGATCACTAAGACAGGAGAACACTGCACTTATCTGTTTTAATACTGCACAGCTGCAAAAATATCACCATCTGCATAGGTTTTTAGTTTACTTGAATGCGTAACAATTTTGCAATGATTCCTTAGCCTGTGGCGTTTTTCAAAATTGTTCATTCCATCTGACTTGTGCCCACAGCTGCTAACTGCTGACTTCATTCAGTCATTGACAAGTGCTGTACTCTTGAATCCTCATCACTCTGATTAAAGACCTTGTCTGGTTGTTGTGTCGTGTACTGTATATCAGAAGAGATCAGCAGCCAGCCTGAAAGTCAGCTGATATCAAAACATGCACGACAAGCATAATTCAGCAGGATTTCTCAGCTAACTGGCAGAGACACATTATTTTACCGATGGGTCCAATATTGTAAAATGGAAATCACATTGATGGCATTAATTACCAATGTAAGGGACATAGAAGGTTCTTTGGTGTTGAGACCATATTCAGATTCCAACCCCAATGCTACCCAACTCCTGCACAATCTTCCAAGCCTGTTAATCATCCACCTCTGGGAGGTGCACCCAATTGGGGTCAGTAGGCAGGCTTGTTTTCATTGATTCATGGGATGTGGACATTGCTGGCCAGACAAGGTAAGGTTGGAAGATTTACTTCCCTGAAGGACATTACTGAACCAGAATGGCCTTTACAACAATGGTTTTGTGGTTGTCCTTAGACTTTTAGTTCCAGATTTTTAAAAATTGAATTCAAATTCCAGCATCTGCCGCAGTGAGATTCGAACCCAGGTCCCCAGAGCATTATCCTGTCTCTTTAATGACAACACCATCATGCCATTGCCTCCCCACAGGTGGGAGGGCGCAGGGAGGGAAGGCCTGGAATTAGAGGCCTCACTGGTTCCTGGCCAGCTGCCTGGAAGCTACAACCAGGCACCTGTTGGGTTCAGCCTCAGTGGAGGGGGGTGGGGGGGTCAGTCTGCCTTCGGAAGATCCCGGCGGTGTCACCAATTTGTCCCCCGAGTGGGCACTTAATTGATGAGAATTCGCTATCTGCCACTGCCAGGTGGACAGCCAAAGCCAGTCAGACTCCACCTCTGACAGGCTTGTTCAGAGGCAGGAACATGCGTGGAGCTGCCCCATGCGAGATTTCCTAATTTTGCCCCACAATCCAACTGCTAAACCTGTCTTTGTCGGACCTGGAAGATTCCGCCCGAGATGGTGATAACTGCATTGGAATGCACGTTTATAGCAACAACAGTTTGCATTTATATAACACCTTTAAAGTGAGTAAGATACCAAGGCACATCACCAAGAAGAAAGTGAACGCTCAGCCATAGGAGAAATCTTCATGGATGTAACTGGGTGAGTATTTAAAGAAAGATCTTTTTGAAGGTGGGTAGAGAGGTTAAAAAGTTACAATTTAACAAGAATCCCATTGAGTAAGGCTGAGATGATTGAAGGCTTTGCCACTGGTAGTAGAATGAAGGAAGAGGGTTGGAATCATAAGATCCTAGTTTGAAGACAGATGGAGGACATTGCCCAGGAAAGGTGAAATCATGAAGGAATTTGAAAGTGAGCAGTGAGCACAAGAATTTTGAATTAAAATCCATATTCCTGTGGGATGTGGGCTAACATAGATATTATGTGTCAGTGGAGTCTGACAAAGACAAAAATAATGGATGAATGGAACTTAGTACAAAGCAAGAGACAGGTGGCAGCATTCTGGATGAGTTGGAATTTACGAAGGGTGGATCTTAGAGGAACAGGAAGATGCTTGTTGGTGAAACCAAGCCTGGAGGTCACAAAGACAAGGATTTCAGTGGTAGTAGGAGTTTGGTAAGGATGGAAGGGTGAAATATTGTAGAAGCAGAAATAAGTAGTCTTGATAATGAATTGGATTCAAACAGGACACCAGGATTACACACTGTTGGGTTTAGCTTGAACCAGCAGCCAAGGAAGGGACAGAGTTGTTGCAGGAGCCAAATAGAATGGCTCTAGTCTTGGAAATTATGTTATATGGTGTATTATAGTTATTAAAATCAAATGCCTTTTTAATCTGTTTGTTGTGGCTTGTTTCATGGCTATATATCCACAAAATTAAAGAATGCATTTTCCATTAAATGAAACCACAATAAGTAAATCAAGTCTACTGGGCACTTTAGATTCAGAAAGTGATTTTGCAGCTTAAGTAAATACACAAACATGAATCTAGTGCCGCCAGAGTGTGCTGTTAAACAAATTAAGACGAGAAAAGTGGAACACGGGCAGCTGGAGATTATCAGCACAGAGTGCAGGAGCTGCACCTGCATAGAATGCAAAAAGACTTGGATAAACCAGGTCTATAAACACCGATGGTCCACACATCCAGGTTGATATTGTGGCCCAAAAAGGTCAAGGAACCTGGGTGGACAGGACAGAGTCCATAAGTCACCCATTAAAAAAACCCAAACACTGACCAAAGCACAGGAATGCCGAGCAGAATGGAATCAGTGGCATTGAAGACAGACTCCCCAAACCTGCAGAACGAGGAGGCACTGATCATTACCCGTCTCACAAGCAGCTGAAAGACGAAAAAAGTTTAGTTTGCAGAGCAAAAACAAAGTACAATAAAAATGAAATAAAAAGAAAACACAACTGTTTCCCCTGCCTGCCACCCCTTCCTCCTGTTGTGTAAGTTCGGAAAGGGGATTCAAGGCCGGAGATTAATGGAGGGAAAATCGTGGGTTGTACAATGGAGGGAAAATCGTGGGTTGTACACCAAACCTTTGATATTCAGCCCCTGGGGCAAGCTTTATGTGGGGTCACCATTTTGTGATGTAATAGAATCATCCACTATTGGTATTATTTTTAATAATCACAACCAATTACACATCGATAGGAATCAGATTTCTCTTTTGGCAGAAAAAGATCTATTTTCTATTTAAATCTCATTATTGCCATCCCAACAAGTGAACCAATTTTCACTCTCAGTATTATTGCTATTAAATGTGTCATTTTGAAATTGATTGTAATTGCAGCTGATGATGAATGTGTACCAGACATTAGTTAGGTCATTACTGGAATATTATGTGAAATTTTAGGCAACTCCATGTGAAGGACATGGGAAAGGTGTGCAGGGCAGATTCACTCAGATGATATTCAGGATGAGAGAATGTTGCTAAATAACAGACTTGCAAAACAAGGGCTGTATTCAATGAAGAAGAGGAGGTTAAGATAAAATCAAATGTTGAAAATTAAAGATGAGTTTTGAAAGGTCATATCAAATGTTTATTTTCCAATAGATTAATTTTAGAGGTGTAAGGGCATTAGAAGATTTTATTCATAGGAAGGATTATTCGATTACAGCATTACCCAAAGTGGCTCTTGAAGATAAATCAATTATGATATTTAAGTGGAAATTAGATAAGCAATTCCAAGAATAAAAAAAAAAGAAAAAAGGAAATGAATAGGGAAATTAAATTCAAGTAGATAGCTCTCAAGGTGGAGGGGGCATGGTGGCAAGAAGACCGAGGGTAATTAGATGGCAGTAGCCATGTTGGATTCCCAGTGTTGGGAATACTGTCCCCAATTGGGGTTGGGGGCAGGAAGAGCCCAGTGTGGAATTCCTCTGCGCCGGTGGCAGGATGTCAATTAGGATCATTTACAAGCCAATGGCACCAATTATCCTTGAGCACACCACAATTCAGTGGTGGCTCAGGCATTAACTGGGAGCTGTATGGTTTTCCCTGCCTCCTGAAGGCTGTGTAGTAAACCCTGGTGGGTTTGCAAGTGGCCTTCTGGGGAAGTCCCTCTTTGTCAGGCACTTCGTGCCTAATCAAGGGACCTGTCACTGGGAAGGGAGGGGGGGTCACCCAAAGCCACCCCCTATGCCCTTGCCTCTGACATCCCTACCCTCTCTCACCCACAACCCCTTCCCCGTGACCCCCATCCCTGCCCTCACTCGTCCTTGGCCTGGGGCCCCTCATTGATCCTGAGCCTCTGATGTTACTGGCAGCTACCACCGCTCCCAGTGGCACTGATGGCAATGACGAGCTGCCACCTTCTGATCCACCAGCAGATCCCTGCGGGTGGGATTTCCACCCCCTGGGGTCCTCAGTCCCAAGGAAAGCCATGGGCCATGGTTGCCATGGGCACTTAATACCGTTGGGTTTCCCCCTTGTAACTGACAGGGTTCCCACTGGTTCTCCAACTGTTGGGGAAGACCCCTGATGTGGCCATTAAATCCCGCCCGCTGTGACACTGGCATGAAGGGCTTAATAGCCGACTTCTTGTGCTTGAAGTGCCTCGTACTCCATGAAAGCTAGCAGTTCTCTCAGTTTTGTTTATGTGTTACTTGCCATTTTTTGATACTCATATTCGACAAATTATGGTGGAAGGTTTACTTTATGCACTCTGGGGATGTAATTATAAACTCATTTTTTATAAATAGGTTTACAATTTTGTTACACATAACACAAAGGAAAGATACTCCCCCCTCATACTTTATAACTAGTCAAGTTACATAGCATGCAGTGATCATGAAAATGGTGCATCTGTCTTGTTTTCTCTACGGTCAGGATTTTCCCCCATCGGGGGTGAAATTGAAGTGCAGGCACACGAAGGCGCCCTTCCAATTGGGAGCGCATTGCCATTTTACATGGGCGGGCCAATTAAGACCCACCCAGCGTGACGTCCGCAGGGAAGCAATATGCGCCCCCTCTGCGGGTGGAGGGAGGATTCCCTAAACCCGAGAATGCGCTGTTTCGCGCATACGCACGAGAGAGCGCACTCATCTCCCTGAGGCTAAGTGCTGCCTCAGGGAGATTGCCTCTCCTGTCAAAAACATTAAAAATAGAGAAAAGGAAATTCCCTGACATGTCCCCTTTTGTGACGCTGTCACATGAGTTGGGGCATGTCCAAAGTTTTTTTTAAAAACTTTGATTCAATTTTTAAAAAGCCTACATGAAACCTCATGCCGCCGGTGGATTAAGTTTCGTGTTTTTTCTAATTCCCGCCAGAGCTCCTGGCCTCCCTGCCAACCTTAAGGTTGGATGGGCAGGTCCATTAATTAGTTTAATGACTGTCGATTGGCCATTGACAGGTCGGCGGGTGCACAGCTGATTTTGCTGAGCCCCCACCTACCTGAAAATTTAAATGGGGCGGGTGATGTTGGGAGTTCTACCCGACATCACCACGCATCATTTTACAAAATCCCAATCCCTCGTTAATGGAAATGTTTTTCATTCAAGAATATTTCAGTGCAGATAACCCCATCTCACAACGTCAAAGCATATGTTCTTTACGGCTCCTCACTTTCTTAGATTCACTGCGCACATAAACCTGTAATAAAAATCTTATACAAATCCTGTTTTGCTTCATGGTAACAATCCTGTTGATGGCTAGCATGTCATGTGTGCTCATTAAGAGGCCAGCTCACCAGAAATAAGTTTCGCCACCAAATTAAGTTCCCTGTCAGCAAGAAATTAGTACATTAATTTTTACAACTGTATGTAAGTGGCATGTACCCGGCAAGGTAGATTTCTTCCATGATTAATGGAGAGTTGCTACTGCATTGTCTTCTTTGAGGGGCATCTGTAAATGCCAGCCTATGCTTGACACCAGGTAGTGGCAGTGCAAGTTGCGTGGAGGATGACCAAGGAAGGTAGGAAGTGTTAGTGGGGAAGGGTGGAGCAGTGGCCAGGCAAAGGTGGAAGGGATAGCACCAGCTATTCTGGAGCCCTTTAAATATGGTGCCAGGACCTTCAAACCCCATGAGACAACAACGGGGAAGGCGACTTCTTGCCTGTCCCTGATTCAACGAGCTCCTTGTGGATGCAAATTTAGTGAGATAACCAGCACATGATCTGCGGGATGCACCCCAGCGGGAATCGCTCTCACTTCCACACCCACCACCAAACGTGGTGGTCTGGGAATCATGCACTGACTAGTGAGTTGTCAGTGTAGAACTAGTCGATCTTTTATGAAATTGGGGTAACATGGCAGAATCAAGACCAAGAAAGAAAGAAGTTGTATTTATGTCACTCTTTTCACATCTTCAGGACAATAGCTTGAAAACAAATGAAGTACTTTTGAAACAAACACGGAAAGTGCTGGAAATACTCAACAGGCCAGACAGCGTCTGTGGAGACAGAAACAGAGTTAACATTTCAGGCCTATCATCATGTAAGATGCTGCCTGACCTGCTGAATATTCCCAGTGCTAATCCCATCCTAATGTTCAAATTTCACAAATTAAGTTTCCCATCCTAATGTTCAAATTTCATATAGCACAGTGTGTAGCGGAAAATCTGTAAATGAGACCGTGGACTTTGTTTTTTACAGCTACCCTGCACCATGTGATAGGCAGCAAACTACCGGTGATTTCGACCCAGAGGCTGGAATTGTCCCAGATTTGCGCTAAGTGTGGTAGTGGGCAGGAAAAAGGATGTTTTACCCACTGGCCGCAATGGCAGTTTTTCACGCTATATCGTCCCAATCCTGCCTCATCATGCGTTCACAGGAGACACGCCATTTCGCTGTCGGGCGGCCTCCGATTTGTCCGCCACTCTGTCACCTCACTGCTTCCTCAGGCTGAGCGCCATATTTAAAGTGCAGCCGCATGCACGCCTCTCAGTGCTCCCCGCCCAGCACTGCTGCACAGAAGACAGGGCCCTGAAAGGCAAGAACACTGCAGCTCCCCGATTGAGTGACACATCCCTGGAATGTCTTTCGGGTGTCCTGGAGACCCTGGGCAATGTTCTCTAAACCCGCTCTGGGCACAGGCCAGCAAGGAAAATCGCCAATCCTGCATGGGAGGTGGTGCCAGTGGTGATCAGCACCAATGCCCTGCAAAAGAGGACACCCACCCAGTGCCGAAAGAGAATGAATTTTCTCCACCATCCCACCAGAGTAAGTCACTCTCCTCATCACTCTCAACTCACACACTCACAAACCCATCACACATCCGCAGGATCTCACACCTCAACAGACAACACCACTAACTCTCACACACACCCTCACATTTCTGTCAGGCTCATATCCTCTGGAGCTCACGTCCTCATCCCCTCAAAGGCTCTGTTCACCACACAAACATTCCACACAGTGCCATGTGTCCTGCTCTCACCCTCTCCATCTGTTTCCATGCAGGAGAAGCTGGCTCACATCAACAGGAAGAGCCCCCAGGCCGATGGTGAATTGACCCACATTAGGCCCCTCGCTCACTTTGAGGATTGTGCCATCACGCTGACTGTTGAGGACATGGATCGTGCCTGCGGTGACAATGAGGATGGTGGCAAACACCCACATGAGGATCCTGCACCACATCATTCCTCTCTCAATGCAAATGCGAGTGCTCTCTCTCCTGCTTTTGACTCTATGGCCATGCACTAATTATCTCTACTTTGGTTCACAGGGAGCTCTGCCAAGTGTCCGACACCCTCAGCCAGTCAGTCCCTCAGCTCCATCCACGTCCTCACCTCCAGCCAAGAGGACACCTCCTCCATTGAGGAACTGGAAATAAGCAGCCTGGAAGACCCATCACAGCGCTTACCCACACCCTCCACCAGCGCAGAGACACACACCTCAGGGCAGCCTAGATCTAGAGCAGGCTCGGGTTCACAATCCTGTGGTCACCATATGGACATGTGTCAGCAGCAGGAGGAGGCAGGTTCAGCTGAGCTCCCCAGCATTTGGAGGGCAGCTGGGGAAGAGGCATCAGTGAGGTCCGAGTCAGAAGACAAGCCCTTGGATTTGGCCTTCCAACTCATCATGGGGAGTCAACAGATAATGGGGGACCATCACGCAGAGCTGTTGAAGCCCTCGACAGAGTACCACGCAAGTTGGAAGAGTGCGCCTGCTCTCTGATGGAGCGGTGCCTACATGTGTACATTTGGAGGTCTCAATGTGAAGGATGGCGAATGCCATGGAGACCCGGGTCCAGCAGAACATGGGGATGTGCACAGACCTGCACTCCATCGCAGCAGCCATGTAGGGTTGATGTGAGATGGAAACAGGGCGCCTTGACATCATACCCGAAGGGAGGAGAAGCGGCAGTTGGACACCCTTGGGTCATCCACATAGGAATCTCAGAGGCTGTCCTCTCCCCCTGAGTCCCCTTGCCTGTGACCCCCTCAACCTTGCCCTCTGTCACCCTAGAGGCTCCAGCTGGCCCACAGGAGGACAGCCAAAACAAGCCAGGGCCCAATAAGCCTCAGCTCTCCAGGCAATGCACACTGAACTCATCAGAGGCAACAAGGCCAACCATTGCACAGGCTGTCTCCGCCCCTGCTGCAGATGTCAGGGCAGCACCTAGAAGTGTTAGCCCAACAATAGTTAAGAAATTCTGATCACAAGTGGTTGCACTTTTGTCACTTTATGATCTGAAAATATATTCACTTTCACTGAATAATGTGTAATGGTGTTTTTCAACATCCTTTACAGGTCTCGTGAGTCCTCCCTCTACATCCCCGATGCCCCACCCCCCAACACCCGCCCACCACCAGCAATTCAGCTACATGCAGCCAGCTCACGTTCTGGAGGGACAAGTGTGTGTGCGACAGGGACTTTTTTTTAAATTCATTCACGGGATGTGGTCTTTGGTGGCTGACCCAGCATTTATTGCCCATCCCTAATTGCTCTTGAGAAGATGGTGGTGAGCTGCCTTCTTGAACCACTACATTCTATGTGGTGTAAGTACACCCACAGTGCTGTTAGGAAGGGAGTTCCAGGATTTTGACTCAGCGACAGTGAAGGAACAGTGATATATTTCCAAGTCAGGATGGTGAGTGACTTGGAGGGCAACTTCCAGGTGGTGGTGTTCCCATCTATCTGTTGCTCTTGCCCTTCTAGGTGACAGTGGTTGTGGATTTGGAAGGTGCTGTCTAAGGAGCCTTGGTGAATTCCTGCAGTGCATCTTCTAGATGGTACACACTGCTGCTACTGTGCATCGGTGGTGGAGGGGGTGAATGTTTGTGGATGTGGTGCCAATCAAGCAGGCTGCTTTGTCTTGGATGGTGTCAAGCTTCTTGAGTGTTGTGGGAACTGCACTCATCCAGGCAACTGGGGAGTATTCCATCACATTCCTGACTTCTGCCTTGTAGATGGTGGACAGGCTTTGGAGAGTCAGGAGGTGAGTTACTTGTTGCACGATTCCTAGCCTCTGACCTGTTCTTGTAGCCACAGTATTTATATGGCTAGTCCAGTTCAGTTTCTGGTCAATGGTAACCCCCAGGATGTTGTCATAGTGGGGCATTCAGTAATGGTAATGCCATTGAACATCAAGGGGCGATGGTTGGATTCCGTCTTGTTGGAGATGGTCATTGCCTGACACTCGTGTGGCATGAATGTTACTTGCCACTTGTCAGCTCAAGCCTGGATATTGTCCAGGTCTTGCTGCATTTGGACATGGACTGCTTCAGTATCTGAGGAGTCGCGAAAGGTGCTGAACATTTTGCATGGTTGCATCAGAGAACATCCCTACTTCTGACCTTATGATAGGAGGAAGATCATTGATGAAGCAGCTGAAGATGGTTGGGCTGAGGATACTACCTTGAGGAACTCCTGCAGAGATGTCCTGGAGCTGAGGTGACTGACCTCCAATAACCACAAACATCTTCCTTTGTGCTAGGTATGACTCCAACCAGCAGAGAGTTTTCCCCTGATTTCCATTGACTCCAGTTCTGCTCGGGTTCCTTGATAACATACTGGGTCAAATGCTGCCTTGATGTCAAGGGCAGTCACTCTCGCCTCACCTTGGGAGTTCAGCTCTTTTATCCATGTTTAAACCAAGGCTGTAATGAGGTCAGCAGCTGAGTGAACTTGGTGGAACCCAAATTGGGCGTCAGTGAGCAGGTTATTGCTAAGCAGCTGCCACTTGATAGCACTGTTGATGACCCCTTCCATTACTTTACTGATGATCGAGAATAGACAGATAGGGCAGTAATTGGCTGGGTTGGATTTGTCCCACTTTTTGTGTAGGCTCGTGCAAGCACTCTCCCACACACGTAGACCCTTCCTCCATGACACTCATCTCAATGTCCCGAGCATCTTTAGTGCTACCTGCTGTGGTTCTCCTTCAGTTGCCCATCTGAACTGAGCTGCATTTCCACCCACCCACTGATCGCAGTCCCACGCAGTACCTGTCTCCACCCAATATGAGGCTCCTTTCACTATCGATTTTGCAAGATTGTATTGGTAAAGTTTGTCTTCAGCTCCCCTATTCTTTCTCCTCCCCCATTCACCCAAGTCCTTTCCCCATCACTGTCGACACCCCCCCCCCACCCCCAGACATCACCTTACACCTCCCCACAGTCACCTATCAGCCAGAACCCTTTGCTTTCTGGGGTGTCCAGGTGAATGTGCACATTCCCTACCTTCCCAAGAATTCCAGCCCCATCCACATTGACCTCCCTGACCTCCTCCTTCCCACCCCCAGGGTCCGTATCTGCTTCCGAGACCCCGCCAACCACCCTCACCATCCTTTCTACCGCTACTGTCATACCCTCACCTTCCCACCCTCCCGGCTCACTTTGCCCTTTCTCATTCTCACCATGCCCTCCTACCTTATTTCACCCTGCAGGCAGCAGTCATCCACTCCATAGACCCCTCCCTTGCACATTCACCTGGATATCCCATCCTTACTCCTCCTCCACCCTTTTACCATCCTTGCTTCATCCTCCTCCAGACTCCTTCCTCCTTGCAGCCTCGTTCCTCTCCCTGGACTCCTTTTCCCCTCTGGACTCCTTCCTCCACCCAAAGTCCTTTTCCCCTCTGAACTCCTTCACCCCTCTGAACTCCTTCCCTTATGCCTTCCTCCCCCATTACACCTACAACCCCAGTTGCTGTATTCTCCCTGTTACACCCTCCTCCCACTGCACCCCCTCCCTCCCCCTCCCAACCTCACCCTAACCTTGACACCATTGTTCCCCACTCAACCTCACCACCCCCTCCCCCCCACTCCTGGGTACACCTTTCTCTCCCAGTCAAACCTATAGCTTCCTCTCTACCCCCTTGATGATAATCCGTAGCATACTATGGCCAAGACACTGGTGTCCCGAAGCAGACCTTCAATGGTGACCTTCCACCTTCTGTGAGCTGCTTTGCGGTGGGGCCATGCCTATATTAACCCACCCAGCATGCGGTGCATGTTCCTCCAGGATCCTGTTGCTGTTGGGCTCCAGCATTTTCTGCTCCTCGGATGTCCGCAATGTGAGGCAGGCTCTGACGGTAAGTCCCCACTTCTGCACGTCACACATGTCAAGACGTGTTCTGCACCGGCATGTTTTCCAGCCGACATGGGCCGTAAATTTGACGTGGGGGGATGGTTCCGGTGGGCAGGGTTTATAATGATATGCAGATGTATTAAAATGAATTCCCCGATGTGTGACAGCAGGAAATGCAGCCCGCCATTGACGGGTGGAGCGGACAATTGCAAACTGGTTTCATGACAGTGTGAAACCGATCTTTGGCCTTCCCGCCATATTGGCCACTCACACCCACCATGACGCCCGACTCCAGCGGGCACAGACACTTCCATCCAGAGAGCTGCTTCTCTTCAAACTAGACTACCAAGGAACTAAATAAACGCAGCTCAAACATTTGTCACACACAACCGGAAACATGACCTCCTACAGTCCCACTACAGTGCCAAGGAATCAGATACACAGCTCCTTGACCAACAAGGAACAGATGCATGAAACCTTCCCGGCCTGCCAAGAGACTGAACTCGTACAGCTCCCCCAGGCAGCTGCATACAGTTAAGGTGACTGCCAAAGATATTAGGTGCATGAAGGCCTCAGCTCAAACTCTGCCAGACTATGGACATGTGCTACAAGGATCTAACACACACCTCTTCACCAAGATAAATCAGTCACAACAAACTCTCCATCAAAACAAAGCAAGAAAATTTAAAATAATAAGCAATCTAAGTGTTTTTTTAAAGAAGAGTATATCTGGTGTATTTGCTGCACAATGTGACTTTCCGGTCATACATGGATTGTAGAATTTTACCCATGAAATGCATGAAACAGAATCACATTTCACTCAAGTTCCATAATTTTAATTAAAGGGGAAGCTATGTCTAGATGTAGTCAGAATGAATGAAGGAAACTGCAATTATCTAGTGCCCTTAACAACGTCAGGCTCCCCAAAGGGAAACGTGCCAGCCATTCGATGTGCAACAAGATCCCACGGAGAGCAATAAGATGAATGATAAGCTTGATTGAGTGATAAAAGTTGGCCAGAAGATTGGGGGAGCTCCTTTGTTCTTCGAATAGCGGAGTGGAATGGTTTACATCCAGAGCATGTGGCACTATGGTTTAATGCCTTACTCAAAAGACAGCACCTCTACCAATGCAGCACACCCTGAGTACTGGCACCCATGTGTCAGTTTAGGGCACATCATCAAGTCCCTGGAGTGGGACATGAACTTGTAACCTTCTGATGTAGGAGTATGAATACTACTAGTGAAACATGGACAACACAACAGTAATGGATTTGCAGCTTTGGTACCAAATACATTCTCTTGATACCTTCATGTAAACAACAACAATTTATAGCCAGTCCCTGTATAACAAAACAAACGTGGATTTGCAGAACGAGTTTTTGCAGTCTATTGTTATTATAACTACTGTAGTAAATTCCACCCATTATACCAATAGTTCTGCACCATTGGTCTGCCACCTGGAGGTTTTATTCCATTCAATGGCTGGAAATGAATCTGAACAGGTTTTGTGTATTTATACCAAATCTTGGAGCTATAAATTCAGATTATTCCCATGGTATCAAGTTGTAATTGGCACTAATGTGCCCCCTGGAATTTAATACTTAATTCCTATCTAAGAGGCTTTTGAGAGTGAATTGATCATCATATGATCGAAGTGAACTGCAGTTCTGTAAGCTCATAATAAAAATAAAGTCAGCCTCAGATAAAAATGACATAAAAATGGACTACCTTAAAAATAATAAAGTTGTATTTTTCATAGAATAAATAATGCCAAGGCATGAAGTATGACTTCTATCCATTTATTGTTTTTCTTCTGAGATCTGGCTCATTGGAAATCTGGGAATATTGGAAGGTGTAGTGGAGATAAAAGATCAGCCATGGTCTTATTTGTTTCATATACTCTTGGCATGGTTGCTAGCTTCTGGTGTGTGTGACCTATCTTACCTAGAGGGGCTGTTGTCTTACTGTGGTACTTGCTTTAAACTGGTATAAATATAAGAAATGTTAAAGAGTAGGGTCATCTCTCCTGAGTACAGTGTGTTCCATTCTCTTTTCCAAGAGTCTAGCTATGACTGATACACCATGGTCTACATCACTCATGAGCATAGCTATTCAATTAACCAATTACACTACACCTCCCCCCAAGCATTCTAGCAAATTCTTAACAACAATGAGAAACTATATTTAAATTATTTACATTGCATTTCTGTAATTCCAGATCATGACCGGTCACTGAGAGAAAAAAAATATATCTGGGCCTCTTCCCTCTCGTTCTATTTTGCTGATTATTTTAAATCTGTATCTCTGATTATTAACCCTCCTGATGGTGGAAAAATCCTTCATAATTTTGAAAACCTTCCTTAAATCTCCTCATAACCTCCCCTGCTCTAAGGCCCTGCTTCACTTAAGTCAGGGTGGCCAACTATATATGCAGAGTAAGGTCTCAAAAACAACAATGAATTAAATGACCAAATAATTTGTATTAAATGTTGGTTGAGGGGTAAATATTGCCCAGGAGACTGGGAAAATGACTCTGTTCTTGGAATAGTGCCGTGGGAGCTGTTACGTCCACCCGAGAGGGCAGACAGTGACTCTTGTCTTCATGCCTCTTCTGAAACATGGCACCTCATGAAGCTACGAGGAGAGATTGGATAGGTTGGGATTATTTTCCTTAGAACAAAGAAGGTTGAGAGGTGACTTGATTGAGATGTACAAAATTATGAGAGGAATAGATAGAGAGGACAGGATAAAATTGTTTCCCTTGGTGGAGAATTCTAGAGCCAGGGGACCTAGATTCAAGATAAGTGGCAGAAGGTGTAAAGGGGACATGAGGAAGAACTTTTTTACGCAGAGGGTAGTGGGTGTCTGGAATTCGCTGCCCAAGTTGGTGGTAGAGGCAGAAACTTTAAACTCTTTTAAAAAGTACCTGGATCTGCACCTTAGGTGCTGTAAGCTGCAGGGCTATGGGCCGGGTGCAGGAGAGTGGGATTAGACAGGGCACCTGGGTGTCCTCGGGCTGGCATGGACAAGAGGGGCGAAATGGCCTCCTTCTGTGCTGTAACTTTTCTGTGGTTCTATGGTTTCCAATTTCTTGGATGGAGTGCATCTCTTGTCTTCTTCCTTAATTAATGTTGCTGGAGTTCTGGAAGTGCTCAAAATGTCCAACCTTACTGCACTGGAAGTATTCTGCATCCCCTGCTGGGCAATCATGGCATCAGAGTCGTTTTTTTGCATCACAATGTATGCATCTCAAAATGGCTGCTGTGGGGTTTCCTGCCCATTTTGGCGGGTTTTTGAGTGGGTGGGTGGGGCCGTTGCCCATGGGCTTACCCAGTTAACAGAATCATCTTAGAGCCTGTGACAAATTATAGCTCAATTTATCTGAGTTTGGCCTGTCTCGCATATTGAACCACTTGGTTGAGTATGGGGTTTCATGGTGGACCAAAATATTTGTCGAAGGCTTTGAGGATGGTGTCAAAGTCTGTGGAAGTCTCTTCCATCCCCTGTCTTAAGGGGACATTGTCAGCGGCCAGCCCTATGGCATAAAGGAATAATCTAACCTTTTGTGTACAATCCCGATGTCACCCAGTAACCAAAGAAGATTTTCATTGAAAAATCCAACTCCGGTCTCTCTGTGTGCCCTCAAAGTTTTCAAACGGCTGCGAAAGGACAGTGGCTGCTTGACCAGTGCTGGCATCACTACCGCTTTCCAGTTTGCCTCCTCCTTCAGTAAATTTGTAGATTCCTACTGCCACCAAGTTTTTCTGCACCTTCCTGCCATGGTCCGTTCAATGGCATGAATGCTTCTTTAGATTTTTGTCACCACCACTGCCACCATGTTTTATATACTTGTGGTGTGCTTCTGGTATGTGTGACCTACCTTACCTAGGAGAGACTGTAGCCTTGCTTTAAACTGGTTTATTAACACTATATATAAGATCTGTTACAGAGTAGGTATGTCTCTCTGGAGTATAGAATGTTCCATCCTCTCAAGAGAAAGTTAGCACATGACTGCTGATGTCAGTGGTACCTCATGGTCTACCTCACTTATTAGAATAGCTATTCTTTTACCCATTACACTTCATTATTGAATGGCAAAGCAGGCTGGAGCAGCAGCTCTTATTTCTTATGTTCTGTTCACATGTGAAAAAATATGTTGTATTTTCATATACCTGGTTATGGGTCCATTGTATATTAGCCTCTACAAGAAAGCAACATGTAAATTGACAATAATTAATCCGCAAGTAGTTTATATGTCATATCCAATATGTCACCTAGCTGCAACTTCACAGTCCTTATGAAGAGCATTTAATAGAGTAATGCAACATCAAATATCAATCTGTTCTATTCTGATGGCATCATTTCAAAATATTACACATTCTGTGACAGGTAATCTTTTTTTTCAGGATTGTCAGATTCTCAACAAACTAGGGGTCTTATTCCATTTAAAATGGTAAAATGCATGATGGAGATTGCTCTTATCCCAAATTTTGAGCTTTTTTCTTTGCCTGTAACAACATCACAGAGGTATCTTTAGAGGAGAGATGGGTGGCAGGGTGATCACATTTTTCTAGCAATTGTTGTTGATTATACAAGGAGGCATTCAGGTTATACTGCAGATATCAATGGAAAGCTGGGAATAATGAATAAATATCACAGGTTCAGCACTTTTAATTGATAATTTCCTTTTTTGAGTTTGTGGAGCTGATGAGAAACCCTTACTACCCTATGGGTGAATGTAAAAGATCTTACTGCACTATACAAGGGAAAGCGGGGGAGTTCTCCCCAGTGCTTGGCTCATACGCCTTCAACCAATACCACAAACAGATTATCTGGCCATTTAACTCATTGCTGTTTGTGAGGCCTTACTATGCACAAATTGGGCCCTGCAGTCTCCTACATTACACAACTTCAAAGGCACTCCAATGGCTGTAATGTGCTTTGGGATGTTCTGAGATTGTGAAAGACACCGTCTATGCAAGTTTTTATTTTTCCTTCACTTGGCACACTCACATATCATACAGCTACTTTTCTGTTTTTAATGACTGCCAGATATCAGGTGTATAACAAAGAAGAGTTGGCATGATTAGCAGATGTTTTTAAATGGCAGGGAAGTAACTACCAGCTTATGGTTTAGCAAATCTGATGTGTGAGCTAAACAGCACTCCATCCATGGAAGTTCTTTAATGACATTATATTTTTGTGTTCCATTTTGTGCATAGGGGAAAACATAATTCCTAACATGAAACTACTCTTTACAGTTCAAAATTTTAAAAAGACAACAGAAATGTCAATGAATAGATTGGTCACCTCTGACTTCCTAGTTCCCAGTTCCGATTTCTGGATGTAGCTTTTAACATTGTTGTTGGCTTTGATGCCAAAATGTCAGAAATGGTTAACCAGCTTATATTTCACCTCTTTTCTATTTTTACTTAGTTCTGTTGAAGAATCATACGGATTCGAAAAGTTAACTGTGTTCCTCTCCGCAGATGCTGCCAGACCTGCTGAGTTTTTCGAGGTATTTTGATTTTTGTTTTGGATTTCCAGCATCTGCAGTTTTTTGCTTTTATGTCAGAAATGGTTATTCAGTTCTGTATTAATCTGATCCTGAAGTTCTGTTTCTCCTCCAGTATTGGCCATTAGTTAAAGATGCCATCATTGTCTGGAATTCTGTTTTGTTTTGGCATTTTAATATTGTCTTTAGCTCATCAGCTACTGAGCATCGAGTTTAAGCCATCCATGAAAAAGTCAATACACTAATTCAATAATTCATACACAACATTTACATTTCGAGAGATTTGCTTCAGTGGAAAGTATCAAGCTGTGTTCCTGCTAATGTAACTTTAATCAGATGCATTCATTCACTTCTCAGGTAGTCATAAGTCAATAATGACAACCATAGCTCCTCAGAAGCATTTATTCAATCTGATGTGTCACATGCTTCAGCTCAGTGTCCTGTTTCTGTTCCTTTCACTATTTATGAAAAAAAGCTGCGTGAAGTCACGCTTTGGAATTCTAAATTAAAAAGTCAACACCAAGGAACTGATTTTGCCAATGAATAGAATCGCTCACCTCTGACTTTTCGGCACCAGCCATGGTTTATACACTTATTTTAATTTTTTTTAACTCAAGCACATCCAGGCTGACACGCCTAGAGTGATACTTAGGGAGTGCAGCACTGTCACAGGCGTCCCCTTTCCGATGAAATGTTAAACCGGGGTCCCCTTTGCCCTCTTATTTTGAAAAAGATCTGAGGAGTTCTTCCTGACCAATATTTACCCCTCAACTTACATTTCTTGAGAGCTTGCTGTGCACAAATTGGCTTTCGCAATTCCTACATTACAACACTGGCTACACTTCAAATATACTTTATGACCATAAAGTGCTTTGAGGTGTCCTAAGGTTGTGAATATAAATACAAAGGCTGCATTTTACAGGAGAGTGTACTGATAGACTTGCTGGAAGTAAAGTTGGTCCCAAGCAGACTGATGTTAAACAAGGCTGCCCCACAGCCATAACACATTGGCAGCGGCCCTAAGGAGATGAAGGTCACACTTCCACTTCCCAGTGGGGAGGAAGTCCCGCCCTCGAGAGCTGCTGAGCAATCTGGCCGATCTGATTGGCCAGCAGCTCTAGCAGTCCCAGCAGTGCCAGAACTCAGTAGTGGGCATTGCTGGGACTGGGAGGTGACCCACGAAGATTCAGGATGGATCCAGGACCCAGGTAAATCCTGGGCTCTTTGGCAGTGAGGTACTGGGGACCCTAGAGCCTTGTGGGGGGCGGGGTGCACATTTTGGTGGCCAGACAGGAAGTGACAAAGGGGATGTAATATCTTGAAGGGGGTGCCTGCATTCACACAGCGCACCACCTCCCCACCACCTCTCCACCCACTCACTCCCTTCCCACTTTTTCACCATTGGTTTAAATATCGGCCTTCCCATTCCTGCCTGCCTGCTGATGCCAACTGCATTATGGCGTGGGCTGCATAATATTTGGGTCAATTGGTTTGTTAACAAGCTCAATTGCCAGTTAATTATTTTTAAAATAAGTAGCGGGTGGGCTGCTGATATTGGTGCCTGCCTGTCTATTGTTTTATGGGGACCAGGTCGGGGGTGGGCAGGCAGGTGGTGGGCTAGCCACCCTACATATTTTAGGTGCCCCTCCAGCCAATAACATGCCTGGTCGTGGGTAGGGTAGGGTAGGGGGCTGAAAATCCAGCCCCAAGTCTTTCTTTTAAATATTAGATTCAGTGATATGTAAATATGATCTACATTAAAGTGAAGATCAAAAACTCACTTCAGATTACAAAGGCCTTGCCCTTCTCACTTAAGTTGGCCCCTTTCTGACAATTTGTAACTTCTGGTGCATTTACCAACTGGATATAAATATTGCAATGTCTGGATCCCAGGGGAAGAACTGAAATTGGCTACTCAGAGATGTGTTAGGTTTTCTGAGGGCTGTCACCATAAAACATTCTCTTTATTTTATGTTGAATGAACAGTTTCCCAGATATTTGCCAGTCTTTACATGGAACAACTTCTCCGTTCACCATTTATAGCGAATTCATAAACTCGGTCTTTGGGTCGGATTTTCATGGTCGGAGGCAGGAATTGGGACATGGGACCAATCTCACTGCTGTGATCCTGTCTCCATTGACAGACCATTGGCAAGCAAGATCTTCCCAGAGTCCAGACCTTCAGTGGCCTGGAAGTGGTTCTGCAGTCTGTGGAAATAGAGGCAGGCTGAGTCCACAGTGGGTAGGTTAGAAAGCTTGTCCGCATTCCAAAAAACCTCAGCCTTGTGCTCCCAATGCAATTATCTATATGCAGCTGAACCTCCTGACTACTTTAAATACCACCTCACTCCCCTCACACCCCTGCCCTCAACCATTGACACCCTCGTCCTCGCCCCTTCATCCTCTCACCTCCACCCCTCACCTTTTTCACCTTCAATCCTTACCATATCATCCCCCTCAACTTTATCACCACATTCGCTCTCCCTCAACCCCACCCCCACCCATAACCCTCAGCCCCTCACCCATTATCCACTTCATGAACAGAGCTTATGTCTTATTATAACATTTGGAAGCCATTGAATAGCCCATAAACTCCCTGACTAAACAAATAGATTCTTCAAATTAGTTGTGTAAACAATGTTAGGCACTTGTAAAATAATTAGGCAGTTGGATTGCAGCTAACAGCTCATAAAACTCCCTGAGTAAACAGACTTCAGAGTTGTTATTTTGAGAGATATCTAGACTGAATACATAAAAGCAATGTGAAAAGATTAAACATTTACACTTGGTTATCATACGAGGCTGCTCTTTCAATCAGGTACAATATACTCTACCTTTTTATCCATTAGCTTAACTTTTTTAACTCATCCAAAGGCTTTTCCAGATTTATAATGGTGACATTTTACTTGAAAACTTGCCAATTGACAGAAGTAACAATCTGGTAAACATATTGTTTAAGGGGTAGTTTCATCTTCCAATTACAGCACTCTCATAACTCATCTTACTGAACACAGATACAGCTTATGCTACAGTGATTCATGACGAACTGTAAAAGAGGCAAAAACAATCCATGGTTCACGCTTCCACACAGCTGGTGTAAAACCGAACAGCTGCTAAAATCTGGCTGCCTCCTTGAAAATTGAAAAAATCCTACCTGGGGTGAGCTCTTAATGAATCCACAATGCTGTTGGTTGCCTCCTTCACAGGAGCGGGCAGTTTCTGGGGCCCTCTCCCTCCCCCACCCTTCTGAAAATGGCTGAGGGTGGAAATGGAGATAGGAATTTCGCCTGCCACATTGGGACATTTATTTTTCTGGACCCACTTCCATTTGGTCCTGAATATCTGGATCATTTAATTTGTGTAATGATTTTACTACCAATAGTAAGTAGAGGAAATATTTTTCCCTGTGTGCAGAATTCCACGGTAAAGTATGTTAGTGGGAAAATGATTTAATTCTGCTCTTTCTGTCAGTTCAGAAAGTTGACATTAGTGCAGTGTTAAAGGCCACACTTCAAAACTAGGCTAAATGTCTAGAGTTCAGAAACTGCAGCACCTAGTGATTATCATGAAGATTTCAATTTATTTAATGCTGACATTGGAGATTGGAGAATAGAGGGAACCAATTGCAGCTTGTGGTTTACCTGAGCTTGAAACATGCCAGCCTTCTAACCATAATAAAGGAAGCAACATATTGTCCTGCACAGTTATGAGACAAGTCTTGCAGCTCCTGTTGCTAATAGCTCAGCTGTCGACCAGAGGGGTTGAGAATTCACAAAATGGCGGTATGATTAGAGCCCTGCTCTGCTCATAAATGTCAGAATGCAACACCCATTTCTTTACATTTACAGTGGCAGAATATTTTGTAGTTTCAATCCTCAAAAACCAACCTTTAATGCTGGACAGCACATTACTCACTCGAACATATCACCCTTATATTATTGAAGCTGTTTTAAAGTATTTATCATTGAAGATCATAACCTTCAGTTTTGTCAAATTGTCTCTGGCCTTACATATGTGGAATGTGTCATCAGAGGGGCAGAGAACATAAGAACATATAAGGACATTATAGGAGCAGGAGTAGGCCATTCGGTCCCTCAAGCCTGCTCCCCATTCAATAAGATCATGGCTGATTTGCCCCAGGCCTCAACTCCTCTTTTGTGTCAGCTCCTCATAGCCTTAAATTCTCCGATATTTCAAAAATCTATCTACCTCCTCTTTAAATACTTTCAGTGATCTAGCCTCCACAACTCACTGGGGTAAAGAATTCCAGACATTCACTGCCCTTTGAGAGAAGAAATTCCTTTGCATCTCAGTTTTAAATGAGTGTCCCCTTATTCTGTAACTGTCACCCTTAGTTCGAGACTCCCCCTCTAGTGGAAACATTTTCTCAACATCTACCCTGTCAAGCCCCCTCAGAATCTTGTACTTTTCAATAAGATCACCCCTCATTCTTCTAAACACTAATGAATACAGGTCTAATCTTTTTAGCTGTTCTTGGTAAAAGTGTCCAATCTGGACTGGGTTAAGCAGAAAGGCTACAGGTGAATGTAGATTTCTCACTTGCTTGAATTGAAGAATTATAGCAGAATGGTAATCCAAATTTAAAAATTGCATCAGGAATCAATAGAATAACTTTTCAAAGAAAATGGGGAAAGAGTCATTCGAGTTTTAAAAATCCAACTAATCTGCTGTTGACTGTGTCTCCATTAGATGATGGCTGCAGGGAGATGAGATGCTCCAAGGGTTGCTACTGGTGAGTCAATAGACTGCGACAGCTAGTTGCACACTGTGAAGCCTATGCCATGCTCAAGGTGATCCATGCCAGTGGAAGGTGTAATTAGCCTCACGAATGGAGCCAATGTCAGCTAATCTGGTTTCTTGTAGATTACCAAACTTGTGTAGCTCACTGTCAATAGGGCCATCTTGCGTGCACTTGCTGTGGAATGTAGGTCATTATTCATAGTCCTCACGTTCCAGATTTCAAACCAGAAGGTTACCTTGCTTTGTTTACGGTGTAACCGAGGCATAGTTTTAGGAGGTGCGGACTTACCCAGCACCTGTTCCTTGCTTCTTGACCTCGCTGACTGGTATCCAGAGGAAAGATGAAAAAACACACTCCAGGGGCTTAGTCGGTTGCAGGAGTTGCTGGAGGGTGATAGCTTGAGGGAAAGACCAACTGCCTACTGGAACTCCGCTCCAGATTTTGTGCTGGGTTTACTCACTTAGGCAGTAACTCGCGTTGTTGTTGTTAATGTTGAAAGGCACCAACCGGCAGGGCCCAGATCACCGCAGATGTAGATGTGATCCTGTCCACCAAGTGTGCCATTCCTTGGCCCCTCTCAAGGCACCTAACCCCTCACCTCTGGCGCCAGCTGTCAAAACCCAGTTTAGCCACTCCTCCTCGAGAGAGCCCCCAGTTCAGCAAATTAAGTTGTTAAATTAAACCCCCTAACTAGACCACCACCACAGCAATTTAACTCGCTTGGTAAAGTGCACACCTTAATATTAAACCCCCTCAGTAAGCCCCCACCACGGCTTAACAACCCCGCTTAAGGGCTCCCACCATGGCACTAAAAATAAAGTAGGCTCTGACCTATAGGAGATGCATGATGCAAAAATCACCACCCGATACAAAAACAAAGGGCGGAAACGTCTGGTCCCATTGGTGGCGAGCATCATGGCGGGTGTGAGTGGACCATATGGCAAGAAGACCAAAAATCGGCTTTATCCCATCATGAAGCCAGTTTGTGATTGTCCATTCCACCCATCAATGGCAGGTCAAGTTCCCTGCTGCCCCACATCAGGAACCTAATTTTAATACTTTAGCATCTCATGAAAAGCCCTGCTCACCGGAATCATCCCGACACACTGGATCATCCGGGCACATCAATGTGATCACAGACCGATGTGTTTCACAGCTGGACATAAGCAAGGTGTACCTGGTGAGCTACACTTCACTCGGGACTTCGAGGTCTGTTTGCCTACCTTGCTTCGGGCAGCACTCATGGTCATCAGCGTCAGGCTTCACAGGCAGAAACACATCACTTTTAGGGGGGCTCATGGGCAGGTCTCTACCTACCAGACCAGCCACAAGGCAGGGGTGGCCTTTCAACAGCTGCAGGGTTAGGGCTTGCTTGGGGAAGGGGGAGAAGCGGCCTCAGGCAAGGGAAGAAGTTGTAAGGCGTGGGCTGTACAGGGGAAGGGGGTATATTCCAAGGTGTGTGTGGATGCACGTTGATCTGTGCAAGTGGCCTCAAGATGGTAAAGGCTGAGGAGGCAGTCTCCAGAGGAGATAGGCCAGATGGACATGTGAGGGTATGTGTGTGAGTGTCCCTTGAGCTGGCAGTGAGTGACAGATGCCAGTGAATGTGTGATGGGCTCATCAGTCTGTGAGTTTAGAGTGATGAGATGGTTGCCTTACCCTGGTGGCACAGATGAGATCATCATCCTCTTTCTGCACAGGATGGCCAACCTCTTCTGTGCAGCTTTGGCACCGATCAACACTGCCGCTGCCTCCCAAGCCGGAGTGATGAGATTGCTGGACCTCCTGTGGCCAGAGAGGGGTGGAGAACATCACGACGGGCCTCCAAAAGGCAATTCAGTGATGGGTCGCTGAGACTTGCTTGTCTTTCACTGGAGCAGTCCTGGGCTGCAAGCACTGAGAACTGTGTGTGCGTCTGCAGTTTAGACATAGCACCCAGCGTGAGGAGACAGTGAGGTAACAACATGGCTGGTGATTCAGAGGCTGCCCGCCAACCAGATGGTGCATTTCCTGTGGCTGTATAATTAATGAAGTGGGAAGTGGACGATATGGCACGAAAACCTGCCGTTGCAGCCAGCGGGTAAAGCGCCATTTTACACACCCGCTTCCGCACTTAGCGTAAATCCAGGACGATTCCACCCAAAGGCAACAGAGGAGATAACAACGACAGGGACATCTTACTCCTAGTATCATGGGCAAGGCCTTTGTTAGGGTCCTACTTTAAAGACCCTATTTACTTGCAGGGTGAGTGTACCGGAAGCACAGTGCAGTTTCTGTGCCAACAGAACCTACTGTGGATAGTATCTTCGCCGTATACCAGCTACAAGGGAAGTGTAGGGAACAGGGTACACCTCTTTGCCTCACTTTTGTAGATCTCACTAAGCATTTGGCACCATCAGCAGAGCAGGACTCTACAAGACGTTGGGGAAAATTGGCTGCCTGTCAACGCTTCTTTGTCTTCTCTGTTCTTTCCATTACATCATGCGCTGCACTATACAGTTTGATGGCTCCACTTCAAACAGCTTTGGATTGAAGAATGGTGTGAAACAGGGGCTGTGCCCTCGCCCCCATTCTGTTTGGCATCTTTTTCTCCATGACCCTGACCTTTGCCTTCCCTGCAGATATGAAGGGGTCTACTTGCACACTAGGTCAGACAGCAAGCTCTCCAACATATCAAGACTGCAGTGGAGTCAAAAACACATCGAGTCCTGATCAGGGAGCTCCTCCATACTGATGATGCTGCTGTCGTCCCCCACACTGAAACTTGGCTACAAAGACACACGGATTGTGTCTCCTGTGCCAACAGCTTGTTCTCCCTGACAATAAGCGTCAAGACAACTGTGGTCATGGGACAAGGCATTGCATCTCTGCCCCGATCACACTGAATAACATCCCACTGCAAGTGGTTAGAAAATTCTGCTACCTTGGGTTCACAGTGACAGACAATCTGTCCTTTGATGTAGAACTTGACAGCGCATCGGGAAAGCAGCTGCGCCCCTGTGGCCAACTCACAAAACGCACCTGGAATAACATCAAGCTTTGGACCAGGCTGATGGTTTCAAAGACCTGCGTTCTGATCTATGCTGCGTTTTGCTGTATGGCTGTGAAAACTGGGCACCTTGCAGCTATCAAGTAAAGAATCACAACAATTCCCCTCTTCCCTGTCTGTGAGCATTATGTGTATATCCTGACAGGACAGAATGACGAATGCAGTAGTCTTCTCAAAGGCAGAGGCACCAAGTTTGTTAGCGCTCATCAAGCAGAGGCGGCTTCGTTGGCTCGGGCACATCCACAGGATGGAAGACAGTCGCATACCCAAGGACTTTCTGTATGGTGAGGAATCTGGAGCCAGACAACCAGTAGGATGCCCAATGCTCCATTTCAAGCGTGTTTGCAAGCATCACGTGAAGGTCCTAAACATTGATTGCCGCACTGGGAGTCTATAACCGATGACAGAGGAAGATGACAATACCTCCTGTGGGCTGGCGTGTACCACCACGATGACCAGTAGCTTGGCAATAAACGCCAAAGCCGAAAATAACAACCCACAGCGACACTTTAGCTTCACATGTGGCACTTGTGGCAGAACCTGCCTCTCAAAAACAACTTCTTCAGCCATCAGCCAAGGTGCACCATATGAAGACACTCCATCTGAAATGGATTGTTTGCTGAGTGGCAACCATCACTTGTAGATGGAAGAATGCTGAAAAATCTGTTTTTGTGACATGACTAGCCTTTTTTTCTGGTATCAATCCATCAATTCAGTGCTGGTAACAGTTTGAATGGAGAAAGAGATGCAGGGCATCCGAGACACAGAAGCAGTGGAAGAAGTAGCAGATGAAAAATGTTCTTCATTCATTTCTGATGCTGATGCTGCAGAAATTGATGAAGAAGGTGACACATATATTGATAGAACCGGTCATGAGTGAAAAAGCACTCACCATCAGTGCAATGGTGCAGTGAGGAGTGTTCTAGGAAAAAACCATGCTTGACAAGCAGCAGCAGGAACAGCAACCCCTCTGTAATACTTCTGAACTCTTCTTCCCACATGACAAACTTGTTAAAGATACTCAAACAAATCCCTCAACTGTCTCGCGCCTCCCCATCACTGTAATCTTCTCCAGTTCCACAACCCTGAGATATCTGCGGTGGTCTAATTCTAGCCTTTTGAGCAATTTTAATTGCTCCAACACTGGTGGCCATGGCTTCAGTGGTCTAGGCTCCAAGCTCTGGAATTCCCTCCTCTCCACCTCTCTGCATCACTTTCTTCCTTTAAAACATTCCTTAAAACCTACACCTTTGACCAAGCCTTTGGTCATCTGACCAACCATCTCTTTATGTGGCTTGGTGTCATATCTTGTTTCTTAATGCTCTTGCAAAGAGCTCTTGGATGCTTTATTTACATTAAAGATGCAATATAGATATAAGTTGTTGTTGGTGAAAAAGCTAAACATCATTATGACTCCACTCGTTGCTTAGAGACAGTGGGCTTCATTACTTCCTTTATTTTTCCCAGTAGAATGCTCCTGACTCCTGAGATCAACAGAGCGTTAATCCAAGTTGAAAAAATTGTGCCAGGGACAGGTTTCCATAGAGAATGGGGAAAGGGGATTTGGTTTTAAAGGTCTACCTATCAGCATATGCATTAAGAGACACACTCTTAGTCCAGCTAAATATTTAATCTAAATATAAAAGGGACAATAGTTCATTTTTAATTGAAAATTAAAGGTAAATTTTAAGGATTCACATAAATGCTAAATTTAAGCCACTGAACACATGGACCAAGGCCAAGTAGGACACAACCCAGTGCTTTCTAATTCAGCGATTAGAACTGCAGTCCTAGGAACCCATGCACAAGCTGTTTCCAAGACTTCACACATTATGCAAATTAGGAGGCCTCCTTCTAATGTGCTCCAGGTGCACAAGCCCATTTAGAATGGGCACTGAAGTATGGGTCCTGTTGAAGAATTGTTTTTTTACCTGCCAAGCTATCTCAGCCAATGCTCTTTTGCCACATTGTGTTGCCAATTGCCCCAGTCTATCCCTGCCTAGGAAAAACCTTTAATGCCTTGGGGGTCACTTTGAATTTGTGCCATACTGCAACAAACTCCCAACCTCTTGTCATCTAGAAGGACAAGGGCAGCAGCACTAGGGAACACCACCACCTGCAAGTTTCCCTCCAAGCCACACACCATCCCGACTTGGAAATATATCACAGCTTCTTCACTGTCACTGGGTCAAAATCCTGGAACTCTCTCCCTAACAGCACTGTGGGTGTACCTACACCACATGGACTGCAGCGGGTTCAAGAAGACAGCTCACCACCACCTTCTCAAGGGCAATTAAGGATGGGCAATAAATGCTAGCCTAGCTAGTGGTGGCCACATCCCACGAACAAATTTTAAAAAATGATAGTTCCATCTCTCCTGATATTTATTTACATTGAGTTTAGTGGAAAACAAGGTGCCAATTTGCTATCGTTCATTCTACTCCCTTATACAAGCTCATAATTATCCTCTCTATGGGTAGGCAGAGGCCTTTCATTGATTTTTGGCATTTTTAAATTTGTTTCTGGCCCTGGCACTCCCCGTGTGGCATCTGACTTGCATTGCACGTATCAGAACGATACTTAAGTAAGCTGACCATGTTTGTACCAGGCAAGGTCAGTTCATTTGCACAGTTGTACATACAGTACACATTGGGCATGTTTTAGTGTTACAGTGCTGGGACTATACTTCATTCTACCCCTATGTTTACTATGGGCAACATTCTCTCCAGTCCTATGGACAGGCGGCACACATCTCTCATCAGGTGATATATTCCTTGGAGTCTAGGGCATGATTGACGGCACTCATATGGCCATTTCCTATTAACAAATAGCCTAAATGTACAAAAAACACTTCCAATCAATTAACATCCAGCTTTTATCTTCCTATTTGATGCTAATGCCTATTAGCCAAGGTCAAGAGCAAGATTAACATTAAACCTAACAGCCAGAGAAAGCAAGAAAGTGTTTAATTTAACCCTTCTTCACATCACCAATCTTGGCTGAATTCAGCTAACCAGGGTCTTCTGATGTTTAGGGATAAAAGCACATCCTATGTGGCACATCTCATGTCTTGGTCCGCCAACAAAACTATCACTCTTTGTTGTCCAAATCTACTGCCTATTTCATAATTTTATTACACAGGGAAAAGTTCTCTTGCAGTAGGACAAAGAGAAGGCCCATGGACAACCAAAAGCAGAGCTGGGGATAAGGAAGAGGAGGAGAAGCGTGTGAACCTTGAGCTGCAGCCAGGAATTTGTTGTGAGGAACATTTCCTTCTATCTGTGAATGCATGTAGCCATTGACAGCTCTCGCACATCTTTCTGTCTGTCTGCTGAGCATTATTTTGTTGCTGTTTCACTGCATCAGCCTTGCGACCTTTCTCTTGACTTAACTGAAGGCTAGCCATTTGGCTAGTAAGTGTTGTCATCTGTTTACCTGTGGCTTCGTGCTCTGGCAGTGTCAACATCTGTGATATTGTGAGCTTGTCCTTTCCAATAAGAGCCTGCCACCCCCCCCCCCCCCCCCCCCCCCCCCCCCCCCCCCCCACCAGCTTGAAGCCAGGGCCTACTTAGCCCCAATCGGCAAGAGAACAAGCGCAGGACAGAGACAGCACAGAGCCGTGACAGCTCCTCCCTGACAGCTAGTAGCCTCAGCAACTGGGGAGGAGCAAATGAGGATTTGCTAATAGTTCCTGGTGTGGCAGTGCCCATGTCATGTGCAGCCATTGAATTGTCAACTTCAGTATTAACGTGCTTACTTTCAGACCCGAAGGCTTCAGCTTTAAGATATCTCGAACATTGCCCAGTTCCAACTGCCTTACTTTGGCAGATCCGAGCAGCTCTTGGTCAAGTTCAGAGAGCATTAGGTAAAGGAACAGTCAGGGAGAGAAAAACTGGCATCCAGCTTATTTCACTCGAATCACACTTTCTGCTGACTGGGGCCTGTCTGACTGTCTGGCTGATGATGGATATCAGGTGGTGACCAGGTGTACGAAGGAGAGAGGGAAGAGAAAACAGCTCTCTTTTATTATTAATGTAACGTTAGTTTGGCTTCACAAATTAGTTTAAATAATTCACTTTTAGGTTTGGTCTTGAATTCTGCATGAAAACAATTACATTCCAACATCTATTGTGTATGATACTTGCTCTTTGTGTGCACGTAGGTGCTGTGAAAATGTGTTTTTCATTATAAGGTGCTTTTCCTTATATGTCAAATGTGCAATTCCCATGCATGTGTTATATTGTTCTATTGTTCCAATATGATTTAGGAAGTATATGTTCATGCACATGTATATATAAGTATCCAGAGTGCCTCATCACTCACTGCTGCACTAGTCAGTTTATTGAGCTAGCAATGTATCAGTCTGACGATGTAACCTGAGAAATACATTTGACGAAGCTCCAGCATTTGAGCTTAAAAGTGTGATTATTTCAAACTTCTAGGGACCAAAAGACATAACGTGTTGGCAGCAGGTGACAGTGAGTAAAACACAAACATTATAAACAAAATAAATCCTGCATTAGACTGAGGAAAAATTAACCCGCATTATTGCCAGAGAGAGAAAAAAAAAATGAAGTGGCCTCTGCCACAGCAATGAATGCACAGCTCCCACTCAGGATGAACTGGGAACTTGATGATATTGTGAAGGCATTTGAGAAGTTTAAACAAAAGTGCAATTTGATATTTAATAACTTTCTAAAAGGTACTAGGGAAGAGGAAAGCACCAGCCATATCCTTTAATGGGAGGAGAGAATGCTCTAATAGCTGGGAGATGAGTAAGGACAACAGGAAAAGCCCAGACAAAATTTTAGAGAAATTCAACACACATCTCCAGCCAAAGTCAAACCATTGGATCCAACAATATGAATTTCAAAGCTTGAGGCAGGAACCAGGTGGGCCTGCTGACAATTTCTTAATAAGATTGAGAAATTAAGCCAGCAAGTGCAAATTCAAAGGAATGGATGAAAGGCTGGTAGTTCAGCTCATTTGAGGCTCAGCACATGATGATGTAAAAAATCCCTGATTGGAAAGGACAAGCTCACAATATTGCAGGCTATTGACACTGCGAGAGCATGAAACCACAAGTGGACAGAAGAAAACACTTATTAGCCAAATGGCTAGCCTTCAGTTAAGTCAAGGGAAAGAAAGAAAGGTTGATTCAGTGAAACAGCTAGAAAATAATGTTTACCAGTGTTACAACTGGTCCCCAGGCAAGCTTCCCCCAATTTGTTATGATCCTGGACGAGGTACCCCAGATTGTTATGCCCCTGGGCGAGGAGGAATGAACTGACTCCTTACTTTATTTAACCCACTCAGTTGGTTGCAACAAGATTAATTTAAAAAGGATCCCTTCCCTCATGAATAATTTTTTCCCAGTCCAAATGTATTTATGTTTTAAAAGGAGCCAATTTAACCAGGCTGCCTTGAGTCAAAGAAAGAGTGTGTTTATTAGTTAATAAACATGAGAAAAATAATAAAAACGCAACACACATACACACAGATTAAAAATGAAAAATTGAGTCCAAAAATAAAAGTTGAAAAGATATACGAATAAGCCCTTTGGCTTATCCGTGAGGAGTAAATGGTAAAACGTTGTGGCCATTAATTTGGGGTGATTCCAGTCGTGTTGACTTTGGCAGTTGAGTAGTTGGTTTGGAGATTCCTGGTTCTGCAGGTCAGCTGAAAGGAATTGCCCCATTTCCTTTTCGACTGTGCCTTTGCTGACTTGTGACCTGCTTCCAGCAATCAGAGAAAGAGTTTTTTACCTGCAAGTACAGGGATGACCAGTTGGTGTTCTTCAGTTGTGACCTTCAAAGCACAAATATACCAGAACAGGACACCAGACTAGCACACGGAACTGGGGTTGCAGTTGGCTTTTTAAAACCCCTTTCCTTAGATATTTCTGGAAGGGAAAAAACAAATAGTTTTTCGCCCAGATCTGTTTTCTTTTCAACTCAGTTCATGTCACAGTCTGGGATATAACTCAACAGGAGGTGGTTCTGGCTGAGATGGTAATCATTTTCCATTATCTCCGCAACCACAGGAGATGACATTTCAGTGTGCATTTTATCTTTTCATTTGAAGTGCCTCTGTCTGGTGCGACATTCCTTTCTCTCTGTATTAGTTGGTCAAGTAATCCACAAAGGGATTTTCCAGCTTGTGGTTACCTTACAGTCTCAGACAGCTTTTGCTTGTATGTCCTTTTTAAAAAAAACACACGTCTTGCTCAAAAGTTCAATATGTCCATAAGTAATTCAGGGATAGGACCTGTGGTCATGACACCAGACAGAGAGAAAGATGTGCAAGGGCCATGGATGACTACATGTGTTCACAGACAGAAGGAAATGTCTTGCATAGCAAATTTTCTTGAGGGCTTCTTTTAGAGTTTTGGGGTGACTTTTTGGATTTCAGGGCCTCTTTTTCATCTTCACATGAGGAATTTGGGATAGTGTTCTTCCTTAGTTCCTTGGGGCAGAATTTTGCCTTTGGCGTGTGGGATTAGCAGGGGCAGTCGGGAAGCCGACAGCCACCCATGATCAACAGCGCACTGTGATTTCATGCTGGCAGGTCAATTAAGGTCCGCCCAGTGTGATACGTGAGCGGCAGCGTTGAGCTCTGCCTGTGGGGGCGGGGGGCAGGAGGACGAGCAAGCCGAGCACAAACTTTGCACATGCGCATGAGAGAGCGCTGAATAATCTCCCTGTCACATGAGCAGGGACATGTTGTTAACTAAAAAGTAAAGTTTTTATTTTATTTGTATTTGCTTTTGAAAACCTCACCCCGCCTGTGGATAGGGTTTCCAAAAAAACGCAAAGGCCGCTTGGCCTTTTCACCTGCCCGTCAACCATTAGGTTGAACAGGCATTGAAAAGTTAATATCAATTGATAACTTAATGGCCTTAATAGGCCCTTTAATTGTTGGTGGGCACATTGCCGGTTCCGGTGCGTGCCTGCCGACTGAACTATTGCGTGACTGTGCGTTGATGTCAGCACGCTTGGCCGGCGTCACTGCCGTCATTTCACGCTCGGTCGGGTCAAGTGTGCATCCACCCGCCGAGCTAAAGCTTCTGGCCTTGGTATTTTCGTTTTTGGATTCTAAATACAATCCCCAATTTACAATAATAAACTAAGATCAGATTCATCTCAAATTCTAACTTTTTGATGCAATGAAACAGATATCACAGGGCTATAGAGAAAAAGTTTGGGTGTAAATCTACAGAAAATGTTTAACATAAGGAATGAAATTCAATGTTGTAATCGAATGAAGAATTTCAACTGTAAGCCAATTAAGCTTCACTGACAACTTTGAAGAGTGTTTCCTCACTGTGGAGGATAAATAACATCTTTGCAACTCAGTGATGGTTTATGATACCTTCTTAGAAATATCAGTTCATAGTACCAACTTACTGAACAGAATTCAATAACACAGAACCACAGGATAATGCTGTACCAGCTTTCCCCACCACCGAAATGGGTGGGACACACACCCACACACACCCACCCACACACACACATACACATACACACTCAAACACACACACAGCCTGAGCTACTGTCCACCAGTGCCAGCGAAACCCACCCAGTTGAAACCAGGCCTGGATGCAGTAAGAGGAGGATCCCCCAGGATCTGGAGCCAGGGCCTCATGTACCTCCACCGGCAGAAGAGCAAGCACAGGACAGAGACAGCGTAGAGTCTGCAGTGGCTCCTCCCTGACAGGCAGTGACCTCGGCAACTGGTACCTGCTAAGGCCAATGCCAAGACCCAGTCCTCCACAGCCGGTCTCCAGTTCCCTATCGGCCACATCCACCAGATACTGCGGAAGGGCCACCATGCCAAGTGTGTCGAGGCCAGAGGCCCCACCTACCTGACTGCTATTGAGATCCTGGAGCTGACTGGCAAAACTGCCCAGGACAAGTAGACCCAAGTCATCCCTGCCATCTCCAGCTCACCATCCGCAACAACGAGGAGCTCAACAAACTGCTGGGAGGGCCCACCATAGCCCAGGGTGGGGTCCTGCCCAATATCCAGGCGGTGCTGCTGCCCAAGAAAATTGGATATGCCGACAAGGTTAAAGGACAAGACCAGAAAAAAGAAGAATGTAAGGGAGGGGACTTGTGGTTGGAGGAGCTGGACTAGCAAAATGGGAAAGACAGAGTCCCTGATTGGAGTAGCAGCTCCTCACAGATTCTGTTCCTCCATGTTTGCTGCTCCTCCAATCAAAACGCATGGGAGCAACATTTCTTGAATATTTTTCTCCTGTCATTGAATTCTTGAGGGAGTTTCCTGGGTGAATTCACCTGCCGTCCTTGTGTAGATTGAACTCTGCCGCATATAGATCAAATTGCAGAGCTTGTGGAAAGCCCAGTCACTGGAACAAGATGTACAGAACAAAGAAAGAAGATGGTAAAGGAATTACCAGAGACAGATTAACAGGCAAATGAGCAAGAAAAGAAATAGTCACTTGGTAGTATAAAACTTGAGTATTGCTGGAAAAAGAGTCATACAGGAGCCTTTTGTCTTCAACTCATGAGGACAGACTCAAGAATACCAAATTTCAAAGGGAGCAACAATTTATACTGCATGAGCAAAGGGTGCTGATTGGTTGTCAAGTCAGCTCTGATTGGTTGAGGTGTTGCTCTGCAGAATGCACCAGGGAGCTATTGTCCCCTACGCTTTTGTTTAATTCAAAAAGGCACAATGTGTTTTTTTTGTCTTTGTCCTGATGAGTGCAAGATGAAAAGCTCTGAAAGAAAAGAAACCAATACATCTTTAACCCTGAAAGATGATGATAAGTTTGAGGGTACAATAGACATTGGACCATGTAACTGTGTGAAATGTCTCGATGTGGCAGTTCCTCAGAGGAAAGAAATTCACACAACTACCAGAGCACAGAAGTAACATCATCCCGCTCAGACTATAGCAGATGATTGTTCCTTAAAATATGAAAGAAAATGGGTACTAAAAGAAAGATGCTCTGATACCGAGGAGCATCATGCTAACAGCATATAGTGGAACTGAGGTTTGAGAGATAAGAACAAGCAAAATCTGAGAGACATACAAAGGAAAAGATGTGAACTTCTTGTTCTATGTCACTGAAGGAAATAGTTCTGCTATCCTCATTGAGCAGTAGCAAAGAGCTGTAGCTGATCTCTGTAAACCATGAAATGAAGGAGATGTCACTGAGGATTGAAGGTTGTACATTGAAAAGCATCCTCTTTTAGAAGCAAGGATGATCCAGGCCAAATGCTTTGATGAGATGGTTGGATGCTTTGAAGATTTTGTACACCACATCACCATTGATCCAGTGAAGAAACCAATGATTCATACCCCACATAAAGTACCAATAGAACTGAAAGGAAAGCTTAAAAGAAAGCTCCAAGGGATAGAAGAAAAGAAAATGATTGCCCGAGTCATAGATCCCAAAGATCTTAATTAAGCAATAAAGAGGAATCATGCCTCTATTCCAACACTGGAAGGTTCAGGGCAACATTAGCAGGGGAAAAAGGTCTTCAGCAAACTTGGTGCCAGGAATGGATGCTGAACATGAAGCTTGATGAGGAATCTTAACTCGTTTGACAGCATCTTCCAAACCCGCGATCTCTGCTACCTAGAAGAACAAGGGCACAGGTGTATAGGAACATCAGCACCCGCAAATTCCCCTCCAAGTCATACACCATCCTGACTTCAAAAATATTGCTGTTCCCTCGCTGTCATTGGGACAAAATCCTAGAATTCACACCCCCCCCACCCCACCCACCAACAGCACTGTGGGTGCACCTACACCAGCAGTTAAAGAATGCGGCTCACCACCACTTGCTTATAAGAAATCAGGAAATCAGGACTGGGAAATACATGTTGGCCTTTCCAGCTATTTTCACATTCCATTAATGAATTACAAAGAAAAAGGTGGGGAGTTCCAGGATCTTAACCCAGCCATGATGAAGGAACTGTGATATTTTTCCAAGTTAGGATGGTGATATTTAGCTACAAGAATTATTTGTTTGAATATTTCTCCTTCTTTATCAATGTTTACCTTATTGTATAAGCAAGATGCCGCAAAGGTTGCGAGGAGCAGAAAATGAAATCGAAACACATCTGAAAGCTCAATGTAATTTTTGGGTTCTTTATTTTTGTCATAGGCCATGAAACACAGAAGTTAAATTTTGGTAAACTGACTTCTCTGCCATCCATTGAATGATGTATGAAATTTTGGACGATGATAGAACATAAGTGTTGTCACAGCTGAATATAGTAAATGCAGCTTCTGAATCTTTGAACAGGTGTGCCATTATTATGACACAGCTGATGGTAAAGGCTGAGTTGCTCAAATCCCAGAAGGAAACTTGAAACAACTGTCATAACCCATTTTTGCACTTTGTATCTTTTGAGATGCAGGCTTTGAATTCAGTAGTAATAAGACCACAGAGTCTCAAGAGGTTTCATTATAAAACAAAATAAAACAATGATTAATTTATTTAATTAAGAAAACTTTTAAGTACATACATATGTCTACAAAATTATGACTATAATGATTACAAAAATCCCCTAATTAACCTGGCACTCAGTTACACCCCCATTAAGGCATGGATTTAAACAGACCCCTGGCAAAGCACAGCCTGGACAGTCACATTCAAAATGAATGCCTTTCAGCTCTGAGTCCTTGCAGACAGACTTAAGGCTTACAGACTAAGGCTTTCGATCTTTGAATCCCTCCTCCTTTTACCAGTAGCCTTCTCTGCCTTTCTACATATTTTCCTCTTTGAATGCAAATTCTCATTGTCACTAAGTTTTTTAAACTTTGAATCTTCTAACAATATAACCCTTTCATAATACCCACTAATAGGCTTTGAAAAAAATAAACACATTGATTCTGAGTTTCACCTGGTTAGGTGTAATATTTCATCCGCTCTTTTGAATTGTCTATTTAAAATGCAAATTGTGCCCTTTAAACCTCACCTTCTATTTCCCTACATTTATCCAATTACCATTTCAAACGTACTCCTTTTATATATGTCAAAGCCTCTAGACCAGCTGCCTTTTATCCAATTAAGACACACCCATATACACACACATAGACACTGTCACCCCCTAAACTCTATTTTAAAATAATTTCCAATAACAGTACAGACATTATTATGTCTTCTCGACAACATCAAGACCTGGGATTTTCCTTGGGTCACCTCGGTGTCTGTTGTAGATTTATTTATATAAATTGATTACCATAATTAGTTCACAACTCCATTGTTGTTCCATCCCAGAATGGTACGAATATATGAACAAGGAGCAGGAGTAGGCCATTCGAGCCTATTCTGCCATTTAATAAGATCATGACTGATCTGAAGGCAACCTCAAATCTGCATCCCACCTATCCCCGCTAACCTATCACCCCCTTGCCTATCAAGAATCTATCCATCTCTGCCTTAAAAATGTTCTCCAGCCCTATGGGGCTGCCCTTGATTAGTTCCAGTTTAACTATCCAGTACCCAGAGAATCTTCTGCAATATCTTCTCTTCCTGATAATGTTCTATTAACTTTGGACTCCCCCAAGATTCCATCCTTCATTCAGTCTCTTCTTTTCTATAGCCCCTCAGCAACATTGTCCAAAAGCATGACATCAGGTTCCATGTACTCTGACAACACTCAGCTCTATCTCATTATCCCCATCCCGACTCTCTCATGCCTCGGCGTTGTCAACATTCTTGCCTGACATCTAGTCCTGACATACTGCACTTTTCTCCAATGAAACATTAGGAAGACTGAAGCAATTATCTTCAGCGCTGGCCACAATCTTCACACTGGATACTATCCCCCTCTCGCCCATAGCCTCCAGTTGAACCACGCTCCACAAATTTGAGCTCATTCAAACCCACACCTGAATTGAAATCAAGTCTCACTCACTCATCGCCCTATACTTGTTAACTTGCAACAGTTCCCTGTACCAACACATTTACTTTAGTTATTCTCATTATCATTTTCAAATCCCTCCATGACCACACACTTCCCTATTTCTGTAACCTCCTCCAGTCCTACAACCCTCTGAAACCTCAGCTTTCCTCCCACGCTGGCTTCTGGCATCACTGTCTCCCTTTATCTCCCCACTATTGAGGGTTGTTCCTTCAGCCATTTAGGCCCTGTGCTCTAAAATTCCCTTACTAAACTGCCCCACCTCCCTACCTCTCTCTCTCTCTCTCTTTCTTTATGACCCTCTGTAAAACTTACCTGTTTGATCAACCTGGCCTTGCATCTCCTTCTTTGGGACTGGGTTATACACTGAGGTTGGGCTCCCCACAGCCCAGTGTAAATTCCAGGAGCCTCCGCTTAGCTGACTCACCCTGCTTTAGTCTTGCAGGCAATGGCCCTTTAATTAGTATGAGGCAGGACTATCCATCCCCCTCCAGGAGGAGATCCCACCTCATAGAGCTGTCGGTCAATTGGAGGCCAGCAGCTCTGTGTCACACCAGGATCAGTGGCCACTGCCAGTAGTGCAGGAGGCCGGGTAAGTCTGAGACTTCTCTGACGCTGGGTTAGCTGGCCTTGGCGAGGGGTCTGGAGGAGGACGTATTGGACAGGTTGGGGGGAGGGTGGACAAGGGGAGGCAAAACTGTTGTGGGGGAACATCTGATTGGCACAGAGACCCGGAAAGGAGGCACGCCCCAACTTTCACTGTCCAGGGGTAAACCTGCCAGGCCACAGGCTGGGTGGAGGCCCCTCCCACTATGCCTTAAACTAGAGAGGTGGTGGGAAGAGGCCCTTAATTCGGCATTAATTACCCATATAAGGGCCTCAGTTGAGCCTCAGGTGAGCACTGCACCCAATGCCTCGCCTACCACCTGAAAAATTGTGGCAACAGTGGGCAGTAACACAACGGCATAATTTACGGGTTTACCTCCCTGTTTGCCGGCCTGCAGTGTCCTGTAAAATTCAGCCCCTTAACCTGGCATCAATTTTGTTTGATTATGCTCCTCTGAGAAGTGCTTTAGGACATTTTAATATGTTAAAAATGCTTTATCAATACAAGTTGCTGCCTGGTGATAGTTTTATAGTACTTTATTCACAAGAGCTGGCGCAGGTTCTTTGGTTGCTCAGTTGGTGGTAACTCTCATCTCTGAGATGGAAGGTTGTTGGATTCAAGCTTCCATTCCAATAAAGGAGCACATAATCTATGCTGGCACTTTGGAGGAGCGCTTCATTGTACTGCCATCTTTTGGTTAAATCATTAAACCAAGGCCCTGTGTGCACAATCAATGTTAGCATTTTGTTAATTGTATTGTTAAGGTTAAGGATAAACAGGTGTAGAATATTAATTGATTCAGGATCTTCAGCACGTATAGAGAGGGACTACTTTTAGTTTAGTTAGTTAGGTTTCTGTTGATGTTTTTGTCACCCCCTCTGATTATTATATTTCATTGATCACTTGTTCTATTTAAAAAACATATAAAGAGAGACTGCTGGGGCACTGAGTTGGTGAGTAGATAAGAGGTGGAGATATGTAATGCTTTATTTTGTGCATTAAGTGACAATCAAGAAAAGCATTTGCATTTAGTTTCATACTTCACCTTCTGCCTTGGGGTCCATTTATGATTCATTGATTTAAAAGGTCCGATTTTTTTTTTAAGAAGAGTGTGGAGTTCTGGTGTCCAAACTAACCCCTTAACCAACACCAGTAGAACAAAGTAACTGGTGTTCTCAGTGTTGATGTGGGAACTTGCAATGAGATTTCAAAAGTAATTATTCATAAAGTGCTTTGGGCTGTCCAGAAGATATACACAGCCCTTTATCAGTGTTTGTTTTCCTTACTTTTAAACTGTGCCATCAAACGCACGCAAACATATCCATGATGATCAAATAAGTTGGCATTTTTCTTTCACCAGGTGGTTCTCTAAACCAGGGAAATATGTATGATTGACCCATTCAACAAAACTGCAGCTTTGATGTCTCACAGACATCTGGAATCGAGCTCTCATTAAATGAAAACAAGTGATGCAAGTCCAATTATAATTGTGCTTGATTATATCCAGTAAACTCCTTCATTTCCAAAAATATGTTAAACTAGTCTTATTATGGTATTGTCAGAAAAACAATAAATGTTCAAATAGGCTTCGTTGGAACCACTATTAATGGTGAGCACTACACAATAAACCTTCAGCCATCCCCTAAATATTTAACTTATTCTGATGTACACATGTGGCACTGAGGTTATAAGGTCTGTGACCTAATTTGATTGACAGATTGTTCTGTCTGAGGATTTAGTAACGGGCAGCCTCTGAAGTGTAAACTGCAGAGGATCTGGCCAGTTTCATGCACATGTCTTTGCTGTGTGTTGTAGTGAAAGATCTAATGCAGTTTGACATTAAAAGCCTGGAGCAGATATTCAGTACCTGTCTTTGGAGCATGTTTAGGCTTATGAGATGCAGTAGCATAACGCATCAGATAGCATTAGCTTTTTTTTTGCCATGATTCTACAGTTCTGTCACAGATTAGCAACTTTCCTGCCAATTAAATTACTGAGTTACAATTGTAAGTTGATAGGAAAAGACCAACCTTCTAACCATGGGTCCAATTTTCATAATAAGCGGTTTTAAGATTTTTGACTTTTCTGCAGCTGTCTCTTGAAAGCATTTTTGATTTGTACATTTTTCAACCAGAGATTTCCAGAATCATTTCACTTTTCTGGGAAAAAAAATTGCAACTGTCTTTGCCTGTAACAAGAAATATCGTTATAATTACAGCACAATACTTACAATCTTTGATTTTAACACTTAATGGGATTGATTTAATGGAAGTCAGGTGTGGCGGTGGGGGGGGTTAAAATGGAGGGGGTGATTTACTCCCACCTGTCTTTCCCCCATTTTAAAGCATGGATGGATAGGACACCCATCCCCAAATCTCTTTAAATATCGGTCTGTGGTGATCTTGTTAGGGCATCATCTACCTAAGATCTGAGCAGGACAGTTGTGGTGGCTTCACTGTCAGGCTAAAATAGCCACAAACATGGGTCAGGGGCCAAGGGCCAAGAATTTAGGGGCAGAAGAGGTCTTGCAAAGTAAAACTTTTCAGATTTATTTTTATTGGGTTCTATGTAGGTCAGGTGGAGCAGGGCTTTCAACAAATAACGGCTTGTGTGAAAATATCTCACATCTTCTTGAACTCCTTAAAGTTATCCCTAAGCATTCATAAATACAGGCAACTCTGATGCAGAGTGGCTGCTGGACAATTTTAAAGGCAGTGGTGTGGTTGCCCTGAAGGTGTGGGGTTTCCCCCAGGATGGAGTTGCTACATCATTGAAAGGAACAATATAATTTGCGTTAGCGGACAATGATTGCTGATGCTTATGAAGAGCTGACTTAACCAGTGAATCACACGAGCAGGGTAGGTGTTATGGTAACCAAAGTAACTCTGACCTTAGCCTCTATAATATTGGTACATTCAAGGCCTCTGGGTAGATCATTTACTATTCTACCAGGAGACTGGTCATAGCAGTGGGGCTGAGGTATAAATAAAAGGAATAAACAAGTATGTTTTCAACCTTGTGATGACAATGAGTCTCACCCAACAGAAGTGAGTAATGGAAAATTGAGCACACTGCATGTGATTTTCTACCCAAAATCCAATCTCCTGAGCAATGCACCATGCTAGGAGCACAGAGTCCAAAAGTTACCCCTTCAAAGTAATTGTTAAAAGGGGGTATAAGTAGCTTTATTGCATTTTTATTTTACTGTGCTCAGTCTGCTCCTTCTCAAAAGGATCACATGGATTTAGACACATTTAGGAGTTAGTTATTCACACAATGCACATGCGGACAGTTCTTTCAGGCACACTGCAGGCGATGGGTTTTAAACATAGTGCAACATATGGCTTAACAGGTTATTAGTTTTGGGCCTACCAATTAATAGACATCCCACAGGGCCTTGCCTTCGGCCTCTTATATATTTTGTTTGCATCGTATCAGGCTGATTTCAATAGAATTCTGTGTTACAACATGTAGCTTTTGGTTCCCAGCGGGTTTTCCACAAGGCAGCAGCCTTAGTTCTTCTGAAATGTTCATGACTTTGGTGTAAACAAGACTGTGCTTTCCTTTATGCCTTACTGCTAACCTCTGCTCATTTCAGTGTTCAGTTTTCGTGCTATCATTATGCCTGGTTATTGAAGCCTATCCAGATTTTTAGGGAAGGAGGGAAACCCAATTGAGTGGATTGTAATCAGTTGGAAGTTAGTTATAAATATCCATCAATAGAAACAAAGAAACCCTATCACTACTTACAGGTCAGGAATTCCTAATTGGTTGCACTGTTTTTTCTAGCACCTAAGGAATTTTAAGTACAAATTACATTCGCTGCAAACTGAGCTTCCATCAACTTTTGTTCTTGTTTTTAAAAGAAACAACTGGATACATGTCAAGCCCACAAAACTGGTCAAGCTTCCCCCCAAATTGAATTAATTACCATTTTGAGTTTTTGCTAATTGCAGGCCTTTGAGGAATTTCTTAATATTAAGCTGCATTTTTTTGTTCATTTATGGGATGTGGGCATCACTGGCTAAGCCAATGTTTATTGCCAATCCCTAATTGTCCTTGAGAAGATGGTGGTGAGCTGCTTTCTTCAACTGCTGCAGTCCCTGTAGCGTAGGTACAACCACAGTGCTGTTAGGGATTTTGACCCAGTGACAGTGAAGGAACGGCGATATATTTCCAAGTCAGGATGGTTTGTGGTGTGTTGGTGTTCCAATGCATCTGCTGCCCTTGTCCATCTTGTGGTAGAGGTTGTAGATTTGGAAGATGCTGTTGAAGAAACCTCTGTGAATTGCTGCAGTGCATCTTGTAGATGGTACACACTGCTGTCACTGTGAGTCAGTGGTTGTGGAAGTGAATGTTTAAGGTAGTGGAGGGGGTGCCAATCAAGTGGGCTGCTTCATCCTGCATGGAGTTAAGCTTCATGAGTGTTGGAGCTGCACTCATCCAGGCAACTGGATAGGTTTCCATCACACCCCTGACTTGTGCCTTGTAGATAGTGGACATGCTTTGGGGAGTCAAGGAGGTGAGTTACCCTCCACAGAATTCCCAAATTCTGACCTCTTTTAGCCACAGTATTTATATGGCTGGTCTACTTCAGTATCTGGTCAATGGTGATCCCCAGGATGTTGATACTAGGGGATTCAGCTATGGTAATGCCATTGAATGTCAAGGTTCTCTCTTGTTGAAGATGGTCATTGCTGAGCACTTGTGTGACATGGATGTGATTGCCACTTATTGGCCCAAGCCTGAATATTGTCCAGGTCTTGCTGCATATGAACACGGACTAATTCTGTATCTGAGGAGTTACAAATGGTGTTAACATTGTGCAAACATCCATGAAAATCCCAACTTCTGACCATATGATAAAGAGAAGGTCATTAATGAAGCAATTGAAAATGGTTGGGCCTAGGACACTGCCCTGAGGAACTCCTGCAGTGATGTCCCAGGACTGAGATGATTAATCTCTAACAACCACAACTATCTTCCTTTGTGCTAGCTATGACTCCAACAAGCAGAGAGTTTTCCCCCTGATTCTCATTGACTCCAATTTTGCTAAGGATCTTGATGCCACACTTATTCAAATGCTGCCTTGAGGTCAAGGACAGTCACTTTCACCTCACCTCTATAGTTCAGCTATTTTGTCCATGTTTGGACCAAGGCTGTAATGAGGTTAGGAATGAGTGACCCTGGCAGAACACAAACTGAGCATCAGTGAGTGGGTTGTTGCTGAGTAAGTGCTGCTTGATAGCACTGTCGACGACATCTTCCATTGCTTTGCTGATGATTAAGAGTGGACTAACGGGGGCGGTGATTGGCCAGGCTGGATTTGTCCACTTTTTGTGGAAAAGACATACATGGGCAATTTTCCACTTTGCCATGTAGTTGCCTGTTTTGTAGCTGTACTGGAATAGCTTGGCTAGGGACACAGCGCAAGTCTTCAGTACTACTGTTGTAATGTTGCCAGGGCCCATAGCCTTTGCAGTATGCTATGACTTCAGCCACTTCTTGATATCATCTGGAGTGAACTGAATTGGCTGAAGACTGGCATCTGCATTGATGTGTTGGGCTCCCTCATCATTGAGGATGGGCATATTTGTGGAGCGTCCTCCTCCAATTAGTTGTTTATTACTGAAAAAAGAGAGACTTTTTGTCAAAGCTTTTCATCTTGAACTCATCAGGATAATTTGCAAGAATACCAAATGTAAAAGGAACAACAATTTATGCTATATGAGAAAAGAGTGCTAATTGGTTGGCAAGTGGACACTGATTTGTAGAGGCATTGCCATGGAGAATGTGTCAGTTGATGGTGACTGACAGTTAACTGTCAAGCATTGTTTGAAAATTTAAACCAGGCAGCTTAAATCTGATTAGTTAAGGCATTGCCCTGAGGAATGAACCATCGAATGGCTGTCACTTATTTTGTTTAGCTGAAACAGGGGCAAATTTTTTAAATGTTATTTCTGTCTTCAAAGAACAGACCCCTGTGTATTAATATATGTAGCTTCCAGTACATGCAAAAGCACCACACTGCAAGCCTGACTGACAATCTTAAATTGGTTGTCAGTGTAATTCTTAGCACACAGAGGATTATTTCATAAATGCTGTCCAATCGCAGAATCACATCTAATGTTGGATACCTTGTTTTGAGTTTTGCAAGCAAGGGCTGGCTGGGTACCTTGCCCATCATGAACAGCGGAAGAGACATACTGTTCGTGATAAAGGGACAGCAATAATTATGGGTGACTTCAATCTACATATCAACTGAAAAAATCAGACTGGCAGTAGTAGCCTGGATGAGGAGTTCATAGAATGCATTTGTGATAGTTTCTTAGAACAGCATATACTGGAACCAACCAGACAACAGGTCATATTAGACTTGGCATTGTGTAATGTGAGAAGATTAATTAATGACCTCAGAGCAAAGGCACCCCTGGGTAGCATTGACCACAATATGATTGAATTTTACATACAATTTGAAAGGGAGAAGAGTGGGTCTAAGACCAGTATTTTAAACTTAAAAAATGGCAACCAGGTGGGCATGAAAGCTAAGCCAGCTGAAGTGAATTGCGATATCAGGCTAGAGGATTGATCAATTGAGAAGCAGTAGCAGGCATTTAAGGGGATATTTCAGAATGTTCAGAATAAGTATATTCCTACTATAAAGAAAAATTGTAGAGGGAGGATCCACCATACAAGGTTAATGAAAGAATTTAGGGAAAGCATCAAACTAAAGGGAAAAGCATATAACTGCACAAAAATGTGTGGCGGGTCAGCTGACTGGTCAGAATATAAAGAACGTCAGAGAATGACTAAAAGTTTAACCAGAAGGAAGCAATTAGAATATGAGAGGAAGCTAGCTAGAAATGTAAAAACTGATATCAAGAGTTTCTACAGGTATTTAAAAAGGAAAAGAATAAGTAAAGTGAGTGTCGGTCCTCTAGAGAGTGAGAATGGAGAGTTAATCGTAGATAATAAGGAAATGACGAATGGAATGAACAAATGAACAAATAATTTGCTACTGTCTTCACTGTAGAGGATACAAAAGCATTCCAGTATTAGCTGTATATCAGGAGGTGGAAAGGAGAGAGGAACTTGATGAAATTATAATCATGAGGGAAGCGGTACGGCGTAAACTGATGGGGGCTGACAAATCTCCGGGTCCAGATGGACCCCATCCTAGGATCTTAAAAAAGCTAGCTAATGAGGTAGCAGATGAGTTGATGTGAATTTTCCAAAATTCTCTAGGTTCTGGAAAGGTTCAGGCTGGAAAGTAGCAAATATAAGCCCTCTGTTCAAGAAGGGAGGGAGGCAGAAAACAGGAAAATGGTGGACAAGCTTTGGGGAGTCAGGAGGTGAGTTACTCGCTGCAGGATTCCTAGCCTCTGACCTACTCTTGTAGCCCCAGTATTTATATGGCTAGTCCAGTTCAGTATCTGCTCAATGGTAACCCCCAGGTGACCATTGATAGTGGGGAATTCAGTGACGATAATGCCATTGAACGTCAAGGGGCGATGGTTAGATTCTCTCTTGTTGGAGATGCTCATTGACTGGCACTTGTGTGGCGTGAATGTTACTTGCCATTTGTCAGCCCAAGCTTGGATATTGTCCAAGTCTTGTTGCATTTGGATATGGACTGCTTCAGCATCACGAATGGTGCTGAACATTGTACAATCATCAATAAAGACCATAAGACATAGGAGCAGAAATTAGGCCATTCGGCCCATCGAGTCTGCTCTGCCATTCAATCATGGCTGATAAGTTTCTCAACTCCATTCTCCCGCCTTCTCCCCGTAACCTTTGATCCCCTTACCAATCAAGAACCTATCTATCTCGGTCTTGAATACACTTAATGACCTGGCCTCCACAGTCTTCTGCGGCAATGAATCCATAGATTCACCACTCTCTGGCTAAAGAGGTTTCTCCTCATCTCTGTTCTAAAAGGTCTTCCCTTTACTCTGAGGCTGTGCCCTCGGGTCCTAGTCTCTCCTACTAATGGAAACATCTTCCTCACATCCACTCTATTCAGGCCTTTCAGTATTCTGTAAGTTTCAATCAGATCTCCCCCTCATCCTTCTAAACTCCATCGAGTATAGACCCAGAGTTCTCAAACGTTCCTCATATGTTAAGCCTTTCATTCCTGGGATTGTTCTCATGAACCTCCTCTTGACCCTCTCCAGGGCCAGAACATCCTTCCTGAGATACGGGGCCCAAAATTGCTCACAATATTCTAAATGTGGTCTGACCAGAGCTTTATAAAGCCTCACCAGCACATCCTTGCTTTTATAGTCTAGTCCTCTCACAATAAATGCCAACATTGCATTTGCCTTCCTAACTACTGGCTCAACCTGCAAGTTAACCTTAAGAGAAAAAAAAACAAAAAACTGCTGATGCTGGAAATCCAAAACAAAAACAGAATTCCTGGAAAAACTCAGCAGGTCTGGCAGCATCAACTCTTTTCTTCTCCGCCGATGCTGCCAGACCTGCTGAGTTTTTCCAGGTAATTCTGTTTTTGTTAATCTTAAGAGAATCCTGGACTAGGACTCCCAAGTCCCTTTGCACTCCAGATTTCTGAATTCTCTCCCCATTTAGAAAATAGTCTATGCCTCTACTCTTCCTATCAAAGTGCATGGCCTCACACTTCCCCACGTTGTATTCCATCTGCCACTTCTTTGCCCATTCTCCTAACCTGTCCAATTCCTTCTGCAGCCTCCCCACCTCCTCAATACTACCTGTCCCTCCACCTATCTTTGTTTCATCTGCAAACTTAGCCAGGATGCCCTCAGTTCCTTCATTTAGATCATTAATGTATAAAGTGAAAAGCTGTGGTCCCAACAATGAGCCCTGCGGAACTTCACTAGTCACCGGCTGCCATCCTGAGAAGGACCCCCTTATCCCCACTCTCTGCCTCTTGCCAGACAGCCAATCTTCTATCCATGCTAGTACCTTGCCTCTAACACCATGGGCTCTTAACTTACTGAGCAGCCTCCTGTGCGGCACCTTGTCAAAGGCCTTCTGGAAGTGCAAGTAGATAACATCCATTGGCTCTCCTTTGTCTAATCTACTTATTACCTCCTCAAAGAATTCTAACAGATTTGTCAGGCATGACCTCCCCTTGATGAAACCATGCTGACTTTGCCCTATTTTACCATGCACTTCCAAGTATTCTGAAATCTCATCCTTAATAATGGACTCTAAAATCTTACCAACGACCGAGGTCAGGCTAATCGGCCTGTAATTTCCCGTCTTTTGCCTCAGTCCCCTCTTAAACAGAGGGGTTACATTAGCAATTTTCCAGTCCTCTGGGACCCTCCCTGACTCCAGTGATTCCTAAAAGATCACCACTAACGCCTCCACTATCTCTTCAGCTATCTCCTTCAGAACATTCCAACTTCTGACCTTATGATGGAAGGAAAGTCATTGACGAAGCAGCTGAAGGTGGTTGGGCTAGGACACTATCCTGAGGAACCCCTGCAGTGATGTCCTGGAGCTGAAATGATTGACCTCCAACAACCACAACCATCTTCCTTTGTGCTAGGTAAGATTCCAACCAGCAGAGAGTTTTCCCCCTGATTCCCATTGACTCCATTTTTGCTAGGGCTCCTTGATGCCACACTCATTCAAATACTGCCTTTATGTCAAGGGCAGTCACTCTCATCTCACCTCTGGAGTTCAGCTCTTTAGTCCATGTTTGAACCAAGGCTGTAATGAGGTTAGAAGCTGAGTGATCCTGGTGGAACCTAAACTGAGCATCAGTGAGTAGGTTATTGCTAAGCAAGTGCTGCTTGGCAGTACTGTTGATGACCCCTTCCATCACTTTACTGATGATCGAGAGTAGACTGATGAAGCGGTTATTGGCCGGGTTGGATTTGTCCTGCTTTGTGTGTATAAGACATACCTGGGCAACTTTTCCACATTGCTGGTTAGATGCCTGTGCTGTAGCTGTACTGGAACAGCTTGACTAGGGGTGCGGCAAATTCTGGAGCACAAGTCTTCAGTACTATTGTCAGAACATTGGCTGGGCCAATGATCTTTACAGTACCCGGTACCTTCAGCTGTTCCTTGCTATCATGTGAAATTAATCAAATTGGCTGAAGACTGACATCTGTGACTCTGGGGAACTCCAGAGGAGGCTGAAATGGATCATCTACTCAGCACTTCTGGCTGAAGATTGTTGCAAATGCTTCAGCCTTATCTTTTGCAATGATGTGCTGTGCACCCCATCATTGAGGATGGGGATATTTGTGGAACCTCCTCCTCCAGTAAGATGCTTAATTGTCCACTACCATTCATGACTGGATGTGGCAGAATTGCAGGGCTTAGCCCTGATCCGTTGGTTGTGAGATCGCTTAGCTCTGTCTGTCACTTGCGGCTTATGCTGTTTGGCAGGCGCAAGTAGTCCTGTGTTATAGCTTCACTAGGATGACACCTCATTTTTAGGTATGCCTGGTGCTGCTTCTGGCATGTCCTCCTGCACTCTTCATTGAACCTAAATAATTCCCTGGCTCGGTGATAATGGTAGATTGGGGCTATGCTGAGCAATGAGGTTACGGATTATTGTTGAGTACAATTCTGCTGTTGCTGATAGCCCACAGCGCCTCTTGGTTGCCCAGTCATGAGCTGCTAGATTGGTTGAAATTTTATCCCATTTAGCATGGTGGTAGTTCCACCCAGCATGATGGAGGTCACTCCTATATGGTGCAATGCAAATATCTATGGCTTCCTTGAGTGGAACATTAGTGAATAGGCTAGCAATGTCAGCCACCAACAGCTGATGCATTCTCCATGGCCATGCCTCTACCAATGAGAGTCTACTTGCCAACCAGTCAGCATTCTCCTCTCATAGAGTATAAATTGTTCCCTTTATATCTGGTATTCTTGTGAATTGTCCTGATGAGTGCAAGGCAAAAGGTTTCAACGAAAAATGCCTCTTTTTCAGCAATACTCAAGTCAGTTGTTTAATTGTCCACCACCATTGTTTATTTATTTTCTTTCTTCTCTTTCTTTTTCAGCTATTAAAAAATTAAAACTGCATTTCCTGCAATTCCTGTGTTAAATTGTCCCTGAAAGGCAAACATTTTGTATTTGTTTTCAAATAACTGGAAGGAAGGAAGGATTTTCAGTGTTAGAGTGAATTTCAGAATCTCAGCATGACCCAGATATGAAGGTGTTGTTTGCTCACTGTCTGACTGTTGACCATTTGTCAATATACGTTCCATTAAACGCTAATTAGGAAATGTAACATAAAAACAATTATGGACAAGAAAAGACCCATTAGTTTAGCCTGCCAGTCCCAAACAACTGTGATACTGGCCTGGATATTCACCCTCGAGGCGGGTAGCGAGAGTTGAGAAAATTCCCAGCTCAGCCCACCCGCAAAGGCCAGATTTTCACTGTAGGGGAGCGGACGCAGGCTGGAGTTGGGCCACTCGATCCAGGTAAAATTTTGGAGGCAGCCACAGGGGCTGCCAGGTGCCAAGGTGGGCTGTTTAACAGGCCCGCCTCAGTGCTGTGGGACTTTTCCCCAGTTATAATAAAAACAGAAAAGCCTTCCAGCCCACACCCCTCACACCCCCTCACCTGCCACACACTCCGCCTCATTCCCGCCACCCACCTCTGATCCCCCATGCCCCCATGCCAAGGTAATGTAATGTAAAGGGTTAATGTTAAAAATGTAAATAGGCAGTCTACATCATCAGTGATGTAAGATCATATGACAACAGCCTGTGCTGAGAGATAGTTCTAGTTGAAGCTGTGTTCTAAGCCTCCTACTGTACATGGTTAGTAGAATGTTCAATAAAAGGTAAAGTTTACAACAGCTTAGACTCCAATGGTCTCTATCAATCCTGACCAAGGAGAACCTCACTTAAGACCCACAATGATGATAACAGAGGTAAGCCTCCCTCTCCCACAAACAACACCTATAGCCTCTAATGCTCCCATGCCAAGCTATGGCACTTTCATGCTCATTCAACACTATACACTGTATAGAAAAAATGATCCCTATAGCGACAGTAGATGTAAACAAAACTTTTTAAAAGTCATTCATTGATAACTTCCCACTTGTTAAAAAAACCTCCTTTTTACTACAAGCCAATAAAAGTCCCAATCATGCAGAACCTTTAAAGTTTCAACTGCTGAAACTGCAGGCACTTGAAATCTCTTAATCTTGTGTAAATAAACATTGTGAAATTGACAGCAGCAACCTGAGATCCAGAGCTGTCAATCAAGCAATGTTTTGTCTGGGGAACAGGTGTTTTAGTGTCTGTTGGATGTCTGGGCCCTCAATCAAGCTTATAGAATGAGGCTTAGCTGACAGCCCAGTAGTACAGGGGTCAGGCTTTTGATCTGAACAATCCAACACACTTAAAATGCACTGTTGAAAATTGGAGACCCTGGGAATTGGGTCAGAAATCCTGGAATTGGGTCACAGCCGTCATTTCTAAAGAGCCCCGAGTCATCCCAATTGGGTGAAAATCCAGGCCGTTGTGTATTACAATACATTTGCTCCTGCTTTACTAGGAATTATCAGACTTCATTGGGATGTTCCCAGGAGAGAACCAAGGACCACTGTGTGCAGGCATTTTGTGATATTGGATCTAATCTAAATAATGTCTTGTACCAGCTGGAATGTGCTCAGCTCACTCTGTGCCACCTTCACGGTGATACAATGAAAGTAAGGCCATTTGTACATTCCTTTTCGCTGGAAAAGCAGAAAGGTGAAGGTTGCAATGACCCTGACAGTACTGCCTGATTGCTACCTGGCACCTCCCAAGTGAGCAAAGGAAAGAAAAGCAACTTAGTCCTGGGTCTGGAGTTTGAAAAATTTATTGAAAGATGGTCATCAATGTATTGATAAAGTAATAATCCTACAGGTATGAAACAAGAACAAAAATTGAGCAGGTGGATCAAGTGTCATATATCACAAAAACTGAAGAGTGATTCACCAGAAAATACAGGCACAATGAAGAACTTGTGCTGGGATGTAGGGCAGGGTCCTGGACCTGCTCTGGGGACAGTTGGGTAGGTGTGGGGCTGCAACATGACGACCTGATGCAACAGCGAATCACACTTAACGTAGGCTTCTGGGCCCTCACTATGTCAGTGTAACATATGCTAATTTCACCTTGACTTTCTCCAACTTTCCCTTTCACAGTTTCTAGTCCAGTTATTTGGAAGTGTCAGAAAATCATAACTTCTCCATAATGCAACAGTACTTTACATAAATGCTCAAAAATGAAGTATTGAGAGCCAGTGTGTTTAACACCTGGTAGTCTAACCACAAAGGACAGTTTATGAAAGATGGGTTCCAATGTTAATGACAGAGTTCTGGCTTTCTTTTCTAGACAAACGTTTACTTCTTCTTATTAAACAGTAACTGCCACATAGCCAAATCTCAACAATAAACACCTTTGATACTGCATTACAAATGCTGAAGCATTTGCAACCATCTTCAGCCATATAAATACTGTGGCTGCAAGAGCAGGTCAGAGGCTGGGAATTCTGTGGCGAGTAACTCACCTCCTGACTCCCCAAAGCCTGTCCACCATCTATGAGGCAGATGTCAAGAGCATGATGGAATACTCCCCACTTGCCTGGATGAGTGCAGCTTTAACACTCAAGAAGCTTGATGCCATCCAAGACAAAGCAGCCTGTTTGATTGGCACCCCATCCACCACCTTAAACATTCACTCCCTCCACCACAGACGCACAGTGGCAGCAGTGTGTACCATCTATAAAGTAGCAATGCAGCAACTCATCAAGCCTCCTTCAATAACCCTCTACCACCTAGAAAGACAAGGGCAGCAGATGCATGGGAACGCGACATCTGCAAGTTCCCCTCCAAGCCACAAACCTTGCTGACTCGGAAATATATCTCCGTTCCTTCACTGTCGCTGGGTCAAAATGCTGAATTCCCTCCCTGACAGCAGCAGTTCAAGAAGGTGGCTCACCACCACTTTCTCAAGGGCAATTAGGGATGGGCAACAGATGCTGGCCTAGCCAGCAACACTCACATTCAGTGAAAGAATAAAAGAAAAAACACAAGCAATCTGCCTACGGAAAACAAATCAATTATCTTTATTTTGAAAGCTTCAATTGTCCCAACATCCAAATGCCTCTAGAGAGAAAATTTCCTGACTGATTCTACCTTTGTGTAAAAGGCACCTCCTGATTTCCCTTCCCAAATAGCCTGTCTCTAATGTTAACAGACGTTCTCTCATTCTTGATTCACTTACCCGGGGGGATGGTTTTTCTGCATTTACTCAACTGAACTCTTTCAGCGTTTTAAACACCTGGATCAGATCACCGCTCAATCTTCTATATGGAAAGGAATACAGGCTACATTTATGCAACCTGTCCTCATAATTTAATCCTCTTTTTTGAGGCATCATTCTGGTGAATCTGCATTTGCATTCCTTCCAAGGCCAATATATCTTTCCTGAAATGTGGTACTCCAAACTGAACCCAGTATTCCAGATGGGATCCAACCACAGCTCTGTAAAGCTGTAACATAAATTATTTTCTTTGTATTCTAGCCCCCTTGAGATGAAGGCCAATATCACATTCGCCTTTGTGATTGCTTTTTGTATCTACCTGTGATTTAACTTTCTATGATTTGTGTACTTGAAATCCCCAAACCTTTTGCTCCTCTGCAGTGTCTTGTTTATCACCATTTAGAAATTCTCTGATTTATCTTTCTTAGATCCAAAGGGGGTGACCTCATGCACTTGAATTCCATTTGCCATAATTTTACTCACTCACTTAATCTGTCTGTCTTTTTACAACTTCCTGTGCCCATCTGCACTACTTACAATGTTTCCTAACTTAGTGTCATCTATGGACTTGGATATATGACCTCCCATGTCTTCATCGAAGTCATGCATAAACAGGGTGAAAAGTTAAAGCCCTGGAACATATCTCTGGGAAATACCACCAATGGAGATGGAAATTAAAATAAAAAAGGGCATTAGTGACAGAGCAAAGTGAAATGGGTAAAATGTAAAGAAAAAGGAATATTTTGTGGATGAATATTTCCATTTTGTCATTCCATCTGTTGCAATTGTAATATTAAGTGCTTAAAAAAAGACTTCTGAGAAACTATCGGTCTAATGGGAGGTATTTAGTTTCTAAACGCTATGCAAATTCTATCCCAAAGATAGAATCTGGCAGGATGGGGTCTCTATCTAATTTGCTTTCTTTGTAGACTGTGCCCTATTTCCACTCACTCACGCTTCTGCAATCTTTGCCAACTCTCACAGCCTTGAGTACAGGCTTTTCTCTTGTCACTTTCAACTTTCCATATGCATGTTTCCTGTGCTTGTACAAAAACACATTAATTCAATTGCCTTTGTTGCTATTCAGCAATTTTCCTCTCTGACACAACACACGCTCAGATGGCAGCCTGAAGCACAAATCAGGCAGAAACAAAACTTATCCACCAAGAATACTGAGGCTTTTAAAGAGCCCAATTCCAAAATTTCAACAATGCTAGATTGGATCAGCTCAGTTCATTATGACACTCCCCTATATTACAGTCCCTTTACCAAGAACTGCACTTATATATTGTTGCAGAATGTTTACATTAAGCCTCATAATCTTTGAAAAATATGCACACATTTTAAAGTGAAAATAGCTATTGTTGCAATTTGGTAAGCAGAGCCACATATTGATGCAATTAATATGTAATGATGCTATTGGATCATAAGCACACCAGTTATATTTTACCTTATTAAGTCTATTTTTAAAAAATAAAATTCAGATGTATGTAGAGACTGTCCTGCCAGAATTGATACTGCAGTAAACATAACAGTCAGTGGCATAAACAGTGCTGGAATTTAACATGGGCGCTCTGAAACAGTTTACATATTGAGTCCCATGAACAGCCTCCAAATCCACTAAAACGAGCAAACTATCCCTGGAGAACAAGCAGTTTTTTCAAAACAACCCTGTGTTCTCATTTCAGAGTGCAGTGCTGATCTGCACCCTAATATGGATATCGAACACTCCACTGCAAATTGTCACCACAAGAGAGCTTCAAATACAGATGCTGATAAAGTCCCCCAATCCCAGTAACTGCCAGCTGGCTGATAAAGAGTTGGCCTGAAGACACACAATCGTGAACAGGGAAAACAGTTAAAATGAATGAGAAGGAAAAGGGGCTGGAAATATTTTTAAGAACTATATAGGAAATATAATCTAACAGCAAAGAAAGAAAAATAAACAGCAAATTAAACTGAAGAGATGTGTTTAAAATATGAAGATAATTAATGAATGCTAAAAATTATGAAGCCAAATGCATGCAAAGAGGGACTACTGACACCATTGCTCATTCATTTTAAATACTGCTTCATGGGGAAAGAGGAATTCTTAACATTTCTATTTATTTTTCAATGCATGAAGTTTATATGAACAGAGAATATAATATCTGATAACCATCTGGGATCCCAGCTGAAGGAACCCTTATTGATTTTCAACAGCTCCTGTCACTACATCAATAATATATCCATTAACCTACCTATTTTATTATATCATCAAAGATGTTTCATTCAACATATGTCTGTAGTCAGATGGGAAAATGTTCTATCACATTTCAAAGTATTGCACATACAAAGTAGATGTGGGTTCAAGTCTCACCTCCAGAGACTTAAACAACAAATCTAGGTTGACACTTCAGCACGGTACAGAGGGAGTGACACCATTCCAATGGGAGGTTAAACCGAGACTCCGTCTGCCCTCTCAGGTGGACATAAATGATCCCACTGTTTGAGGAAGAGTTCTCTTCAGTGTCCTGGGCAATCAGCTAGGAAAAGCTTCCAATCATTAATCAGCAACCTGCAGAAACATAACTAGATAAATTGCTCCTTTGCCTTAAGAAATAGGAGATGGAGTAGACCAATTGCCCCATGGTTTTCAAAGCTTCCCATTGAAAACCAGCAACAGCCACAAAATAAAGCAGTCAAATTGCTTAATCATTTCTTTTCAGAACTGCTTTCATCCACCATTTCCTTCCTTCATTCAGCTCCTTGTATACAATTGCCCCAAAGTTTTTGGCGAATTTGAGTTATATTTTTGGCTGATGGGAACTCATTACATGTGAAATTTGAGGATGACTGGGAGAGGTGGATTATTGACCTGTGTAATCTTGCACAGGGGTTTCCTATGGGGCAGTTATTGCCTCCACTTCCTTGCAGCCTCCTGGTCTTGCCTTTGGCCCCCAGTATACCACATAATAGGTTGGTGTGATGTATCTTTCAGAAGTTGGTCCATCAAGAGTACATCAGGCAGGTTCACGGCCCGGAACAATGGCAATAATCAGATTCTGCTATTGTGAAGTCGGGATTTCTTCAAAATCATTTGCAGATTGCACCAATATCTTTTTCACCAACAGCTAGGCCTGGCGCTATCTCCCCAAAACCCCTGGGCATCACAGCGTTTCATTACCCTGCCCAGCTGTGGTTGGGAATCCTGGAATCAGGACCCACTTGCCACTTTAAAGGGCTCCTGAGTCATCATGTCTTGGTGAAAATCCAAGCCTCTGTATCTGGTAAGTGTCAGGAACAACGTGTTACTAAGGTCTGAAATAAGCTGATTGGTTCAAGCTTCTTGACTGACTCAAATGCCTGATTCGCAAAAAGCCAACCAATTTAAAAAAATTGGAATTAATTGGCCAATCAAAACCCAATACCTACCTAAAAATATTTTGACTCTTCCTTCAAAAAAAATTTCCATTCACTAATGAAACGTCCACAAAATCAACCAAAAAAATCTGTAAGAAACTGTTTTCAAACATCAACAGAATCTAAACATGAATCATTTTAGTTATGGCCACATCTATGATATTATTATTAATAATAATAAAATTATTATTAAATACAGATATATTGATCTGACCACTCCCAATTATTCACTATGTTAATTACTCTCATGTTTCAGCATTAAACAATAACGAGTACACGCATCCTTTAATCATTATTTTTAAGCATAGCTAATAAGGATAATGATGATGCACATGGATATCTGCCAAAAGAACATTAGTATTAGACACATGATTTTACAATTTAAAATTGCAGCTCTTGAAATATCAGGAAAAATCTTTCTTCTGTTTGATATTTAGAGGAAAGTCATAAACTGGTGCTTAAGGAGCTCCTTAAACAGTGAAAAGTGAAAATCTTCTTTTCACATATTAAATCAAGGACCACAAGATTCCTCTGTGGTTGTCACACAGGTTTTTGTCCCTTTCCTTTGCACAAGTGAACATCTGTGGCATCCTTAAACTCCTAAGGGCTGGTTTATTGACCCCACCTCCAGACACAAATATTTCAATGCTGTCATGGCCAGCATCCCTGTTATGACGCAATGGATGATGTGTGCCAGGTGGACTAAAATCACAAGGCAAACTTGATTGCTCTATCACAATGGTTTTGCTTAGTGTATTTATTACGAGATGTGTGCCCTAATTGCAGAAGTAATAAGTCCACCAAGACTTTTAGAGATTTTTTTTAAAAAATTAGAATATTTATTAACAAAATAAAAGATTCTAAGCACATACATAAGGCTACAAACTACTATAATAATTCCTAAAATTCCTAATTAACCTGACTCCCAGTTATACCTCCTTTAAGGCAATGGTCCAAAATAGATTCTAGTTTTTAAACAGATCCAGCAAATTAACACAATACTCTGGACAGTGGAATTCCAAATGGCTTTCTCCACTTCAGTTTTGGTAATCAGCAGGTTCATGCACAAATACTGGAGGTTTCATTAAGGCTTCACACACTTCTGTTAGATTTCACAATGACTTTTCCTGACAAATAGCCTCATTCTCCTTTATATATGTTTCTTTCTTTTTAATAAACAAATAAATTTTATTGTTTCTTAAATCTTTGAAACTGTATCTTCCTCACAATATAAAAACTTTCATGTTGTCACTGTATATTGCCAGTAATCCTTGGGAAAAATAAACACATTCCTTAGCCTTGCTTATATGACTATTTGTAAACAGACTGAGATCCATCTGAAATCCAAATCTCCCTTCATTTATTTAAAAATGCAAATTCCCTTCACACCTTATATGCTAAGCCAGCATCCATGTTTACTCATTAGCATGTCACTACCTAGATTCTTTTAATGAGTTAAAGCTTGCAGTCTACTTAACTCCAAATGTAATTAAAGCACACACAGACAGACCCAACCACTTACCCCCATAAACCTACTTTATAATAAACAAGAGAAATATTATGAAAATTATTATACTTTCATGACACCCCCTCCTCCAAAACTCTGCTGCTCATATTGTTCGCCCATCACCTTCTGGTCACTGATTTACGATGGCTCCTGGTCCCCCAATCTTTCCAATCTAAAATTCTCATCCTTATCTTCAAATCTCCTCATGTACTTATCACTCACTATCTCTGTAACCTCGTCTAGCTTTACAACTTGCCGAGGACTCTGTGGTCCTTCAACTCTGGACTCTTATATAGTCTCTACTCCCTTTGCCCCACCATTGGCAACCATTCATTTTTCAGTCTAGGCCTTAGGTTTTGGAATTCCACCTCTACAGCTTTTCACCTCACTCTCCTCATTTATGGTTGGTTGGCGACTGAATGGGAGATTCCCTTCTCCAAGCAAGATTAGCAATCTAGTGGTGTTCTTAAAACAAACTTGCACATCTTTCACTCCCTGCACTCCCCCCCCACCTTCCCCCCAGTCCTAGACCTCAAGTTCAACTTTGCTTGTTATGAAAGGATTTGAAATCATGAGGTCTGAGTTGCTAGTCCAGTACTGTAACAACTATGTCATCAGACAAGCCCCTCCATCTTAATGCTGCGTGAAAATGAGTGCCCAGGGTGCTTTACAGCAAGAAGTATTTCTAACTTCTGAACTGCATTTAGGCCTGGGTTTTCATGGAGTCAGGTCAAGCTCGAAGGCAGGTATAAAGGCAGGCAGGCATCAGTTTTGTGATTCCCATTCCCATTTCCATTTCTGGAATTTTTTCCAGAATGGGATAAGGGTGTGAGTAGCCAGCCTGCATGCAGCACTGCTGCCTCTCTTGCTCCTTTGAAGGGATGAGCATTTAACTCTGCCACCTCCACAGATTTGATGGAGTCAAGTCCTGTTCTATTATTAGGTATGATTGACAACACCTCAGAAGAGTTGTGAATTGGGGGAACCCTAGTCTTGAGTCAGGAACCAAAAACACAGCCATTCAACATTACCTTTTAAATAATTGTCCCTCTTAACATCTCATAAAGCTGTCAATCAGTCACAATCACTCATATTAACAATGAAAAAAAACTTTTATCCATTTCATACCTCTTAATCTTGTGTAAATACAGATATTGGAAAAACTCTTCAAAGAAATATCAGATTATCAGAAGGTAATAAATATGTCAATCAAATAAAGCTTGCTCTCCCCTCTACCGCTTTGTAAACATGGCCTGCTTCACCCATTCTTGGAGCCCAGCCAAACATTCATAATGAGGCCATTTGGCAATTGTATCCACAGAAGCAGTTAGAACAGATGGCCAGAGACCTGTTTTTCCTGCTGGCCTCACTATCCACCCACATCTGTTGCTGCTTCGGGCCTCCCTCCAGAGGTGGTAGGCCTCAATTCCCACTCCACTTCCCCGGAATGAAAATATGGCTGGCAGGGCCTCCTTAATGGAGACACGTTTGCAGAATCAGGAACTCTCCTGACTCACATTTCCAATTTTCTTATAAAAAACTGATTCTTGGTGATCCTTTATCTCACGTTATAACACCCATTAATAAAATTAAGGTTTGCTAGAGGGGGGATTAATTGAGTATACACTGAAAGCCACCTTCAGTGAAGAATTCTTTTGATTCAGTCAGCATTTCAATGCCCCTTCCAAGGCTTTACTAAAAACACCAGAGACTGATGTTCACGGTGATAGATCACTTTGATATTGTCATTGCATGCAGAAATATTCACAGCTTTGATAAAAAACAGATTGGTTGTAATAAACCTGCACCTCAATGATATTTTCCCTCTCAAAAAACACAGCAGAAACTTTAAAAGGGTAATTTTATTTATGATTTGTACTGTTATCAGTTTCTATTAATTTATTGTAAGATGATATGTTTGCCATGCCAGTTTGCAGTGTTTTGCACAATGCTGCTATGACTTTTATTCACCTTTGACATTTTGGTCTGTCTTATTTGTTGATTTATACGCAAGCAGATGAATCAGATGCTTGATGTTTGTGGCTATGATCCCAGAAGGCAATGCCTTAAGGCTGCTGGAGGATGGGTGCTGGACTTCAAAAGACTTTGAAAAGACTTGGAAAGTGGCCTTAGGCTTAAAACACTACAGTAGTTCATATTTTTTTTCGTAATCTCAAGTTGTCTTGTAGATGTTTTATTACAAAAGAAATGGCAAAAGCTCCTTCTCAATTCATTACCTTTTCACAATCAGAATATTTAGTGTTCTATTAAT